>NC_088387.1:57030454-57349545 GCF_037993035.2 Macaca fascicularis
TTGCTCCAAACTATTATCCAGACCCACAACCCCACCTGGGCTGATTGCCATGATTGCCATGATTGCTCATGTACCTCTTTAACACGGATGACAGGAGGAGAGTGCTCCAAGCAGCAACTAAGTGGCTGGAAGAACATGTTCCAGCTGATTACCAAAACCCCCAAGAGTATGTGAGGATCCAATTACCGAGAGCAGACCCCCAGTGGGACCCAAATGAAAGGGTATGAAAAGGCTAAACCAGTATAGGGAAGCCCTTCTGGAAGGGTTAAAGAAGGGAGCTCAGAAGGCCACAAATGTTAACAAAGTCTCTGAGGTCATTCAAGGGAAAGATGAGAGCCCGGCACAATTCTATGAGAGACTATGTGAGGCCTATCGTATGTACACTCCCTTTGATCCCAATAGCCCTGAAAATCAGCATATGATTAACATGGCTTTAGTTAGTCAAAGTGCAGAAGACGTTAGAAGAAAATTGCAGAAACAGCCTGGGTTTGCAGGCATGAATACATCACAGTTATTGGAAATAGCCATCCAGGTGTTTGTAAGTAAAGATGCAGTAAGCCACAGAGAGCAAACGCCAAGCCCGGCGAAACGCCGACCTGCTAGCCGCAGCTATTAGAAGGTTCCCCCCAAAGGGTGAGAGAAGGGGGGCCCCAGGAAAAATACCCAGTCTGGCCGTCCATGCTTGCAGCATAACCGGTGTGCTTACTGTAAGAAAATAGGACATTGGAAGGACAAGTGCCCGCAGTTGAAAGGGAAACAAGGTGACTCTGAGCAGGAGGCCTCAGACAAGGATGAAGGAGTCTTGTTCAATCTGGCAGAAGGGTTACTGGATGGTGGGGGACCGGGCTCATGTGCCCCCAAAGAGCCCATGGTCAGGATGATGGTGGGGGGCAAGAACATTGAGTTCCTAGTCGATACTGGTGCTGAACATTCAGTAGTGACCATCCCTGCCGCCCCCTTATCCAAAAAGACTACTGATATAATTGGAGCCACAGGGGTTTGGGCAAAGCAAGCTTTCTGTTTGTCCTGGACCTGTACCTTAGGGGGGAATGAAGTGATTCACCAGTTGCTGTACATGCCTGACTGCCCCTTGCCTTTGCTAGGAAGGGACCTACATAGTAAACGGAGAGCCACCATCTCTTTTACAAAGCACAGCTCTTTATAGCTAAAGTTACCTGGAACGGGAGTCATCATGGCCCTTACGGTTCCTCAGAGGAGGAACGGAGACTCTTAACTGAGCCAGGCCGAGGGATAGGACCAGCTTTGGCTAAGCGGTAGCCAAGGGTGTGGGCGGAAGATAACCCTCCAGGGTTGGCAATCAACCAGGCCCCCGTACTCATAGAAGTTAAGCCTGGGGCCCAGCCTGTCAGGCAAAAACAGTGTCCGGTCCCCAGCGAAGCTCTTAAAGGTATCCGGGTCCATCTCAAGTGCCTGCGGGCCTTTGGAATTATAGTCCCTTGTCAGTCTCCTTGGAACACTCCCCTCCTGCCTGTTCCCAAGCCAGGGACCAAGGACTATAGGCCGGTACAGGACTTGTGCTTGGTCAATCAAGCTGCAGTGACTGCACCCAATGGTACCTAACCCGTACATATTGTTGGGCTTACTGCCAGCTGAGGACAGCTGGTTCACCTGCCTGGACTTGAAAGATGCTTTCTTTAGCATCAGACTAGCCCCTGAGAGCCAAAAACTGTTTGCCTTTCAGTGGGAGAATCCGGGGTCAGGTGTCACCACTCAGTACACTTGGACCTGGCTTCCCCAAGGGTTCAAGAATTCCCCCAACATCTTCGGGGAGGCATTGGCTTGAGACCTCCAAAAGTTCCCCTCTAGAGACCTAGGCTGTGTGTTGCTCCAGCACGTCGATGACGTCCTGCTGGGACACCCCACAGCAGTCGGGTGCACCAAGGGAACGGATACCCTGCTCTAGCACCTGGAGGACTGTGGGTATAAAGTGTCCAAGAAGAAAGCTCAGATCTGTCAACAGCAGGTATGTTACTTGGGACTTACTATCCGATAGGGAGAGCACAGCCTGGGATCAGAAAGAAAGCAGGTCATTTGCAACCTACTTTGAGCCTAAGACCAGAAGGCAGGTGAGAGAATTCTTAGGAGTGGGGTTCTGCAGGTTATGGATCCCAAACTTTGCAGTGCTGGCCAAGCCTCTGTACGAAGTCACAAAGGGGGATAACAAAGAGCCTTTTGAATGGGAGTCCCAACAGCAACGAGCTTGTCATGAGTTACAGGAGAAGCCCATGCCAGCCCCAGCCCTGGGGCCACCTCACCTGACAAAGCCATTTATACTATGTGTGTCAGAGAGAGAAAAGATGGCAGTTAGAGTTTTAACCCAGACGGTGGGGCCCTGGCCTACCTCTCCAAACAGCTAGGCGGAGTTTCTAAAGGTGGCCCCCATGTTTGAGGGCCTTGGCAGCAACTGCCCTGCTAGCACAAGAAGTGGATAAACTAACCCTTGGGCAAAACCTGAACATAAAGGCTTCCCATGCTGTGGTGACTTTAATGAATACCAAAGGACATCATTGACTAATGAATGCTAGACCAACTAGGTACCAAAGCTTGCTCTGTGAAATTCCTCACATAACCATTGAAGTTTGCAACACCCTAAACCCTGCCACCTTATTCTTGGTATCAGAGCCCAGTTGAACATAACTGTGTAGAGGTGTTGGACAGTTTATTCTAGCAGGCTGGACCTCTGAGACCATCCTTGGACATCACTAGACTGGGAGCTGTATGTGGATGGGAGCAGCTTTGTCAACCCACAAGGAGAGGTGCGTGGGATATGCAGTGGTAACCCTGAATGCTGTCACTGAAGCCAAATGATTGCCCCAGGGTACTTCAGTCCAGAAGGCCGAACTCATTGCTTTAATTCGGGCCTTAGAGCTAAGTAAAGGTAAGACTAAATATTTATACTGACTCTCGGTATGCCTTAACTCTCCAAGTGCATGGGGCATTATATAAAGAAAAATCCTGTTGAACTCTGGGGGAAAAGACAACATATCAGCAAGAGATCCTGCAATTACTAGAGGCAGTTTGGAAGCCCCAAAAGGTGGCAGTCATGCACTGCCGAGGACACCAGTGAACTTCCACCTCGATTGCCTTGGGGAACTCCTGAGCTAACTCAGTCTCGAAAAGCAGCATCCACCCCTACCGGGCATCAGTCACAGCCCCCCTGCTCCCTCAGGTACCTGACCTTGTACCTACTTATTCTAAAGAAGAGAAGGACTTTCTCCAGGCAGAGGGGAAGGCAGGTGATAGAAGAAGGATGGATCCAGCTGTCAGATGGAAGAATAGCCATGCCACAACTGCTAGGAGCCACAGTCATACTGGCTGTGCAGGAGACCACCCACCTGGGTCAAGATCACTTGAAAAGTTGTTGGGCTGGTACTTCTACATCTTGCATCTGTCGGCTCTTGCCAGAACAGTGGTGGAGCAGTGTGTCGCCTGCTGGCAGTGCAGTGCTGGGCAAGGTCCAACTGTCCCACCCAGCATACAAGCTTATAGAGCAGCCCCCTTTGAAGATCTCCAAGTAGACTTCACTGAGATGCCCAAATGTGGAGGTAACAAGTATTTGCTAGTTCTAGTGTTTACACGCTCTGGGTGGATGGAGGCCTATCCAACACGGACCGAGAAAGCTCACGAAGTAACCCGTGCGCTTCTCTGAGATCTCATCCCTAGGTTTGGGTTTCCCTTACGAATCAGCTCGAACAACAGACTGGCGTTTGTGGCTGACTTGGTACAGAAGACAGCAAAGGTGATCGGGTGTGGATCAAGGATTGGAACATAGCCATATTGTGGCCACAGTGAAAAGGACCCCAGACTGTTGTCTTGACCACTCCCACAGCTGTAAAGGTAGAGGAAATCCCAGCCTGGATCCACCACAGCCATGTAAAACCTGCAGCATCTGAGACCTGGGAGGCGAGACCAAGCCTGGACAACCCATGCAAGAAGGTGACTTTGAAGAAGATAACAAGCCCTGCCCCAGTCACACCCAGAAGCTGACTGGTCCACACGTGGCTAAAGCATGAAGAAACTCATAGGACTCATTTTCCTTAAGTTTTGGATGTGTACAGTAAGGACTCCAACTGACCTTCCTCAGACTGAGGATTGTTCAAGTTACTGAGTAGGGCAAAAAGTTAAAACAGTCTTTCTGTTTTATAGTCGTTATGAATGTACTAGAACTCTAAAAGGGACTTGTGTGTATAATGCCACCCAGTACAAGGTATGCAGCCCAGGAAGTGACCCGCCTGATGTGTGCTATAACACATTAGAACTACTTGATCCCCATTGGAAAACAGGAGAGTATGTAACTCTAGGAATCAAGGAACTGGTCTGGCAGGAAGACCTGGGTCGTGATGATGAGCGTGAGAACTCTCACTAGTGAGTGAGGTTCTCAAAGGGGGGAATGAGGAGAGAGGCCATTTCTCTTACCGTCTCTTGTCTCTGAAGAGAAGGGGAAGTAAAAGTTGAAAAACAGGAATGAAGTCAGTGGCAAGGCCAGCTGGTGCCACTGATGACCAGGCCTGAGGTTAAAAATTAACCCCCACTCTAACCACATGTGTTCTCAATCTATCACGACCCTTTCACGTGGAACCCCTTTAGAGCTGTAAGGCCTTAAAAGGGCCAGGAACTCTGGTTTCAGGGAACTCAGTTCTTGAGATGTGAGCCTGCCAAAGCTCCCAGCCAAATAAAGCCAAATCCTTCCTTAACCCAGTGTCTGACGGGTTTTGTCAGCAGCTTGTCCTGCTACAATGATATTACAAATAGACATGTTATTGTGAATAATCTTCTTAACCAGCAACATTTATAATGGGACTACTCTCTGCCAGACACTGTGTTAAGTGCTCCATGCACACTATCTGCCCCCTGCAAAGGCCTCTCAATAGCCTTCCAATGTGGGAAGTAGGTACCTTTATTTCGTCACTGATTGTCACACGCATCATTATTTTATATACTGTTAAAAAAGGAAAATAAAGCCATTAATTGACAAAGTATTTCTTAGCCCTTAGAATTTTTATTTTACAGTTACTGAAAGAGCTCTTCTAGATTTCCTTCAACAGAGATGGTTACTGCATGCCACTCTTGTGCATAGATAATAGGGAAATACAAGTGAAACGAATAGGTGAAGATTCTCCCCAAACTTCCTCTGATACAGGGCCCACTCTTGAGATCACCATGGCCCAGTCCTTGAGATCCAAGTTTTACCCACGGTGCTGTCCTCTGTGGCAAAAGTGTTGGTACGGTGGCATTGCCTCAAAGAGGCTCCACTTTTGTCTCTGGGGTTCTCTCTCTGGCAGCTGACATTCCGTCTGCAAGTTCTCATGTGTATGTCCAGGTGAGAATGACTACATTCACAACTCCTGCCAGCCCCACAGACACCTTAAAACACATCTCTATCTCAGTGATGTTAAGATGTGAAAAGGGTATATCTTAGAGTCCTTGAAATACATTAGCACTCCCTTAAATTATTCCCATTTTAGAGATGAGGCTTAGGAAACTAACTCACCCTTTAATAAGTTCACCCTCACTAACAATTGGCAGAACCAGGATTGAACCCAATCCACCTGAGTCCCTCTGACAGTGTCCTCAGTCAGGAAGAGGTCTCCAGGCCAGGGCCCAGTGGTGAGAACAGGAGAAGCAGAACCACAAACTGTCTTATGCTGGCCTAACACAGAGAACCTCCATGCTTTATCACAAACAGCAAAGGCAAAAAGAATGGCTATTTTCATAGTTACAGGACAGATTTTACCACAATGTGATACTACTTACTACTTCACCACAATGCGATTCACACCCTTAGGATGGCTATAATTAGAAAAAAGAAAAAGGATATTAGCAACTGTGGGTAAGGATGTAGAGAGATTGGACCCCTCATACTTTGTTTTTGGGAACGGGAAATGGTGCAGCTGTGTGGAAAGCAGCTTGGCAGCTCCTCAAATGGTTAAATATCAAGTCATAAGCCTAGCAATTCTACCTCTAGGCACCTGAGAGAATCAAAAACCTATGTTCACACAAACTCTTGTAATGAATGTTTATAGTCATATAATATATGGCTAAAATGTGGAATCAATAGATGAATGAATAAACCAAATGTAGTGTTTCCAGGCAACAATCGAGCTTTTCGCCATTGTAGAGGCTAAAGCAACTAGCTCCATCTTGGATACTAATCTGCCATTTTGACTTCCGATAAACCTGTTTGGGGAAGGCCTCTAAGATTTCTACTTTACTACTTACTGTAAATCCTGCCCTTAGGCAAATTCCTTTTGAGGCATGGATATCTTTTTCCTATGGTATATAAGCCCTGGGCCTGGGGGGTAATGGTGTGGGGATTCACTGTCTTGTACTGCCAGGGACATGGCTTCCATTCCTAAATCCCTATTAAACGTTTACTTCTGAGAAGCTGGATTGTCAGCTTCTTTCTCTGGCCTCTTAACTCCCTTGGCCTTTGGAGGCAGGTTTGCATAGACCTAATCACTGCAGAATAGCCATAAAAATGAATGAAGTACTGTTGTATGTTACACCATGGATGAATCTCAAAAACATTCTAAGTGAAGTCAGACACCAAAAGACCAAGTATTATATGGTTCCATGTATATGAGATGTCCAGAATCGGCAATTCCATAGAGATAGGAAGACGATTAGTGGTTGCCAAGGGCTGGGTAGGTGGGAGTGAGGACTGAATACTTGCTATGATCTGAATGTGTGTGTCCCTCCAAAAATCGTATGTTGAAACTGAATATGTTAAAAGTGAATACCTGGTATATTAAGAAGTGGTACCTTTGCGGAAGTGATTAAGTTATAAGCACTCCACCCCAATGAGGGAGACTAGTGCTCTTATAAAAGGTCAAGGTCAGGCGTGGTAGCTCACACCTGTAATCCCAGCATTTTGGGAGGCCGAGGCAGGCAGATTGCTTGAGCCCAGGAGTTCAATGCCAGTCTGGGCAACATGATGAAACCCTGTCTCCACAAAAGTTACAAAAAGTTAGCTGACAGCCGGGCATGGTGGCTCATGCCTGTAACCCAGCACTTTGGGAGGCTAAGGCAGGTGGATCACTGGAGGTCAGGAGTTCAAGACCAGCCTGGCCAATAGGGTGAAACCCTGTCTCCACTAATAATACAAAAATTAGCTGGGGGTAGTGGCACATGCCTGTAATCCTAGCTACTCGGGAGGCTGAGACAGGAGAATCACTTGAACCCGGGAGGCAGAAGTCGTAGTGAGAGAGATCATGCCATTGCACTCCAGCCTGGGCAACAAAGGGAGGCTCTGTCTCAAAAAATAAAATAAATAAAAGTTAGCTGACAGTGGTGACGTGTGCCTATAGTCCCAGCTACTCAGGAGGCTGAGGTGGGAGGATCACCTGAACCCAGGAGGTTGAGGCTGCAGCGAGTTGTGATTGTGTTGCTGCACTCCAACCTGGGCAACAGAGTGAGACCCTGTCTCAACAACAATACAAAAGAGATCAAAGGGAATGCCTTAGTCCCTGTTCCCCTTTCACTTTTATGCCATATGAGGACACACAAGAGGCACCATCTTGGAAGCAAAGATTGAGCCCTCACCAGACACCAAATCTGCTGGCTTTGATCTTAGAGCTCTCAGCCTCCAGAGGTATGAAAAATAAATATCTGGGCCGGGGCAGTGACTTGCGCCTATAATCCCAGCACTTCAGGAGGCCGAGGTGGGTGGATGACCTGAAGTTGGGAGGCTGAGACCAGCCTGACCGACATGGAGAAACCTGGTCTCTACTAAAAATACAAAATTAGCCAGGTGTAGTGGCTTATGCCTATATACTAGCTACTCGGGAGGCTGACACAGGAGAATCACTTGAACCAGGGAGGTGGAGGTGGCAGTGAGCCAAAATCGCGCCATTGCACTCAAGCCTGGGCAACAAGAGCAAAACTCTGTATCAAGAAAAAAATTTAAAAATAAAGAAAAATAAATATCTGTTATTTCTAAATTACCCGATGTTGGGTATTTTGTTATAGCAGCAGGAATGGACTAAGACACTGCCAATAGGTACAAAGTTTCTTCTGGGGGTGATAAAAATATTCTGGAATTAGATAGTGATAATGGTTGTATAACATTGTGAATATACTAAAACCCACTGAATTATACACTTTAATTAATTAATTAATTTAAGACAGTGTCTCATTCTGCTGCTGAGGCTAGAGTGCAGTGGCATCATCACGGGTCACTGCAGCTTCAACCTCCCGAGCTCAAGTGATCCTCCTGCCTCGACCTCCCAAGACCACAGGCATGTACCACCATGCTTAATTTTTTTTAATTCTTATTTTTGAGGAGATGGGGGTCTTGCCATGTTGCCCAAGCTTGTCTGGAATTCCTGGGCTCAAGCAATCCTCCTGCCTCAGCCTCCCAAAGTGCTGGGATTACAGGCACGAACTACCATGCCTGGCCCAGGTATACACTTTAAAATGCCAATTTTATGTTATGATAATTATATCTCAATTTTTTTAATCACCAAAAAGAACTGATTTACTTCTCCATCCACACTCCTTTGGGATAATAAAAACATAACTGGAGGCCAGGCGCAGTGGCTCACGCCTGTAATCCCAACACTTTGGGAGGCTGAGGCGGGTGAATCACGAAGTCGAGAGATGGAGACCATCCTGGCCAACATGGTGAAACCCCATCTCTACTAAAAATACAAAAATTAGCTGGGTGTGGTGGCACGTGCCTGTAGTCCCAGCTACTCGGGAGGCTAAGGCAGGAAAATTACTTGAACCCAGCAGGCAGAAGTTGCAGTGAGCTGAGATCGCACCACTCCACTCCAGCCTGGTGACAGAGCGAGACTCCATCTAAAAACAAAACAAAACAAAAACATAACTGGTCACCTGTCAGATGGAAAGCATTGATGTAGACTGGCCCTGGTGGTGAGGGCAATACAAAGGCTGAGCTTTAAAAATTCACATTCTATGTGGTCTACCAGGACCTCATGAAAGCAGTGTTTGTTTCCATTTCTTTACCTCCTGTCACTTGCCATATTTTGATAATGCTCTAAATTACAGGACCTAGAACTGGTCTTTAATTACAGAGTGCTTTAATAGGGCTTGCTAGCAAACACCATAGAATTACAGGAGCCACTAATGAAATACAGCATCATTTTATCTGTTCTCCAGTGGCAGCTTTTAAAATGCAATTAGAACAGTGTAAGATATTTATTTAGGATTTTATCTCATTTATTTATTCCATCTCCAAATGAATGTTGTACTTCCAGCTGCCTTTTTACTCCTTCACACGAGTATTTTCTTATTTTCAATCCACTCTTTTCTCCCCTGTTAGACTGCAGGGAACCAGGATGTCAGCAGCCTGGGGAGCTGAAGAAGGGAAGCAAACATCTTCAAGATGTCTCCCGTCCTGCCCACTGCTTTACCCAGGCTTGGAGGGAGAGAGAAATGGACACAAGAGTTCGTGTCACACTCCAGGCTAAAATTCTCCCGAGTGCCTAACCATTACCTACAGGGAAACAGCCTAATTCCTGTTTCCCAAGGCAGCAGAAGCCCTGCACAACCTGGCCCGGCCTGTCCCATCCCTGTTCCAGGCGTGCTTTCTTTTGTGGACCACTCACTCCCACCCTCGGGGGGCCAGGCATTGCCACACCTCTCCACTTTTGTCTCAGATAAAAATATTCTGGAATTAGATAGTGATAATGGTTGTACAACATTGCGAATATACTAAAAACCACTGAGTTACACACTTTAATTAATTAATTAATTTAAGACAGTGTCTCACTCTGTTGCCCAGGCTGGAGTGCAGTGGCATCAACACAGGTCACTGCAGCCTCAACCTCCCAAGCTCAAGTGATCCTCCTGCCTCAGCCTCCCAAGACCACAGGCATGCACCACCATGCCTGACTAATTTTTTTAATTCTTATTTTTGAAGAGATGGGGGTCTCGCCATGTTGCCCAAGCTTGTCTGGAACTCCTGGGCTCAAGCCATCCTCCTGCCTCAGCTTCCCAAAGTGCTGGGATTACAGGCATGAACTACCGTGCCTGGCCCAGGTATACACTTTAAAGTGCTAATTTTATGTTATGATAATTCTATTTATAGCACTTTAAAGCCCACTCAAGTGTCATATCCTTTGTCCATACTCATCAATATCTGCCTGGTCCACTGCGTGGCAGCCAGCAGTACACGTATCTCCCCTTCAAGGGTGGGGCCCTGGAGGGCAAGAGATAGGAGTTTATCTTTGTGTGTCCCAGCGCCACAGCCTGCATGCTGCATATAAGAAATGCTCAACAAATCTTTGAAATCATTTCAACTCTTTCCTATGCAATAGAGCTGTCAATGCATCTGTGTCTCTTAAACCTCTCCTTCTGCCTGAAGACACTTTGGATTTATCTGGCTCGTGACCAGGCGGCTTCTGAACAAATAGGGACTTTGGTCAGTTTCACAAGGTGCCCAAAGTGCCAAGCACTGTGCTGGGAGCAGTGGCCATAACAAATAAATGGCATGGTCCCTGCCTTCAAGGAATTGACAATCCAGTAGTGGGAGATGAGGCAAGAATCCATATCCCTTTATCTGCAGTTTCGATTTCCACGGTTGCAGTTACCCGTGGTCAACTGAGGTTCAGAAGCGTTACACACAGTAAGATATTTTGAGAGACAGAAAGTGACCACATTCACATGACTTTTTTTACAGTGTAAGTGTGAAATGCATTTGATGAGAGTGATAAGAAAGATGAGTGGTAGACATAGCTCCTCCCCTCGCTTCTGTAGCCTTAGTGCTGCATTGACTCTTGGAGTCACCTACTCGGAAGGATGTTCTAGGATAGTGTGCTAGGAAGCTCTTCTTTGTGTCCAGTGGAAGCATGTTGTTGAGGACGTTGGTTAGCACTGTGTGTTGACAAGACTAGCCGTGCTGAAAACTTAAATCTCTATAGCTACAGATGAGAGCTGATCTGGCTCCAGGCAACATCACCATACCAGGTTCGTTGCCCGATGTGTGGAAAGTGATGACACCAAGACACCGAGGTGCAGCACAGAAAGAGGGTTATTCATAAAGCAGCCAAATGAGGCGATGAGAGCAAACTTCAAATCTGCCTCCCTGAGGAGTTGGGGCTAGAGATTTGAAGGGTCTGGGTGAGTGTGGGGCTGAGATGTGGGGATCATTCCTCGGTCAAAGAGTGCAGGGTGAAGCCATGGGATGGGGGGATGAAACTACATTCTCATGCCAATTTGGTTCCTATGTAGGGGCCTTCAGATTGGTTGGCGTCAGCCATTCCAGTGGAATTCAGGATCTGAAAAACATCTTAAGCAATCCTTAAACGAAAACCTTATGATGCTAACGTCAGAGATCCTATCCATAAGGACAATGGGAATGCAAATGGTCATGTGTGACTTTTATTTAGCAAGCAGCTACGAGGAAGTGTGCCAAGTGCTGCCTGATTAATGCTTAATTATATTTCTGTCAGAACCTGGCATGTCATTTTTGTTAACCCTGTGAGGATGGTTTCAGCAAGAGACCAGGCCACACTTTCTAGCAGTGGTGTTTTCCAAGGAGGTGAAGCCCATGCAGGTGGCTCTGTCTTCTCTCTCCTCTTTCTAGATGACCCTGGCATCGGCAGATGCTTCCTTCTGAGCCAGCCCATCCCTGTCTCCCTTTCTGTGTGGACGTGCTGCCTTCCCCCCTCCTGGCAGCGGGCTGAAGCAGCAGCATTGGCACATAGGAAACGCACAGCCTCTCACCCTGGCCCTGCTGGGGATCCATTAGGCCAGGCTGCCCAGATCACGGTGGCAAGATTGGAGACTCAAGTTGGGGTGGCGGCTATGAAACTGAGCACGCCTCCCAGGCTGCTTCGTCAGAAGCCATTTAGGCCTAACTGACTTAGAAAAGGGAGGCTGTTCTGGGAATCAAAATCTAGCTTCCCAGAGTTTTCTTTGCACTGGAGTTGGGGGCCCAAGTCCCAGATAACAGTGTCACAGACATTACATGCTCATTAGAGCCTTCTTAGCACATATATTTCTTGGGAACCTCATGGGGACAAACTGCTTGGATTCAACTCCCATTTCCTAATCAGTTGTGTGACCTTGGGCAAATTACTTAACCTCTCGGTGCCTCAGTTTTCTCATCAGTAAAATGGGCGTAAGGTGGTCATTGTGTTAATTTACACGTACATGTACAGCACTTTGGGCCACAGTTGGTTCACAGCTAGCACTAAACTAATGTTAGCTGTCGCCACTCCCACCTAAGGCCAGTCCCTCCAGGAACCTGACACTTTAGGTGTTCCATCTCTTCCTGTCAACCATATTCCTGTCATAGTGGGTAGCACCCCTATTTATCCAGTTGAGCCAGACATCAGCCTAGAGGTCACCCCAGTCCCCATCACCACAAACCATCAAGGCTCATCAACCTTATTAACTTCCTTAAAAACTTCCAGATCTGTTCCCCTCTGTCCTTCTCTACAACTTCTCCCCAGAGCTAGCCCAGTAGCCCCCTAACTACAACCACCCCAGCCACTACCCATTTCCACCCTGCAGCCAGAGTCATGCTTTGAAAGGCAGACCTGATCTGGTCACCCCTTCCTGGACTCGCCCTGCTGAAATCTCTTAATGACTTTCCACTCCTCTTGGGGTGAAAATCAAAACCCTAACACCATGCAGACTGAGTCTGTTAGAATATTTTTGACCCTGAGGATCAGAAACCCTGGCAAACTAGGCTTAAAATACAGGCAGTTTCTTAGCTTCCTCACAGGTAGACTGGATAGGGTGGGCTTCAGGCATTGTATGATTAAGGCTCTTAGGACTACGTCCTGCTCTTCTCTCAGCCCTGCCTTCCTCCCTGGGTGCCAGCTTTGTTCACAGTTCAGCCAGCATTCTTTTGATCAATATCAAGTGAAACACTTCCAGAGAAAAAAGAGAACATCCTGCCCAGCCATGAAATAAAACTCCTTCCTGTCAGCCTGAGTGAGCCAGCTGAGGGCATGTGCCCATTCCCAACCAAAAAATTCCTAGTGACATGCCGTGCACTGAGTCCTTCCATGCTGTGCCCCTGGTGGGAAATGGGTTCCTCAGGACAAAAACACATTGAAATCATGCTGAAAGATACAACTAGTATTAAAACCAGAAACCTTTCTTGAATGATGTGCAACTCTGAAGAATATGGAAGAGATAACCATGAACCTTAAAGCTCCCTACTGTTCTCAATGACAGATCTAGGACCACAAGTCCCCAGGGCCTTGACCCCATCCATGGAGATGGGCAGCAAGAGCCGAGGGCTGGAGCACTGAGGGAGGACAAAAGGCAAGGGGCTTGCTGGCCTCAGAGGAGACTCAACGGATGTGAGGGAAAAAAACAAGAACGTGCTGCTGTAGCATCTTCTGCACCCGGGCTGGGTTCTTAGCCTGCTAATTGTTTTCTTTCTGAAAATGGACTTAGCCACCACAAGACTTGAAAGCAGGGACTCGAACAGCTATTTGTACATGGATGGTCACAGCAGCACTATTCACGATAGCCTTTTGGTGAAGCCTTTTGATTCACCTTTTGGTGAAACAACCCAAATGTCCATCTACGGAGGAGTGGATAAACTGTGTTGTACACATTTGATGGAATATTATTCAGCCTTGAAAAGGAATAAAGGAATGAAATTCTAACACATGCGTTAAATAAAATTGATAGGAGGCCATTGTTTTGGGCTAAGTTCCTGCACTAGGTCCCAGTAAGACCAGACTAAAAGTCAAAATGGAGTCACCCATGCTAAAGTTGCACATCACTAAACCTAAATTAACTTATTACCTGTAGTTCTGAGAAATTAGGAGAGAGAGATAACAGCCAGTTTCCCAAACAGGCCAGCTTCAATCTTCAATCGACAGGATAATGAAGTTCCCTCTGCCTTAATCCTTACACACAAAAGGTAGCCTGGCATAACCTGAGGTTCACTAATCAGTGATTTTTCTATTTTTTCGATCTCCTTGTCTCTGCCTTACAAGGAAAGTAGCTTTGAAGCGACTAATACACTTGACTCTTTGCTTCCGCTCCCACCAATTCTTTTCTGTGTGTAAGGCCAAGCTCTCTGCTCAGCTCGTCGGAACATGTATTCTTTTTTTTTTTTTTTTTTTTTTTTTTTTGAGACAGAGTCTCGCTCTGTTGCCCAGGCTGGAGTGCAATGGCTGTATCTCAACTCACTGCAACCTCCACCTCCCAGGTTCAAGCGATTCTCGTGTCTCACCTCCCGAGTGGCTGGGATTACAGGCCCATGCTACCACGCCCAACTAATTTTTGTATTTTTTGTAGAGACAAGGTTTCATCATGTTGGCCAGGCTGGTGTCAAACTCCTGACCTGAAGTGATCCACCCACCTCAGCCTCCCAAAGTGCTGGGATTACAGGTGTGACCCACCGTGGCTGGCCCAAAACAGGTATTCTATTTTATGGAATGAAGTGTTGCCCAATTCTAGAATCACAAAGTCAGCTGAGATCCCTAAACTGGATTCATTGTAATTTTGTGTTTTGACATATGTTACAACATGGACAAACCTTGAACATGTTATAAGTGAAACAGGCCAGACACCAAAGGACAAATATCGGATGATTCCACTTACATGAGCTACCTAAAGCAGCCAAATTCATAGAGACAGAAAGTAGAATGGTGGTTGAGCCAGAGATTGGGATGGTAATGGGAGGCAGAGCAAGGAGTTATGCACCCAGTTTCAGAGTGTGGGATGGTTAAAAAGTCCTGGCCGGGGCGCAGTGGCTCACACCTGTAATCCCAGTACTTTGGGAGGCTGAGGTGGGCGGATTGCTTGAGGTCAGGAGATTGAGACCAGTCTGGCTAACATGGTGAAACCCTGTCTCTACTAAATATACAAAAATTAGCCAGGCATGGTGGCGTGTGCCTATAGTCCCAGCTACTCGAGAGGGTGAGGCAGGAGAATCGCTTGAACCCAGGAGGCACAAGCTGCAGTGAGCCGAGATCGTGCCACTGCACTCCAGCCTGGGCGATAGAGAGAGACTCTGCCTAAAAAAAAAAAAAAAAAAAAAAAATTATAGTGCTGGAAGATATTGATGGTTGCACAATGGGAATGAACTTACTGCTGCTGAATTGCATCATTGGGAAATAGTTAAATGGTAGATTTTATGTTATGAATATTTATCACATAGAAAAAAATAGATCAACCAGATGTGGTGTAGTCCCAGCTACTTGTGAGGCTGAGGCAGGAGGATCAGTTGACCCCAGTAGTTTGAGGTTATGGTGAGTTATGGTCGTGCAGCCTGGGAACAGATCGAGACCCCGTTTCTAAAAACAAACAAAAAAAAACTTATGAACAATAGAGGGGCAACAGGAGAGTCTCAAAGAATAACTATTATTGATTGATTCATCGATCTGGATTAAAGACATTTTTAGTATTTTTAGTGAAATACTTTCATTAGATCTTGCGATGATAATGCTCGTTTCCAGGCCTCCCAACGCACGGAGCCCCAAGGCAGTGTGTGTGAGAGTGAGCTCCTGTCAGTCCCTGCACAGACTAATCCTCAGTAACACCCAGTCCCTCTGAATCATGGCAGGCTCTTTGTGAGATGGGCGTTTCCTCCTCTTCTCTGCAAGGAGGAGGCTGGGGAGTGGCAGGAGGGGAGAGGAGGTGGAGATGGGAATTTCCTCTGGCCAGGCAGGAAAATACTGTGAGGAAACCAAACTGTTCCCATTCATGGAAAATGTCCTTTCTCCCTCACTTCGTGTCGCCAGAGGGTTGACGGAGCAGCTGTCACCAGTTGGGTCTGACTCATTAGTTTATCATCTCTCCCCACCCTATTCTCAACCCCCTCCCTCCAAACCCACCCACCCTGAAAATGCCTGAGCACAGTCTACTATTTTAAGAACTGAATTCCCTGTCGGCATGGCAACTTCAAGGCTGTACCTCTTGTTAGTGGCTGCCTGGATGGAAGAAAAGCCACCTTTCACCAGGGCTCCAGCCAGCCTACAGCCGAGGTTAGACCCAGCCACAGGGTGTCTGTCAACCTATTCTTTTTTGTGTGTTTGCTTGTTTTACAACCCTTGAAAAATGTAAAAACCTTTGGGTAAGAACAATCCTAATGACACTCATCAGATCCCAGAAAAGGTGTTGGTTGATATGGACAGCAGGACGGTGGCCAACTACCCCACGGATAAAAATAAAATTACATTAAACGTTTGAAAAAATATATATAATGATAAAACCATTTTTAGCTTGCTGGTCAAACAAAACAGGTCAGGACCATAGTTTTGGGTTTTGGGTTTTTGATTTGTTTGCTTTTTTAGAATTTAAAGAGAGTGACAGTTATGCCTTCATGTTAATTATTTAGCAAACAGCAATACAAAATCTGAATTTTAATTCCTCCATTTTTTATTAATGTGTTTATCTTACAAACAATGCACAACAGCAAAATTAGTATCTTTAACGTTATTCAAGGACCATCTTTTAAATCTATGGAAGAAGTCTTGATTAAACAGTTCCCAAGAAACAGAGTTTACCCATTCCCTGCTGCAAGACAAAAGCAACAGGTGTCAACACTGTATTTGTCACTGTGGACATGTGAAAGGTTGGGAGGAAGAGGAGGCTGCTTTGGGAGAAGATGGGAAAGGGATTGTGGGAGAAGGACAATGTGATTGATTTTTAAAATTTCCCTCCAAACCTACACATTTTTATTATACTTCAAAGATTTATTTAGATTCTTCAAGTACTCCAAAATTAAAGTCTTAGGCTATGCCACCCTTCCCCAGAAAATGACTGAGGCTTACAATCTACGATTTCCACTTGTAGAAAACAACATTTACTGCATAACCTCTTCTCTTTTCTTTTTTATTTTTGCAAAGGCCAGATTTCCTTCAGACATGTTGAAGAAAGGATGTATTTTGAATGTTTTGTTTGTTTGTTCTTTGAATTTTTAATTTTTATTTATTTTTGTCACAATCAACATAATAATTTTCAAATAAAAATTTTTAATCATATTTTAAGCATATGCAAAAGTAGAAAGACTAATGAAATAACCCCTCATGTACCTGATTCTCCTAATTTATATTTAAAGGGCTTTTCTGTGTAAATTAAAGAAATGGTTTCTACTTGCTTAAAACATGGATTCAAAGGGAAGAAAGGCTAGGCACACCTGTAATCCCAGCTACTTGGGAGGCTAAAGCAGGAAGATTGCTTGAGCCCGGAAGTTTGAGGTCATGCTGGGCAAAATAGTAAGTCTCCATCTCTAGTTTAGAAAAGAAAAAGAGAGAAAGAAAGAGAACAATATCTCTGCAAATGGCATTTGTCTAGAATCCAGTTCTAGGTCATGCCTGAAGTGATGGGTGCAGGTGAAGGTGGGAGGAACATCTGTAGGTAAGAAAGGGGGACCGCTCTTTGATGGTTACCATGGAGACAACTAGGCTAAGATGGTTGAGGTCATTTATGGGGCAGTCAGGTTCCTGCTAATGGACTCTGGGTCAGAACTGTAGGAGAAACCTCACTGTCTCTGAAATTCCCTCACCCGCTTCCAACAGTATTATCAATTTGAGGATATTCTCATTTTGAATTTCTAGGGCTTGATTAAAATAGAGACAACAAACAAGCAAAATGAACAAACAGAGTGTTAATCTGCATACTCACTTTGAGGAGTTTTGGGATTTTTTAGTCGGCTACTTGAGTCCTGTTTACAACAGTAGGACCCCTAAATCGCCAGAAGAAAGTCCTAGGACTCATGCAGGTCTTGGGGTATTGATCCTTATGTGAGGATGCTGCAAGTATAGCCAGTGAGATGCAGTCCAGAAGAGCAGGGAATCCAGCTAAGCCAAGAAGATGTGGAGAGTTGGGACTCACTTTACCCCTCCTGAAGGAACTTGATCCCAGTGTAGAATATCCATTAATCGCCAATGTCCAGGGTTACTTTATACAACAGATCATTTGCTATAGGGTAGATCAGTAAGAAGTGGAACTTTGGCATGGCACTGCCTGGACTCAGGTTCAATCCACAACACATACTATTTCTACTGTGATGTACTCTCTTTTAAAAATATGTATCTACTGTTTTTAAAGAAATGGGGTCTTGCTATGTTGCCCAGGCCGGTCTCAAACTTCTGGGCTCCAGCAGTTCTCCAGCCTCGGCCTCCCAAAGCGCTGGGATTACAGGCCTGAGCCAACGTGCCCAGACTGATGTACTCTCTCTATCACCTACAAATATGGCTGGCCAGGGGAAGGATGTCTAGTACTCTCAAAGGGCAGGTACACAGGCAGAAGCAGGCTGGAATTAGTCATCAAGGGATAAACATGAGCGGAGGGACAGGCAGAAGGCCACCGGGGACCTAGACTGGTCCTCAGGGAGATGGTGCCCAGGCCTGAGGTCCTTAGCGTTCTGCCGCTCCGGAGGAAGAAGACTGCACAGGCGAGGGGCGGCCACCAGGGGGTGCGCGGGGGCCGGAATTTCGGGAACCCAGGGCTGCGGCGGGAGAGAAGTAGGGGTGGCCTGGGAATGACAGGCATTCCTGTCATTGTTATGGGCGTATGTTATGGGCGGTTGCTGACCTGACCCTGGCTCCTACATAACCAGCAGTTCCTTAAGGGCAGTTACTGTGTTTTAGTCGCCTTGCTTTCCCAACTGCCCATGAGCCCCGTTCTGAGGTTTGCTCTTTGAAGAGTCAAATGGATACATTTTCACTCTGGGAGGAGGGGAAGTGAGGCAGCCCTGCTCAGACTTCTTGGTCTTGGGACCACTTTATACTCTTAAACGTTACTGAGGACCTCGAAAAGCTTCTAGTTTGTTTATGTGGGTTGTACCTCTCAGTAGTTACCAGTTTTGAGATTAAAACTGAATCGGCCTGGCCGACATGGGGAAACCCCATCTCTACTAAAAATTTTTAAAATTAGCCGCCCTGGTGGTGGGAGCCTGTGGTTCCAGCTACTTGGGAGGCTGAGGGCAGGAGAATGGCTTGAATCTGGGAGGTGGAGGTTGCAGAGAGCTGAAATCGCGCCACTGCACTTCAGCCTGGGCGACAGAGCGAGACTCCGTCTCAAAAAAAAAAAAAAAAAAGAAACCAAAATGGAGAATTTAAAAAATTTATTTATTACAATAATAAACCTGCTACATGTTAACATTTCTCATTTAGAAAAATACCTATATTTTCCAAAACAAAAAGAAGTTTGGCCCTCTTTTATATTTCTGTGATTTTAAAAAGTGTCTAGCTTAATAAAAGACAGATGGAATCTCATTTCTGCTTTTGCATTCAGTCTGCTGTGATATCAGACTGAGTTTTCCCAAAGCACGCAGCTTTGTACACTCAAGAGAGAACAGGGCAAAATGGGCAAATAACATCTCATATGAAAGTAGTTCTGACCCTGCAGACCCCCTGCCCATTTTGATATTAAGTAGAGTATAAATGCCATACAGTGTTATCTTGGGATGAGGATCGAATTGCTTTTTGTAAAAGGAAGGTTGCCTTTGGTGAGGGCTGAGGGCTGAGCACCAGTTTACCTGAAGTTCACCCATAGGTGGAGATGTGATGTCCACAGCCAGGGATGCTAGAAAGCAGGGCCTCTGCTGGTGTAGACACACACGTGCTTCATGTCTATTCCCAGCCTGTGAGCAGCAGGGCTCTATTGCAGCTGACTTGTCACTGCTTGCTGTCCTGAACTGCAGCTGATAGAAGAATGGCCAGAGGCATAGAAAAGGTTGACTTGCTGGGAGGAGAATCTTGTTTTTCTGATTCAGGTACTCTGCTGACTTTGAAGCCATTGGGTTCTTATCAGTCCAAATGTATTTCAAGACAGGCTGGGCACGGTGGCTCACGCCTGTAACCCCAGCACTTTGGGAGGTTGACAAGGGAGGATCGCTTGAGCCCAGGAGTTTGAGACCAGCCTGGGTAACATAGTGAAACCCCATTTCTTGCCAAAAAAAAATGCAAAACAACTAAATGAGTATGGTGGCATGCATGTATATAGTCCCTGCTACTCAGGAGGCTGAGGTGGGAGGACCACTTGAGCCCAGGAGTTCAAGGCTGCAGTAAGCCATGATTGCATCACTGCACTCTGGCCTGGGTGACAGAGCAGGATCCCATCACAAAAAAAAAATTATTCTTTTTCAGAACAATGGCCCCAACATCTCTGCACCCCTAGGCCTGCCCCAGTGGGGTTGGGGGGGCTGTGCAGAATGTTGCATCTGAAGGCAATGTGGGAGGTGTTGAGTAACAGATAATGCAGGTTTCTTCCCAGTTAATTTCCTCCCAGGGTACCAAACCAAAGGGATTACTATAATCATCTGAGGAACTTCCTAAATATACTGATTCCTGGTCCCACCTCAGATCTACCAAGAGGGCGGCCTGGTTTTTAAAGCTCCCAGTAATTCTGGTACCACCAGGCTTGGGAGCTACGGGCCTTCTCTAACCCTGTCTACAAACTCAACAAAGGCCCTCCATCCTTAGACCCTTGAAATCACCTGGAGCACATATGTAAAATTTTGAATTCCAGCCTGTATGGTGGTGCATACCTGTAGTCCCAGCTACTTGAGAGGCTGAGATAGGAGGATCACTTGAGCACAAGAGTTCCAGTAGAGCCTACACAGCAAGACCCCCCATTTCTAAAAAATAAAGTAAAATGTGAATTTCTCAGGCCCAATCATTAGAGGCCTAGTATCTAGATTGGGTAGATGTGGGATAGCCTCAGGAGCAAGTTTTTAACCAATAGCCCAGTTAATTCTACTGTAAGGGGACGAGGACCACAGTTTGCCTCCAGGGTTACTGCAGTCTGTGTGTCACACTCCATGTGTCACAGTCTGGGTGCCACAGTCCTTGCATTGCCCATGAGTGACACTCAGCTGGGCGCGGAGGCTCACACCTGTAATCCTAGCACTTTGGGAGGTCGAGACGGGAGGATTTCTTGAGCTCACGAGTTCAAGAGCAGCCTGAGCAACACGGCAAGATGCCCATCTCTATAAAAATTTAAAAATTCACCCGGTGTGGTGGTGCACGTCTATAGTCCCAGCTACTTGGGAGACTGAGGCAGGAGAATCGCTTGACACTGGGAGGCGGAGGCTGCAGTGAGCCGTCATTGCACCACTGCACTCCAGCCTGGGTGACAGAGAGAGACCTTGTATCGAAAAAAATTTACCAAAGAGTTATACTTGACATGTCGCGGTGTGTGTGTCACAGTCCCTGTGTCGTGTGTCACAGTCTCTTATGTCATGGTGCATGTGTCACAGTCTGTGGTGTGTCACAATCCCTGTGTCGTGGTGTGTGTGTCACAATCCGTGGTGTGTCACAATCCCTGTGTCATGGTGCATGTGTCACAGTCCGTGGTGTGTCACAATCCCTGTGTCATGGTGTGTGTGTCACAGTCCGTGGTGTGTCACAATCCCTGTGTTGTGGTGTGTGTGTCACAGTCCGTGGTGTGTCACAATCCCTGTGTCATGGTGCATGTGTCACAGTCCGTGGTGTGTCACAATCCCTGTGTTGTGGTGTGTGTGTCACAGTCCGTGGTGTGTCACAATCCCTGTGTTGTGGTGTGTGTGTCACAGTCCGTGGTGTGTCACAATCCCTGTGTTGCGGTGCGTGTGTCACAGTCCGTGGTGTGTCACAATCCCTGTGTTGCGGTGTGTGTGTCACAGTCCGTGGTGTGTCACAATCCCTGTGTCATGGTGTGTGTGTCACAGTCCATGGTGCGCCTCAGTCCCTGTGTTGCGGTGCGTGTGTCACAGTCCGTGGTGTGTCACATCCCTGTGTCACAGTGTGTGTGTTGCTATGTGCGTGTCACAGTCCGGTGTGTTACTCTATGTGTTGCAGTCCGTGTGTTACAAAGTGACTTTGGGGCCCAAATCAGAATCAGCATAATCTTAGCCTTCCCTCCTTTATCCCCTGAACAACCAGACGCCCTCCTGGGAGCCAAAATTTAAATCCAGGAGTTCCAAGTCCCCTCTGATGAAGGTGACAGCCTTTCTCCCCAATTCCAGGACTGTGTACTCCAAGAAGATCCCTTTATTCTCAGATCCCACCTGGGCCCCAGCCTGAGCGCTGGTCATGCCACTGGGGCCTGCATTCACCCACTTGCCTTCTCCCCACTTTTCTACCATCCTTCTGATTAGGGCTTCTGATTATGTGCTTGTGGACAGATACACATCCATCGTTCAAAAGAGCTCAGCCAAATGTGCACCAGGAAAAAAAAAATGGACTTAGGAGCTCACTCAGCTTTCCTTACACAGAGCCCTGCCCCACCTTCTCCCCCGATTTCATAGAGGATATTTTAGTCTCATCTTCCCACAAGGAGCCGCTCTTTGCCCTCCACCTCCACCGTCCACCTCCAGCCATTGGTTTGGATGGCCACCAGCCTGAGCGGCTCACAGAGTTTCCTAGCAGGACTCATGGAGCCCTGGCTCCCTGAGAAACAGCCCCTGAGATCCGCATGCAGCCTGCAGCCCTCACTCTCTGCTGCTGCCTCTGCTTTCACCATCACGTGTGCCCTGCAGGACCCACATAGGAAGGGGGTGAATGGCAACTCATTTCATGAATTGTGTAAAGCATCAAATCATTATGTGTGTTTCTTTTTCACTCATGTCTATGCGCACACATACACACTTGCACACACTCACTCAGGATGAAATTGGGTTTGTCTGTTTCTTTAAATCCCTGCTCAGCTCCATCATCTTCTGTGGTCTGAACTGCATGGGGACCATCAGCGGAATCTGGGGTTCTCTGCTGTCACTTTTGGAAGACTGGATTCTGGGAGAGACCTGGTGAAAATGATGAAAGCACACCCATCAGGGCTATCTCCCAGCTCTGCACACCAAGGGTGCTCCCATGCTAATTACAGCCGAATCTCTGAGGGTGGCCCTGGCTCCCCAGGGCTGCAGTGGCAGCAAGGCTGAAGAGAACAGCCCTACTCTCAGTCCTTAGGTGCAGCTTCGCTTCCTCTTTCCCCCATTTCTGTGGGTTGTCTTAGTTTGGAGACCATCCAGAAGAAGCTGGTCTAACCCAAGGAAAAGGGAAACTATCAGAATGAAGTCCTCATTCGTTTATTCAGTCTCTTTTTAATCAACATTTATTGGGTATCTACCATGTCAAGCCCTGGGCTAACTATTAGAGGTACTAGGTTGAAAATAAAACAAAAGTACAGGCCCCAGAAGTGTAGTGGGGTTAACAGTTATCAAACTAGCAACTGCAGAGAGAGCTTAGCTTGTTCCCTAGGATGTTGGCCCATCTCGGTGGACCAGGGGTGAAGGGCTGTATGAGTGACGGAGGACACTGTGGGGAGTAAGGATTCATCCACAGCAGTTTCCCCTGTAGGAGGGGGGCAGCCTCAGATACTACATGAATCCTTTCAGCACCTGCAGCTTTCAGGCCCAGGCTCTTTAATTCTTCACGTTACACTTTATCAGCTCTGTGCCAGGCACTGCTGTCACACCCATTTTACAGACAAGGAAACTGAAATTGAGAATTAATTTGATTGTCTAAATCCCTCAGGAAGAAGAGCCAGAAGCAATCCTGGGGCCTGTGTGACTTCAGAGCTGTTTTCGTGACAGCTGACCTGTCCCAGCTCTAGACAAGCGAGCTTTCTTTTTTTGAGGCAGAGTCTTGCTCTGTCACCCAGGCGGGAGTGCAGTGGCGCAATCACTGCTCACTGCAGCCTCAATCTCCCAGGCACAAGTGATCCTCCCGCCTCAGCCTCCCCAGTAGCTAGGACTATAGGGGCACACCACAATGCCCAGCTAATTTCTTTTTTGCATTTTTTGTAGAGACCAGGTTTCACCATGTTGCCCAGGCTGGTGTCAAACTCCTGGGCTCAAGTGATAGGCAAGCTTTGGTGAAGGAACTGGTAAAAGCTAACAGGACCATTTCACTGGCACCTCAAAGGGGCCCTGCCCCTGCCCAGAGAGCTGGCAATGTGAGGCTGCTGGTGTCAGCAGTGGCGAGTGGGGCTTTGGGGCTGCTGTGGAGGATGGTGCCGGGGCTGCAGCACTCCTGGTGGGCAGCCAGCCATCACCTCCTGAGCACAATAGCTGACATTTATTGGCTGCTTACTATGTGCCAGGCACTGCCTAAGCATGATATCATTTATCTAATATTTACAGGTACTCCCAGGTTTACAGAGTAGGCAACTGAGGCACAGAAAGGTAAGATAATTGTTATGGGGTCACAGGCTGGTAAATGCGAAGCCATATGTGAACCCAGGCACTTTGACTACTGAGTTTGTGCACTTAAGCACTGCGTATGACTGCCTGTATTTGGTGTGTCTGAAGAATGTCATATTTTTAAGTGTATTTTGCTTCATCGATAACGTGCCCCAAGAAAGAAGACAGTAAGTGTGGTAGGCTGCACACGTGGCTGCAGTACTTTGCAGCTCTTTCCATTACAAGTGAGGTCCATCTGCCCACCCTTTGTGTTTGACCCACCTTGTCACTTACTTTGATGAAGAGAATGCGGTAGAAGGGAAGGTGCGTCCATTCCAAGCCTGGGGCTCAAGAAGTCTTGTATCTTTTGCCCTTCCCATCCTTAGAAGCCTACAGCCATTGGAAGAAGCCTGGGGTAGGCTAGCCTGCTAGATGAGAGACACGTGGCCAGGTCACCCTTTCACCCCAGCTGACAGCCTGCCAACCACCAGATGTGTGAGGGAGGCCATCTTAAACCATTCGGTGACCTGCCAGCTCACCACAAACACAGTGAGCCCAGCAGAGCCAAGCCAGAAGAACCGCCCAGCCGACCCACAGAGTCATGAGCAAATAAATGTTTATTGTTTTAAGCTACTGAGTGCAAGCCACTGGGTGGCTCGTTTTGTAGCAACAGATAACTGATACAGCAGGAGACACTTGAAAGAGGAGGAAGCTCTGAAGTTGGAGGCATTCCCACTGGACAGTATGGCTAAGTAGAAACCCTATGAGCAGGAAAAAGATGGATTCAGAGGACAAAGGGGAGAATCAGCAGAGACCCTGCCTGGGTCCTTTGGAAACCCAGCACCCCTACTTCTGGCTTCTGCCAGATGGAGGAGTGGCAAGAGGAGAGAAATTTTAGATAGATGATGGGAAGCTGAAAGCAGGGGTTCTCTGCTGACTTTGGGAAGAGAGTCCTCCCACCCCACCCCCAGCACAAGACCACCGCCTCTTGACAGATTCAGTGGTGGTGTGTGTTGTGCAGAAAGGACTTGAGCGACTCCCTTGAACTTCCCCAGGATCCCGTGTGCTGTGGAAGGGATCCAGATACTCCCAATGGGCCACTGCGGTGATTGGGACTAGAGATAAGATGCTGTGAACCTCAACTCAAGCAGGATTGTGAGAATGGGAAGTAGAAGGATTGGAGAAAGGTTTGGGATGCAAAGTGTAAGAAAACTTGGAGCAAACTGAACTAGAGGGTCTGGCCACTGCGGGCGGGGCATCCTGAAGAAACACTGTTTGTCAGAGTACGAAAGGATGCCTAGACAACTAACAACAGAAAAAAAAAAAAAAAAAAAAAGATTAAACGCCGCTTATTAAACGCCGTTACCATATAGTATGTACACATAATGGTGTAATTATGTCTCTTTGGTGACAATGGTGATTTCTTGATGTAGCCTGCCATCTGCCCTTATTTTAAGGGTTCCCCTTCCTTGACGCATTTGCATTTTAAAAGGAATCAAAGCCTGCAGGTAAAGGGATGATGCTGGATTGGTAGAATTTCAGGCATTCATTGAAAATGGAACAAGGGTTTTCTTTTATGTTGGCTCCATCCCTAGGTTCTTGACTTCGACGTCAGCCACGAAACCATAGAAAGCATCCCTGAGGACCTTGGCGTTGAACTCCTTTCATTCCCTTCCTCCCAAGGTGCCCCACTGTTGCTCTGACTTGGGGCAGCAGGGCTCTCTCTCGCCCTCCCGGCTCCTCCCGGCTCAGGAGCGTGGGAGGTGAGGGGAGGTGACCGGACGCGGCCGGGGGCGGCTCGGTTGGGGGCCCCGTGCGGCCGCCAGGGGGCGCTGCGCTGCCGCCGAGGCCGCGGCCGCCTGGGCGTGTGGCCTGGCGTGGGCACTTGTGTTGTTTAGATGCCAGCGTTCGCCACTCACTCCTTTCTTAAACATGTTTCTAATTTATCCAGTATCTCTTCTACGGAAAAAAAAAAAAAAACTTCAGGGAAAAAAAGATGCATGCTTAACGTCAGTGCCAGGGTGGGCAAAAAGGGGTTTTGACACCAGATGCAGTTTTGTTCCTGAACCCTCTGGGCCTGGGGCGAGTCGCCAGCAGGGCCCCTCCGCAGCCGCTCCTCCCGCTGGGGACAGAGGCGCCTGGAAACACGCACGCCCGAACCGGGCCGCCCCGAGAGCCGCGCGCTGAGCCAGCATGCCCGCAGGCGCTCCTCCTGAAAACGGGTTCGGTTTCTGGCCGGGCAGGTTCAGAGCCCGTGCCTGAGGAGGGGAAGGACGACGCGGCACAGAACCGGGCGCGCCAGGACTGGGCTTCTGGCCTTGCCCGGGCGCTGCTGGCACCTCCGGGGAGCAGAGGGGCGGAGGAGGCACGGTCTGCGAGCCGGGGGCAGCAGCCGGACACAGGGCGGGGTGGGGGAGGTGCGGGAGGAGAGGAGAGCCAGAGTCCGGTCAGATGGGGGTCGGGGCGGGGGGGCGGGGGGGACGTGGGAACCAACAAGCCTGACGCCTGCAAATAGAAGTCATCAGGAAAGAGACCTCAAGGCCCATTGGACTGCTGGGAGGTCCCTGGGGTGGGGTCCTGGGGGGAGGAGTGTCTGACTGGCGGCTAGGTTCTGTTTTTCAGACCAGATTAAAAAAAAAAAAAAAAAAAATCCCCTGTCGCCTGGGGAGATGTCTCAGTCACTTTTCTCCGGCAGGAAGCTGCTTCATGCTGGAGCCTCCTGGGATTGGCAGAGTTAAAAATCCTTTAACCCAGGATGCCTTGGGCCTTTTGTTCAGCCCTGACAATAGAATTGGGTGGAGGGGGCTGGGAAGGCAAGTAGCTGGGTTAGAGATGCATCCGTGGGGTGGGGGTATGGGGAAGCTTGTGTTCAGTCACTGGATACATGAAAGCAATTGTGTGTGTGTGTGTGTGTGTGTGTGTGTGTGTGTGTGTGTGTGTGTGTGTGTCGGGGGAGGGCATAAGGGAGCCCAGGGACACTGGGGCACCAGCTCATTAACACGTGTGTACGAATGTCGGCTGTGCGCTTGGCAAATCCTTAATTACACAGGGAGACCTTCCTAAACCGGGAACTCAGTATTGGTCCCTAAAAGGTTGGGTAATGGCTTTTTCTTGCATTTGGAATCCAAGGGGACCAATCTCTCTGGTTCCCCTGGGTTCCCAGATTCTTCTGGATGTCTTTGTCTTCTAAAATTCTGGGATCCCACGGGAAGGCACATAGTTAAGGACACTCAGAAATGCATACCTTTTAACCCTACTAATCATCCTAAAATGTGTGCTTTCAACAGATCACGTCCTTGATCTGTAACCCTTAGGGGCACCCAGGATCTCCAATGACTGGGAGTGATGGCATTTAAGTCTTTCCACCATGCAGAATTTTCTTCCCTCCCTCCCCATGAATTCTCCTGTAGCCAGCCTGGCCCCTCATCACCCCTTGGATATACTGTATCTTGAATTCTCCAGCCTTTCTGCAGTTGCCTTCCTGGGACATTCATTCCCATGTTCACAATCTAGCCAGTTGTATCCTTTCTTTCTTCAGTTCTAGCATCAGTCAATCAACAAGCATTTATTGAAAGTCCACTATATGCAAGACATGTTCTAGGCCCTGGTAATACATCAGAGACTAAGACAAATACCTGCTCTTAAGGATTTTATATTTTAATGGGAGGAACAGGGTAAACTCATGGCTCATGCCTGTAATCCCAGGACTTTGGGAGGCAAGAAGATCACTTGAGGCCAGGAGTTCAAAACCAGCCTGGGCAGCAAGTGTCTTCTTTTGCCTCTACAAAAGAAAATTAAAAATAACAAAAAGGAAGTTAACTAGAGTATTGTGGTAGAGGGTATGTGTGTGTGTGTGTGCATGTGGGTGAGTCCGTGTGTGTGGTGGGTTGATGGGTGCTGTTTTATTTAGCCAGGGAAGGTCTCTCTGAGGAGGTGGCATTCGAGACCTTGTGGGTGGGAAGGAGGCAGTCATGTGGCGATCTGGGGAAGAGTGCTGCAAGCAGAAGGGAAAGTAAAAACAAAAGCCCTCAGGCAGAAATGTGTTCCTTATGCTTAAGAAACACCATGAAGGCCAATGTGGTTGGAGCAATGTGAGCAAGGAGAATAGAGGGCCTTGGGGACATAGGTAGCTAAGTCCTCATGGATCAAGGTAAGAAGTGTGGCTTTTATTTTATTGCATTGGGGAGCCTTTGGAGGGTTAGAAGGTGGGGAGTGAAGACAACAGTTAACATACTGTTGCAAAAGTCCTGGCAGGAGGAGATTTTAAAAACCAGAGTTGTGGCTATGGAGATGATGAGATGTGATACTGGTTTCTGGGCCAGTTTTGGAGGTGGGAGTAGATAAGCCTTACTGATGATCTGGCGCAGGACTAACTGGGTAGATCGGTGCCTATTTTGCGGGTAGGAGGTGGATCCGTAATTGTGTTTGGGCCATGCCAAGACCTATCAGACATCAGGTAAACATGTGCAGACAGCTTTGAGTCTCGAGTTCAGATTTAAATTTTAGAACCAGCCTGTAGGTAGTCTTCAAAGCAGTAGGCCAGAATAATTCCACTTAGGGAGAGAGTCAAGAAAGAAGGTAGCAGATGGCTGAGACTGATGCCACTCCAACCTTTAGAGATCTGGTAGGGGAAAACCCAGCAGAGCAGACTGAGGAAGACAGCCCATGAAACTGGAGGAAAACCAGAAGATGGTGATTTCAAGGAACTCAGTAAAGGAAGTATTTTGAGAAAGAGGATGTATCAGTCAGCTATTGCTAGGTAACAAACAACCACAAAAATCTCAATGGCATAACAGTAAATATTTATTTGACTCACATAGCTGTGGGTCAGTTGGAGGCTGGCTAGATGTGACTGATATTGGCTGGGCAGCTCTGAGCCGCAATTGGGCTGAGCCTGCTCTGCATACGTGTCCCTCACTCTCCTTGGACCTGCAGGCCAGCTAGGGCACATTTTTCTCCCAAGGTGATAATAGGCACAAAAAAGCAGGTAGAAACATAAAATGCCTCTAAAGGCCTAGGTTTGGAACTGGCACCATGTCACTTCCTCCTACATTCCATTGGCCAAAAGGGGTCATGCAGCCACGCCAAAAGTCAAAGGGCAAGAAAGTACAGTATAGTCTACCTCTAGCAGGAGGGACTGCAAAATCGGATTGAAGGGGACAGGGATAGAGTGAGGCAGGATAAGAAATAGGACCCATAATTCAGTCTTCCACAGAAAGAGTGGTCAAACACATTCAATGCCACTGACAGGCCAGATGAATAGAGGGCAGTGAACTGGCCACCAGTGTGACCTTAAGATGTCAGTCATTGGCATCGTTGATAAGAGCTATTAAAACGGACAGCTAGGGCTAAAAGCCCAGTTGGAGTGGGTGGAAGTGAGAATGAGAAGTGTGGAGGTGGAGATTGTCAGTGTGTAGACAGCTCTTTCAGGAACAGTCACTCTAAAGAGGGGCAGAAAAATGGTACAATAGCAAGAAGGGGATATGAGGCTAAGGCTTTAGAGCTTTTTAAGTCCTGTTTAACTTCCGTGGAAAGGCTCTGCTAGGAAGAAACTGATGAACATAACAGAAAGGGGATAATTGTGCCGGCAAAAGGGGATGGGGCCCAGGGCACAGATGGAGGGCTCGGCCATGGATGGTGGGCAGAGAGAGTGCAGAGCTATAGGCATTCTGGAGGCTTTGGAGGGAGGGAGGAAGATCCGGCAACAGATCATACCTACTTTCTCTATGAAGGATCGTCTGAGGTTGCAGTGAGAATGAAAGAGGAAGGGGAGCTGAGAATATGCAGAGAGAGGAGAAAGTGTGAAATTATTGCACTGTGGGGAGGGAAAAGGAATTTTCTAAGTAACTGTAGTAGGATTGTCCAACGGTTCAAATGCCTGTTTGAAATTTATGGCCAGAAATTTGAAGTGAGTCCATCCAGAGTAGCTGGCCGATTTTCTTTAGTGGTGTTCAATTGCTCGGGTGCAGGTGTGAAGTAAACAGTCTGATTTAACCACAGCTGGGTTTTCGCCCAGTGAATACAATGGAGAGAGACCACAGCAAGGAAGGTAAGAGTGTTTGCCAGGGAGATTTTGTGTGCTGGAGCATGGAGTTTCAGTTCTCAGCTGGCTAAGAAGGAAGGCCTGAGGGGAGAGACGTCATGAGAAAACAGGAGAGTCATGGACTAGAGTCTGAGATGGGAAAATTGCTGAGTCCAAGAACTAAAATAAGTGACCTGGAGGACTGACAGGTGAAGGAATCTCTGGATCTGAGAGTTTAGAGATGGTGTAGACATTCATGGTTCCAAGATCTAAGATATGACCAGGAGGCTGAGGCAGGGCAGGAGGAGTATTCTGCTAGGGCTAAGGATATTAACAGTCTTAGAGACCAGAGTGTTGGGTGGGTCATCAGCATAGATGCTGAAGTCACCAAAAGTGATGATAGGAGAAAGAGCCTGATACTAAGATAATCAAGGGTCGGGGGAAGTGACTAGGAGGGTGACAGCTGACTTTAACTAGGAGGGGTGATTGGTGGCTTTTTTAGTTAAATATTTTTAATTTTTAATACTTTTTAGAGTAGTTTCGGATTCACAGAAAAGTTGAGTGGAAAATCCAGAGTTCTATATATCCCCCGTCCTGGGAGCAGTATCCCCCACTATCAACATTCCCCACCAGCATTTGTTACAATTGATGAACCTAAGTGTTATCACTGTTATCACGCAGAGTCCATAGTTTACATTGATGTGAATGCTTTATTCTTACTTTACATTACTTTTGCTGTTGTACATTCTGTAGGTTTGGACAAATGTATTATGACATTTATCCACCATTATAGTATCACATCTAGTAGTTTCACTGCACTGAGGCCGGGCTTTTGAAAGAGGAAGGAAAAACTGTTTAGAAACTTCAGTGATGAATGCGGAGGACATCTTCAGGCCTTGAACTACACGACTGGAGGGAGAAAAGAGCCTCTACTGGAAAGGGCTATAGGGCAGCAACGTCCTGGGGGCAGGTGGGCTTCTGGAAGAAGACAGTGAGGGTCCTAGTTTTGGAGGAGCTTGAGAGTAGAGGCCTGGGGTAAGATTGGGGAGCGCAGGCAGGGTGTAGGCAGGGTTGGCTGCCGGGTGCTCAGCAGTGTGAGGTGGGGCATGGGTGCTGTGGTGAGTGGGGGCGGCTGGGGCAGGTGGCAGGCCCTGGAGGGAGGTGGCAGGTCGGATACCCTCACATGGCCCTGTTGTGGAAGCTTTCCAGATGACTTTGGGGAAAAACAGACTTCCCTTTCCAGGAACCCGTCTAAATTCGGTTGATCGTGGTTCTCGGGCCTTATTCTCTCCTTCCTGGTGTCTCCAGCGTTCTTTTTCTGTGTGGATTTCTTATTTCCTCAATTAGACGAACGTTTGGGCAGGAACCCCAGCTCTACCATTTTGCACCCGCTCAAATGCAACACAGCACTTGACACATCATGTTTGTTGATTGCGTTGGATACAACTGCGGTCTGGTTTCCCTTCTCGGCCAGGAATCCAAGAATGCACCCTCACCCTGTGGCCGCCTCCCCGGGCCAGCTGCCGCGCTAGTCCCGGGTAACCCGACGCCGGGCCGCTCCCCCTCCCGCCCCGGGGCTGCGGCCGCCAATGGACGCAGCCCCAGCCTCAGCCTGGGCAGTGGGCCTCTCTCTTGGCGCAGCCCCCGCCGGGCTGGAGCGGGGACGCCCGAGGCTAAGGGCCTGCAGGAGCGTGAGCACAACCCGGCTCCCGTTCCAGCCCCTGCTCACCGCCTTCTGCAGGTCCGGGCCCCGGCCCTGCCGAGACACCTCTGCCCACTGCCTCGAGCCCAGGAGGCCAGGCTGCCGCCCCAGGGCGCCCGGGTAGTCGTAGACGGCGGCCTCCAGAGGGCCGTGCCGGGTCTCCTCCCAGCCCGGGAGCCAAGACACTTGGCTCTGGCCCCTCTCCACTGTTTGACCTGCCCAGAGACCTTGGGCGGTCCGAGAGCCTCCGAGCCTCAGTCTTCTCATCTGTAGCTGGGGCTGGGCCCTGCGCACCTCTGAGTAGAGTGATGCAACAAGGGTGAAGGGTGTGAAAGTCTCCCTGTGTTGCCCAGGGTTCAAGGTCAAACCCAAGACACAGTGGCCGCCCGCAGCTGCCCCGCCCGCAGCAGCTGCAGAACCGCATGTCCTCCTGCCACCATCCAGGGAACTCCCTAGCTCCAGAGGAGGAGCCTAACAAGGGCACTTGGCTTTCCTCCACGTCCCCGGCACGAGGCGTTTCCTGCAGCTCCTCACTTTCAATGTAGAAATCAGCTCCGGGTTTCAGCAACCCTGAGAGAGGAGTCTGCAAATAGATGCTGGGCCAGCAGGAAGGTGCACAGGCGGGACACCTCTCAGCTGCCTGTTTCATCTCCCGTACACGATACTCGCTAGCGTGTAAGAAGTGTGCCAGAGGAAGCACGCACTGACAATGCCTATTTTCTCCCCAAATGGTTACAAATGCACATTTTTGAGTGACCTTCTACAGGCTACAAATACTGATGTATTTATCTGTACTTTGGGTCATGGTACCCAAAAGAAAAGCAAAGGAGAGCTCAGAAAATACATTCTAGTCTCAAAGAGGAAGGAAGAAAAGAGAGGATGTCTTTGTCCGTCTGCATTATGTTAACATTCACAGCCTTCCCTCACCCCCCATGATGGCAGGGCACGAGTCACCTATGATGATGAGGACATATGAAGTTCCCTGAGTTCTTACCTTCTGTGTCCATGTCCTGAACAGAATCCCAAGTTGGCTCCCGGAACCCGCAGCCTTGGCTCACACCAACAATGTCATAGAGGTAAACTGATCTCGCTTCCCTGAGCTCGGACTTCAGCGCCTGGCAGCCCTCTCACGTCCTCACCCTGGATGAATCCAACAGCAGGAAGTGACTGGGGAGTCCCTGAGCAGACAGAGGGAGAGGCACCCACTGGCCCAAGCATGATGTTCTTATGAATTCTTTTGGTTCCAGACCTTTTTGGCATTGCCAAGCCCTATAGGAAAGATCAGAGCAGCTGGAAATTTCTAGCAGGAAAGTGCCAGGTTCTGAGCAGGTCCCAGTCTGACTTAGAAACAGTTAGGGGCTGGGGCTGTTGGCGGTTGGCATTCTTGTCTTTGCTTGGTCTCACAGACAGGCAGGAATTGCTTGCTCTTGGAAGGGAGTGCCACGCCTGACGCTGGGCTAGAGCCGAAGTAAACCCAGGACACGGGGCTGGGGACGAAAATTAGAAGCCTCACTTCCACCCCAGCACCAAGGCAGCAACACAAAGGGCCTCCTCTGCTGGCCAAGCAGGAGGGGACGGGCTGCCCAGGGAGGGCTGAGACTGTCACCCAGTGTAGGGCCAGGCAGCTGCAAATGAAACACAGGCCCAGAAGGCTCAGACAAGCATTCAGTCTTTCCCAGAGCCAAGAAATCCTGGCTAGAAACTTGACTACAGAGCGAGGAAAGGCACCGGGAAATACTTGAAACCAGGCGAGACCCCTGGTAATGCTGGACTTCTGACAAGCAAGGAGTTGAGCCAAGTGCTTTTTCCCGCCTGGTCCAAACACAAAAGCTGAGCTGGCCAGAGAGGTCCCAGGGGAGGTGGGAGAGCAGCTTGGGAGCGACCCAGCAGGAAGAGGAAAGCAGGCAGCAGAGTGATTTTTACCCTGCTCAGACCCCAGAGTTCTTGCACCACCAGTCTGCAGAGCAAGAGCCCTCACTGTTTTCACACCCACAGCAAAGGCCCCTCCAGCCTCTGGAGGCTCACACAAGGGGGCTATGGAAATGCCAGTGTGGCAGCGTGGGATCACCAACACCTCAGTGGCCAGCCTGCACGGTGCCTGAGCCAGCTTCCCGGTGAGGAAGGGGAGTTTGCAGGGAAACTGTTTGCAGAAAAGCTGTTCCTACTGTGGAGGGACTGACCTTGGCCCCTGGAGCAAACTCAGTCCTTAACCACGTGCTCAGGCTACTTTATTTTAAATGAATTTGCACAGTAGCATGTTATGAGTGAAATTCATAAACCTAAAAAGGAATAGTCTTCTATTCATGCTGCTAATGTGTGGAGGGGGGTTACTTTTTTAAAGTTTTGATATTAAAAGATAAATCATCCTGTGTTGAGGATTGGATTTTGCAACTGAATTCTCTTTATCCTTTGCTAGATCTTGAGAAAAAAAGAATAAAAAGAAATATGCTGAAGTATGATGACTTAAAAAAAACTCTCAATATAAAAGTAGAACATGCTCTATAAAAAGAAATTCAGACAAAAACATATAAAGAAGGGAACAAAAATCACCTGTCACCACACCACCAGTGATAGCCCTGAGAGCATGTTTGTGTATTTTCCCCATACTATTTTTTGTGCTTACAGACATATGTTTTTATGGGAGATAAAATCGTTAACATGGTCATGCTCTCAGCATTCTTCCTGCCCCTGCCTACTGAAGAAAATCCTGAATTTGCCTATTTGGTTTCCTGCACTTCTCTCTTCTAAGGAGAGGAACAATTATTACTTGCTGAGAGGAGCTAAGCTGATCTGCACCATGAAGGAATGGAATGGGCAAGGAAGATGTCCAGACAGGGAAAAGCCTTATGGAAGGGAATTCAACAGAGTTTTCAGAGATTAGCACATTTAAAGCTCTCTAGATAATCAGGTGTGGAGGAAGGGGCTTCTCAGATGAGCTAATATATGGCTATGACCCAGAGTCTTTTTAATGTTCTTCCAAATATGTGATCAAATAATGCAATTTATTTTGTATTAATTTTGAGCACTAAACTGTGCATTAAGTCTATAGAGAGATTGAACCCTATGGTCTCCCCTCTGATTTACAAGAATTATGTTTTTAAAAGATGGGGTCATACTATATTTATGTTTTCTTAAAAAACTTTTTTAATTTTAATTTTAAATTAATTTATTTATTTTTGACACAGAGTCTCGCTCTGTCGCCCAGGCAGGAGTGCAGTGGCTCAATCTCAGCTCACTGCAACTCCCGCCCCCTGGGTTCAAGTGATTCTCCTGCCTCAGCCTCCCAAGTAGCTGGGACTACAGGCCCATGCCACCACGCCCAGCTAATTTTTCTATTTTTAGTAGAGACAGGGTTGCACCATGTTGGTCAAGCTGGTCTCGAACTCCTGACCTCAAGTAATCCACCTACTTCGGCCTCCCAAAGTGCTGGGATTACAGGCGTGAGCCACCCCCTAGCCTTTAAAAAAATTTTTAAATTCACCACTATACTAATGAGGATATATTTGGTACTTACATGATCTTTTAAAAAAAAAAAAAAAAAAAAAAAAACAAATCTCATGGTCAATAAATGCAGAAATGAATTATCCTTTGAAACAGCTGCATGGCTGACCTTCATTTGTCTTCATCATAATTTAACCCCCCAAAATTAATTAATTAAATTAACCGATTTTTGTCATTGCTGTTGTTTGTTTGTTTTTAGATAGAGTCTCACTCTGTTTCCTAGGCTAGAGTGCCGTGCTGTAGCCTCAAACTCCTGGACTCAAACAGTCCTCCCACTTCAGCCTCCTAAATAGCTGTGACTACAGGTGCACACCACTACATCTGGCTTTTTTTTTTTTTTTTTTTTTTTTTTTTTTTTTTTTGAGACGGAGTCTTGCTCTGTAGCCCGGGCTGGAGTGCAGTGGCCGGATCTCAGCTCACTGCAAGCTCCGCCTCCCGGGTTTACGCCATTCTCCTGCCTCAGCCTCCGGAGTAGCTGGGACTACAGGCGCCCGCCACCTCGCCCGGCTAGTTTTTTGTATTTTTAGTAGAGACGGGGTTACACGGTGTTAGCCAGGATGGTCTCGATCTCCTGACCTAGTGATCCGCCCGTCTCGGCCTCCCAAAGTGCTGGGATTACAGGCTTGAGCCACCGCGCCCGGCCTTTTTTTTTTTTTTTTTTAAGATGGAGTCTCACTCTGTCACCCAGGCTAGAGTGCAGTGGCATGATCTCAGCTCACTGCACCCTCCATCTTTCAGGTTTAAGAAATTCTCCTGCCTCAGCCTCCAGAGTAGCTGGGATTACAGATGTGTGCCACTGTGTCCAGCTAATTTTTATATTTTTAGTAGAGAGGGTGTTTCACCATGTTGGCCAGGCTGGTCTCGAACTCCTGACCTCAGGTGATCTATCTGCCTCAGCCTCCCAAAGTGCTGGGGTTATAGGCCTGAGCCACCATGGCCGGCCACATCTGGCTGGTTTTAAATTTTTGTAGAGATAGTATCTCACTATGTTGTCCAGCCTGGCCCCAAACTCCTAGCTCAAACAATCCTCCCACTTCAGCCTCCCAAAGTTTTAGGATTATAGGTGTGAGCCACTGCACCTTGCAACCCCTCCCCTGTTGATGCCCACTTATGTTGTTTCCAAGTTGATAAACGGTTACCTAAGGTCATCCTTATGTGCATACGTCTTTGAATCTTGCTGAACTTTTCTTTAGAACATATTCCTAAAAGCATCCATGCAGAGTTAAAGGATAAGAACAATCAGAATTCAGTTCAGTGCCAAGTTGCTCTCTGGAAAACAAAATTAACGCGATGGCCTCCAGGGTTGGGTTTCTCCTCCTGAGTGTAGTTGTGCTGCCCAGGAAGGTCTGAGTGGGCAGAGTTGCTTAGGGAAGGAGTGGAGCCTTCGCACACGGTAGGGAAAGAAGGGAGGCTCTTCCTGGATGGAGGGCAAGAAAGGCCAGCGAAGGCCCTATGGAGGATTCATTTTGCTACCCAGCATTCTTTCCTCTGCCTGGCAATCACCTTTCCTCATTCCATAGAGACCATTCTGTCCATAAGGTTTGGGTGGCGTTGACCTCACACTTTGCCTCTCACCTCCAGCGTGGGCTAACCGTGAGGGTGACCACGTAGTTTGAGCCAGATGAGTCAGAAGACTCCATACCCTGGAGTCCCTGGTGATTGGACCAACGATGTGTCTATATCCGCAGGTCCACGTGACCCATTCCAGGAAGCAGCTTCCTCTCTTCTTTACTCAGCCTCATGTGACACCAGAATTGGCAGTGTCCCTCTCCTCCCACACACAAGGGCTGCTGAGATGGAGACGAAACCTTGACAACATTGCTGAACCTCAGGATACAGTCGTGTCTGAAGTCAGCAGGATTCATACTGGACTTTGCAGTTACATGAGAGCCCATATACTTCTTCCCCCCTGCCAAATTTTCATTCGATTTTATTTCTTATGTATTGAAAAAGAAAAAAGAGCCAGGCACTGGGGTACATGTCAGCAGTTTCTGTGACTGGGGGTGGGAAGTGGAGTTTTGGGGAGAGGGTGGCTGAGGTGGGAGGATTGCTTGAGCCCAGCCTGGGCAACGTAGTGAGACCTCGTCTCAAAAAAAAAAAAAAAAAAAGCATTGGATTTTTTTCTTTTTTCTTTTTTCTTTTTCTTTTCTTTTCTTTCTTTTTTTTTTTTTTTTGAGATGGAGTATCACTCTGTCACCAAGGCTGGAGTGCAGTGGCGTGATCTTGGCTCACTGCAACCTCCACCTCCTGGGTTCAAGTAATTCTCCTGCCTCAGCCTCCCAAATATCTGGGATTACAGGTACCTGCCACCACGCTCAGCTAATTTTTTTATTTTAGTAGAGATGGGGTTTCACCTTGTTGGTCAAGCTAGTCTGGAACTCCTGACCTCAAGTGATCCGCCCTCCTGGGCCTCCCAAAGTGCTGGGATCACAGGCGTGAGCCACCGTACCTGGTTGGATTTTTTTCTTTTTATTCACATAACACAAAATTAATCATTAACCATTAACCATTTTAAAGTGTGCAGTTCAGTGGCACTTACATTCACAAGTCTGTGCAACCAGCACCTCTATCCAGTTGAAGATCTTTTTATCATCCCAAAAGGAAACACCATACTCATTAAGCAATCACTTCCTCTTTCCCTCTCCCATCAACTCCTGGCAACCACTAGTCTGCTTTCTGTCTCTACGGCTGTACTTCTGGAAGATGGCTTTACCAAGTCTGAAAGTTTCATATAAATGGAGTCATACAATATGTGACCTTTTGTGTCTGGATTCTTTCACTTAGCATAATGTTTTCAGGCTTCGTTAACATTGTAGAATGTTTAAGTACATCATTATTTCTTGGGGCTGAATACTATTCCACTGCATAGATACACCACTTTTTGTTTACCTATTCATTAGCTGATGAGCATTTGGGTTGTTTCTACCTTTGGCTATTATGAATAATGCCACTATCAACATTCATGTACAAGAATTTGAATACCTGTTTTCAATTTTTTGGGGTATAGACCTAGATGTGGAATTCCTGGATCATTTGGTAACTCTGTGTCCATACCTCCCTTTTCTAGTGTAAGCCAGAGTGCAGCATGGTTCTGTCCTGGGCATACAAAGGAGTCCTGACTTCCTCAGGCCTTGAAAGAGGAACCAGCCAGGCATGGTGACTCTCCTCTGTAATCTTAACACTTTGGGAGGCTGAGGCAGGAGGATTGCCCAAGCCTAGGAATTCAAGACCAGCCAGGGCAACATAGCGAACCCTGTCTCTACCAAAAATAAAAAATAGGCAGGCATGGTGGTGTGCACTTGTAGTCCCAGCTACTCAGGTGGCTGAGGCAAGAGGATTGCTTGAGCCTGGGAGGTTGAGGCTGCAGTGAGCCATAATCGCACCATCGCACTCCAGCCCAGGTGACAGAGCAAGACTCTGCCTCAAAACAAAACAAAGAGGAAGCAGCATGGCCAAAGTGGGGAGCAGTGAAGAAAGTGCTCTGCCCAGAGAGAGTGTGAAGGCTCAAGATACGGGAAGCAGAGCAGGGAGGAAGCACTTTCTCTAGTGGGAGTGAGTGGCATATGAGAAGGCAGTTTTTCTGAACAAGTAGCAGGGCCGTATTGTCCAGAAGACCCAGGGAGAAGAGAGCAGTTATTTGGCAACCCAGTCTGTGGAAGGAAATGTCCCTCTCCTTCCTTTTTCTTCCTCCCCCCTTCTTGCCTGTGCAGAGATGACCTGCTGGGGAGTAGCCGGGTGGAAAAGAGCACGTTGGTGTTTTTAAGTCAAAGGTTTTGTTCATTCTGTGCCTCTCACAGCCCTGCCAGGGATTTCTCCATTCTGGTGAGCTGCAGGTCAGAACTCAGGGCTGCATTTGAGGATGGTCTGCTGTCTTCAGCTATGTCTGCTCTGCCTGGTGGAGGCTCCCCCTTTTCTAAGCTGGGTCAGGGCCTTCCGGGTGCAGTGAAGGCCCTGACCCAGCTTAGAAAAGAAATGGTTGGGGTTTCTGCTCCTGTTTCCTCATCCCCACCGCCCATCACTCTTTGCACCCCTGATGTTAGTAGTTCATTTTGGGGAGATCAAACCAGGACAATTGAAATCCATGTTTTTGCTCACTCTAACTGAGCACAGTTCTCTTCAAGGTCAGGGTTACATCCTCTCCGTGGAACGCACTATAGTGGAGACTGGTTCTATTCAATTCTCTTCATGTTGAGTGCCTTTTGTGTGTGTCACGCTGGGCCAGGTCCTGAGCAATGGGGGAATAGGAGATGGGCAAGGACATAGGGTTGCAGGCACTAGAAAGAAGCTAAGGAAGGAGATGTCCTGTGCTATGCTGTAAACAGTTCGGATTGTGTGTGTTGGCAGTGGGGGGCGGGGGGGGGGTGGGGAGGGGAGGGGCAGGGGAGTGGGGAAAGGAGGGTTGGGGTAGTGGGATTTTTTTTTTAAATTATACTTTAAGTTCTAGGGTACATGTGCACAATGTGCAGGTTTGTTACATATGTATGCATGTGCCAAGTTGGTGTGCTTCACCCATTAACTTGTCGTCTACTTTAGGTATATCTCCTAATGCTATCCCTCCCCCTTCCCCCTCCCCACAATAGGCCCCGATGTGTGATGTTCTCCTTCCTGTGTCCAAGTGATCTCATTGTTCAATTCCCACCTATGAGTGAGAACATGTGGTGTTTGGTTTTCTGTTCTTGAGATAGTTTGCAGAGAATGATGGTTTCTAGCTGCATCCATGTCCCTACAAAGGACATAAACTCATCCTTTTTTATGGCTGCATAGTATTCCATGGTGTATATGTGCCACATTTTCTTAATCCAGTCTGTCAATAATGGACATTTGGGTTGGTTCCAAGTCTTTGCTATTGTGAATGGTGCCGCAATAAACATACATGTGCATGTGTCTTTATAACAGCATGATTTATAATCCTTTGGGTATATACCCAGTAATGGGATGGCTGGATCAAATGGTATTTCTAGTTCTAGATCCTTGAGGAATCACCACACTGTCTTCCACAATGGTTGAACTAGTTTACAGTCCCACCAACAGTGTAAAAGTGTTCCTATTTCTCCACATCCTCTCCAGCACCTGTTGTTTCCTGATTTTTTAATGATTGCCATTCTAACTGGCAATCATTAAATTTTTTAGAGAGTTTCACTGTGTTGCCCAGGACTCAAACTCATGGGCTCCAGTGGTCCTCCCACTTCAGCTTCCCAAGTAGCTGGGATTACAGGTGTGTACCACCACACCTGGCTGTAAACACACACCTAGTGTTAATAGTTAGGACCACCTTGCTCCTGGGTTGCGTATAACATGATGGACTAAGGATCATCGGGCCACGTTATAAAGCTTCCTTCAAAATGAGAAGTTTCACACCAAGTGAAGTGTGCTTCAGAAGCCAGCAGTCTCAGGAGGAGATGCCTGGGCTGGCAAACTTTGCTCACAGATGACCTCAAGTGCTCAGGTAACACACATCAAAATGAGAGTTATGAGGCTATAGCTCTAACACAGTTCTCATAGCTGCGAATTGACTGAGCACTGTCTTCTTTTTTTCTTTTTTTTTTTGAGACGGAGTCTTGCTGTGTTGCCCAGGCTGGAGTGCAGTGGTGCTATCTTGGCTCACTGCAATCTTTACCTCCCAGGTTCAAGCAATTCTCCTTTTCTGTCTCCTGGGTCGCTGGAATTACAGGCACCTGCCACTATGCTATTTTTTTGTATTTTTAGTAGAGACTGGGTTTCACGATGTTGGCCAGGCTGGTCTCAAATTTCTGACCTCAGGTGATCCACCCACCTCAGCCTCCCAAAGTGCTGGGATTATAGGCATGAGCCACTGTGCCCAGCCAACTGAGCACCTACATTAGGAAAAGCTGGTCTCAGCCACAGGTTCAATTGGGTCTGGCCCATGTTGCCAGAGGGTGGAAGCTTTAGCCCTTCCCATGAAAATGAGGCAAAAACCTCTGCAGTATTTCCCAGCAAAACAAGTTGTCTTCCCTGTGGGTGTGGGGCACATGCAGCTGTGTTTCATCAGCTAATGTGAGCTTGTGACCAAGAAGTCCCCACCCCTCTCTCCACTGAGTACCTGAGATTCTGGGAAATGAGCTCTATTTTAAGCCTCTGGGTTTTCCTTGTCATTAGGAGCACAGAGCTCCTTGGAAATAGGTAGCCACAGGGGAGCTAAAAAAGGGGAAGATGAAGTGAGACCCACGCAGCCCCAAGTCTTCAACTTGAAGACGCTGGAATCCTTCATCAGAAATCCTCTCATCAGTCGCCCTTGGAGACATTAACTGTCTTTGGGTAGGGGCTGCTCTCAGTGATGGAATAGTTAACGGAGCTGAGCTCCTTCCCTGTAAGAAGTTTGATACAAAACACGTCAAGAGTGTTTTAACACTTCTCTATTTCTTCAGCCAGCCGCAGTGGCTCAAACCTGTAATCCCAGCACATAGGGAGGCCACGGCAGGCAGATCACTTGAGGTCAGGAGTTCGAGACCAGCCTGGCCAATATGGTGAAACCCTGTGCCTACTAAAAATACAACAATTAGCCAGGCGTGGTGGCGGGTGTCTGTAATCCCAGCTACTCGGGAGGCTGAGGCAGGAGAATCACTTGAACCCAGGAGGCAGAGGTTGCAGTGAGCGGAGATGGCACCATTGCACTCCAGCCTGGGTGACCAGAGCAAAACTCTGTCTCAAAAAACAAAAACAAAACAAAACAAAAACTATATTTTTTGTTGTTTGCTCCTTTCTTTTTTGATTTTGCTGTGTCGAAACAGATATTCAGCACCATCTACCTCTCAACAGCGATAAAGAGAAATAGTTGAGAAATGACCACTTTCCAATTTTCCTACATCCCTTGGGAAAAGAAAGGCCATGACACTTGGGTTCAGATTTTTTAAGGCCTGAGTGTTGACTAGCCTTCCTTCCTCTAGCCAAAGCCCACAGGTAGTAAACAAATTCAGTCAATTGGTTTCTTACAAGCCTTCCTTAAGCATTTCATGAAGGATGCTGTTTGGATTAACGGCTAATATTGACTTCCAGTTCCCAAAGGAAATTGAACATTTCCATGCACTTCCCAAAGGGTAAATAAAGAAACCCATGTTGAAAAGTTAAATCTGGATTTCTGAGAAATAACCATAGTTTGTGTGGGAGGGTGTCCTTGACCTCCACTCTAGTGCTCCTTGAGGGGACAATGTCAGTGCCGTAGCTGAAGGGTAAATGGTGTGTGAATGAGGTGCGCTCAGCAGCAACTTCAGACAAGGCTGGCAGTGAGAGACAAGCAAAAATGAAATCAAAGTAAAATACTGCCAATGCTTCTATTGCCATTTGTATCATATTACCCTTAATGATTTGTAATTTACATTTATAGTTATTATCTTTTGGCAGGCACCTTGACTTTAAGTGTGTGTTACACCAAGGGTTATGGCAAACTGTGTCTGCAGCCCACAGTAAAATCCAGAGTGAGGCTATCCACACTGGAGTGCAGCTCTCCAGGTAGATAGTGCCACCAGCCTAAAGTCACACCTTCTTCCCTGGTGTGAGGTTGCCCTAGGTTGGCACTTATCATGCTCACTGCTTTGGTGACTGTCATCCTGCCCAGGGCTTTAAGCAACCACCTTCCACAGACTCCCCCATTTCATACTACAGAGAAAGCATCTAGTGTCTTGCCTTCCCTCCCTCAGTGCCCTAGGACTGCCTGGTGAGTGGCACGAAAGGATCCTCCCTTAGTTCCTGATATCTAGGAACCTACATATGCTTAAAAACAGCAAGATACCTCCCCAGATTGAATCTCTGCAGGCTGAAAAGTTGGATGGATTCCAACTAGAGCACCACCTCCCTAATCCTACACACTTTTAAGGGACTAGAGACTGAGGAATGTTCAGGGATTATCATAGAACATTCTGGTCCTTTTGTTGGAGACTGAAAGCTCTTTAGAGCAATTGAGTACACAGAAATTCAGCCGGAATGGAAGCAAAAGCAGAAGCAGACCAAGCTCCTTCTCCCCTGAACACACACTCTGCACACCAACAGGTACGAATATAGCTAAAAGAAATGATTATTACATAAGTTCCTAGCCAGTGTCCAGCACAGAGTAAGTCTATCAGTTAGCTCTTCCTGTTTAACAAATCTTCCCTAAACTTAGTGGCTCAAAACAACCATCCTTTAGCTTGTAATTCTGCAGTGTGGCGTATTTCTGCCATCTTGCCCATGCTCAGAGGCCAGCTGCCTGGTTGGCTGGGGCCTGGCTGGACTAGGACAGCCTCAGCTGGGGCAGCTTCTCTGTGTTTCTCATTCTCCAGCAGGCTAGCTCGGGCTTGTTCACACAAGTTTCCAGAGAGAGAAATAGACAAGAGCATCAGAAGTGTACAAACAAGGTCCACTGCATTCTAGTGGCCAGAGCGAACCCCTAGAGCAGCCCCAGTCGAAGTAACGGAGAGGTAGTCTGCTCCTCTCGATGGAGGAGGGACACAGAGTCATTTAGCTCAGGGGTAAACATATAGACACAGTGAAGGATTGTGGGCATTTTTATAATCTACCACTGTAGCTACCAATAAGTTCTGTGTTTATAGTTTTTCAGCCATTTCCAAAAGGAATTATATTGATGTGTTAGTTGACAAGCCTAGAATGAAAAGATAGATGGGAAAAGACCATCAGACAGGTAAAGAAGATTGTCAAAGACCAACACCTTTGTTAATGCGCTTGATCCCCCAACAGCCAGTCCCTCAAAGGGTCTCTCCCCTGACCCAGCCCTCCTCCTCCCTCCCCTTAAGGTGAGATCCTTGCTGGGCCTCAGCCCAGGGCTTACGTCCTGCCCTCAGGACATGAGCATTTGATTGAGACTGTCTCCATCTTCTGGCCTGGCAACTTTGGTCCCTTGTGAGCTACTCAACTTCTTGATAGAGTCATTTCGGAGTCTCTGGGAAGAATTGAAGCTCTGCTTCGAGAGTTGGGGGGGGGCTCCCCTGGTCTGGAATGTTCCTTTCCCTCTTATTTGGAAGTTAGAAAGTGGCTAGTAACATGGCCGGCGCCTGTGGGATCATCCTCTTCCTCAAGGTGGCTGGATATGTGGAGACAAGCACGAAGAAGCCCAGGCTCTGTCACGACATTGCTGACTGGCTTCTGTCACATTTTCAGGTGAGGCAAATCTGTGTAGTGATTTCCCATCAGGAATAGGAATGGCATCCCCTCCTCCCTCTGATTGCACTACAAATGCCATCACACACGCAAAGCACTCACGAGAACTCCATTGCTCTATCTCTTCAGCAGAGCAGACACCCTTGGCTTCTCGTCTTCACTCACACAACCCCCTTTTCCACTGGCATCTTCTAGCTAGAGGTGAGCATGTGACACCACACAGACTGTGAGAAATAGGCAAGTTCAGCCTAGTGACACTTCTGGAAAAGCTTGTTTTCCTGATTTTTAAAAAAGGAGTGGGGGGACTGGCATGCCTTTTGTTCTTCCTCCCTCCTCCTGCCTGGAACATGGAAGTGAGACCAGGAAGTACAGCAGCTGTCTTGTGACCATGAGGACTAAAGTCCTGCTTGGAGGATGGTAGAGTAAAATGAAAGAAGCAGCCTGGATGCCTGATGAGCAGCTGCGCCAGCCCCAGGGTCATGCAAATCAGTGTCAATCATTGTGGTTCTGGTTTTCTCCTATTTGTAGCCAAATAAATTCCTTACTGATACAGACAGCGTCTTTGTTGGTTCCAAAGAAAAGTGGATTCACAGAAATATAACTGAAAGAACCATGAATTTCTAAAGAAGTCCTAGAAATAGATCAGTTAGAGAAGTTGTCCATTTCAGGCAGGAGTTTCTACTGTAAGTTGCTTGGATGGAAAATAAATCAGTGTTAAGGAGGTGGGAAGGCCATCACTTGAATCATATTACTATATCTTATTAAATCTCAGATGCCATCAGTTGTAAGGTAGAGCATTATTTTACATATCACTATGAAAGAAGAAAATGCTCTCAAGACATATCACTGATTGTCAGATGCATGCACCTTGATTTCAGAGATTTTAAAATGTGAAAAAAGGAGGGACATCTTAGGATCAGTGAAATATGGCACATATTTATTCGCTTCCCGCCTGCTGTCCCCATTAGACCAGAGACACTGTCTGCCATGCTCTCTGCCAAGTCCTCTGTACTTAGAATTGGGCCTGGCATAGAGCGGGCTCCATAAATATGGGTTAATTAAGTTAACTAATAAGTTCTAGTCCTTGCTTTTCCAATAACTTCCCATGCTACCCTGGCTGGAGAAAGTATTTCCCTTTCTCTGTACCTCATTTCTCCATAATCTAGTTCAACTGACCCTCCCCAGCACAGAAGAAACAAAAAGCCCCAAATACATGCAAAGCGGACCTACACTCTGCATCACCATGGCGACGCCTCCCAGGGTCCCAGAGGGCAGGGAGGCCTCATCTTCCACCATCCCTAGAAATCTCTCTTTCCCCAGAGCCCAACTCCTTCTAAAGCTCTGTGGTTAACCCTTTCCAGTCAAGCCTTTTCCAACACTCTGTTTGTGCTCCCTAAAATGGACTGCTAAATGTGCTCCCTACAAATGGACTAGGGCCAAGGAATTATGCAAGATCCTTCAAACAAAGAGATGGTATTTTGTAACTTCCCTGAGTTTCTCCAGGAAGATGAAATGCACAACATATTTTAAAATAATATCAACTTACATCTGTCAAAGAGGTAGTCTTGTCTGACCAAAGCCCTTGAGCTGGTGAGGGGCGGGGTTCCAGGTGCCCCTTCTGCTGCCTAGCACTGTATTCAGAAGTAATAAAGATGATGGCTTTCATGTAATGAGTGACGAACCCTTTGCATATATTCCTTCATTGAGTCTTCAACAGAAACTTATGGGGTAGGAAGTACCTTTATCCCCATTTTACAAGTGGGGAAACTGAAGCACATAGCTGTTAAGTAGGTAGCAGAGCCTGGCCTCGAACTCAGGAGGGGTAGCACCAGAGTTTATGCTCTTAACCACTATGCTCTATTGCCTTATAACTGCCTTACACTGGGCACCTGGTTCATGCCAGGTTCTGTGCTTGGCATTGAGGCACAGACAAAAATAAAGCCTAGTTTCTACCCTGGAAGAGTTCATGCTCTAATGGAAAAGACAGACCTACTGGCAGAGATGGTCATGAAGTGTCACAGGAACACAAAAGAAATTTTAAAAAGTCCCATGCCTGTAGACAATCAAGGAGGTGTTCACAGAGGAGGTGCCTTTGAGTGGGCCATTGAAGGGAAAGTAGGAGTTTGCTAGGTAGACAATGGAGGGCAGGGCATCCCAGACAGCAGAAGCTTCTTGGAGGCTCTATCTGGGGAGGAGGAAGAGACAGAGTAGCTGACAGAAAGCAGGACTGGAAATTAGGGAAGGGGCCCCATGAGGAGGGAGTTTGCCTGCCTTGGTCAGGGCATCTAAGAAGGGTTTAAACAGTGGAGGAACAGTCTTGCTTTACATTTCTGAAAGAGTTCTCAGGTAGTTGCTTAGGGAGTGATTGTGGTGAGGAGAAAGAGAGAACTGCATTCGAGTGGATGGCAAACTTCATGTTTCCCCTCCATGAGTGATATTGTGAAGTGGAGAAGAAAAGGGTAGACAGATATGGAGATCAGCATGTATTTTTTTGTTTGTTTGTTTGTATGTTTTTGTTTTGTTTTGTTTTTAAGACAGGGTCTCACTCTGTTACCCAAGCTGGAGTGCAGTGGTGTAATCATGGCTCACTGCAGCCTTGACTTCCTGGGCCCAAATAATCTTCCCACCTCAGCCTCCCAAGTAGCTGGGACTACAGGTGTGTGCCACCATACTCGGCTAATTTTTTAATTTTTTAATAGAGATGAGGTCTCCCTATTTTGCCCAGGCTGGTCTTGAATTCCTGAGCTCAAGCGATCCTCCTGCCTCGGCCTCCCAAAGTGCTGAGATTACGGGCATGAGCCACTGCACCTGGCCAAAACTAGCACGTATTAAAACATATATTTGGCTTCAAGTGTAGGAAAGGATGAACATCCACACCTACAGAACTCTCTCAACCTGGATAGGCTTTTTTTTTTTTAACTGCTCTTTGTGGAGTAGGGTTACCCCATAGGCAGTGTGCCCCAGCCCCATGTGTTCGTGTGCATTGGCTTGAGGGCCTCTGGCAGGGTCTCTACTCCTTCTAAAACACCATCTCTCTGATGCCTGAAATTCCACTTTCAGAAATTATTCCTATAGGGTAAGTGCCGATCTCTCTTTTCCAGGATTTCTCTTATTTTTTCCAAAATGGTTCTTTTACTTATGTTTTAAATTTCCAAAGTGACATGGCCTTCTTATAGAAAAAGAAAGCATTAAAATATAACTGGAAGTTATATATTTCCTTTATTTCCTCCCAATTCTAGCTTAGACTCTGAGCATCCCTCAATACCCATTCTCGATTCTTTGTTTTGGTGGAAGGAGCCTGATTATATTCTGGGTGACAATGTGTCTTGCTAAAAAAAACCCTTCATTTCTCAGACTTTCTTACAGCTAAGTGTGCACAACCTATGCGACTAGGTTCTAGCAATGAGATAAGTGCAAGTGTTCTGTGGGATTCCTAATAAGGCTGCTTCATGGGAGAATGACAGCAGGGAGTGGAGGAGCTTTTGTCTTTCTTTCCTCCTTCCAGCCTGCAACTCCATGTGATGTAACAACTGGAGCTACAGCAGCCATCTTGGATCATGAGGTGACCTTGAGGATAGAAGCTGCATACCAGACAGTGATCAAGGGGCCACTGTACCAGTCCTGGACTGCTCACCTCTTATATGAGAAAGAAAAAAATATACATATATATAAAAAATATAATATGTAAGTTATATATATTTATATATTATACTTAATATATTTATATATAATATATAAACTTATATAATATATTATATATTATATTTTAATATAATAATTATTTTATTTAATTATATAGTATAATATTTTATTTAATTATATAATTATATTTTAATATTATTTAATATTATATTATAATATATTATATATTACATATATATTTTATATATATCGAGAGAGAGAGAGATGGAGTTTCACTCTTGTCACCCAGGCTGGAATGCAGTGGCAGAGTCTCAGCACACTGCAACCTCCACCAGCCGGGTTCAAGCAATTCTCTGGCCTCAACCTCCCAAGTAGCTGAGATTACAGGGGCCTGCCACCAAGCCTGGCTGATTTTTGTATTTTTGTATTTTTAGTAGAAATGGAGTTTCACCATGTTGGCCAGGCTTGTCTCAAACTCCTGACCTCAGGTGATCCACCCACCTCAGCCTCCCAAAGTGCTGGGATTACAGACATGAGCCACCATACCTGGCCAGAAGTTTTATTTTTAAGCTGCTATTGTTTTGAATATTCTGCCACATGCAGCTCAACAAATCCTGCATAATACACCAACCATCCTGGTCTTTAAGAGAAACTAACTGGCCCAGTAGTAGCAGTACCATGACTGACTGAGCCAACTCAGTTGACCAGATATGGTCAACTGACCTCAGTGGAATCATCTGTAGGCTACATGAAGCCAGATCCTGCCTCTCAGGAACTGGAGGCTACAGAAAGTCTAGCTAGTTGGTGCTGGACTTGAAAGCCACATTTTCGGGCAGCCATTTTATGAGACCATGTGCAAGCTGACAGCTGAGTGAAGAGAGCTGTGTGCTGAGAGAAAAGATTGAGGTGGATGCAGGCAGGAGAGATGAGAAACATGGAGCTCCAGAGAGTGAGGAAGAGTTGGAGGAGTGGCTGCCTGAGGACTTTCCATTTCGCTTGAGACCACACTGTACTATCTGCAATCAAGTTTCATGTGAATTCCAGTTTCCTGATAATAAGTCCTCCCTTTTTAAAAACTTACGCCATCTTAAGTTTCTGTCTCTTGCAATTAACAGATCCCTAAGATAACCTAACATACAGTCCTGTGATTTCCTTTTTCACTTTGTAGGTTGCCATTTAAGTAACACACAAACCAATAATACTTTAGGATAAATTACTTTTGTCATCTTCCCAAGTGGAGGAAGTAAAGGAGGAGACAGACAGGTAATATGAGGTTCAGGTGAGAGGATGCCAAAGGCATGAGAAGTGGCTCTGGCAAGTCAGGAGCAGACCTGGCTGCCCTCACAGCACCTGAGCCCAACCCAGCATGTAGAACACTCTCCCTACTTTTGGGTTTGCAGAGGCTGGCTATAAAATTCCTGGAGAGGTTTGTTCCAGAGCACAGGGTTTAACACAGAAGATCAAGAATTAGCTGGAACTATGATATCTTCAGAGCAGGATCTGTGGCCCATACTTGATTCTGCAAAAATTCAAGATGCTTATATTTTGCTCTAAGAGACTGCAGTTTCTTTATTCTGTTGCACCAAAAACTTGCCACATCACACTTGAGTCATTTCTTCCTCTTTCTCATATCCTGGGCAATAAGCTGTTCACTAATAAGAATAAAAACTCAGCATTCTTAGTTACCTGCCTAAATGAGTAGCCCCTGAAAAAGCTTTCATCAGAAACACCTACACCCTCAAAGAGCTTCCAAAAGCAAGTGCCAAAGCTACTTTATTTACTTGAACTTACCTATACTGTTAAATAAAAATTGCAGGAGGCCTTTGTTTTGGACTAAGCTCCTGCACCAGGCCCCAAGAGACAAGACTAAAAATAGAGTCATGATGGCTGGGTGCGGTGGCTCACACCTGTAATCCCAGCACTTTGGGAGGCTGAGGCGGGCAGATCACCTGAGTTCAGGAGTTCAAGACCAGCCTGGCCAACATGGAGCAACCCCGTTTCTACTAACAATACAAAATTAGCCAGGCACGGTGGCCCATGTCTGTAATCCCAGCTACTCAGGAGGCTGAGGCAGGAGAATCACTTGAACCCAGGAGGTGGAGGTTGTGGTGAGCCGAGATTGTGCCATTGCACTCCAGCCTGGGCAACGAGAACAAAACTCCATCTCACAAAAAAAAAAAAAAAAAAAAAAAAGTCACGCATGCCAAAGTTCCACTTCACCAAACTAAAACTAAGTTATCTGACCTTCTGAGAAACAAGGTAACAGCCAATTTCCCAAACAGGCCAGTTTCAATCTTCAATTGGCATGATACTGAAGTTTCCTCTGCCTTAATCCTTACACGCAAAAGGTAGCCCGAAGTAACGTGATATTCACTAATAGCGATTTTTCTACTCTTCCATCTCCCTGTCCCCGCCTTACAAGGCAAGTACCTTTGAAATGATCAATCTGCTTTTTGTTCTTTGTTTTTGCTTTCTTCAGCCTTTTCTGTCTGTAAAGCCAGCCTCTTCTCCTCAGTTCATTGGAACACTTATTCTATTTTATGGAATGAAGTGTTGCCCAATTCTAGAATTGCAACAAAGCTGGTTGAGATCTTTAAACTAAATTTGTTGTAATTTTGTCTTTTTACAATACTCTTTCTCATGCCACAGGATCTAAGGGGGGTCCTGATTTCATGTGTCATCAGTATCATCCTCCAAGCATGGCTGTATGCAGAGGGCTAGAAATATAACAATGGCTCACATGAATGGAACACTTACTGTGGGCAAGGCATTGTGCTAAGTGATTTACCTACATTAGTCTGTGAGAGGCACTACCGTGTTTCATTGAATCAATAATACCAACAATTGTGAGATACACCACTATGTACTAAGAAAGAAAAAGGAATCTATCAATTAACTGGAGCGTTCAGTACCAGTCAGGATATTCTAGACTGTGCTGTCAAAACACAGAACCCCAATCACAATGGCTGAAGAAGAAAGGTTTATGCTTCTGTTCCTTAAATGCCCACTGGCTTCAGCTCAGCTCCACATCCTCTTTCCTGTGGGACTGGGCCCACAAAACAGCCTCCATCTGGAACTTTGCTGGCTGCTGAGGTGGATGAAAAAGAGCATAAGCTGAACGACAGTTGCCTTTGAAAACTGCAGCCCAGATGTGATAGATGTTGCTTGCTTCACACTCCATTGGCCAGAACAAGTCAGATGGCCACACTGGCTCAGGAGGTGGGGTGTGGGCTTCTCTGGCAGGGCACTGTAGAGGCACTACAGTCGATCTAGGAGTGGGAATACACAACCTCCCACCCCCATGTCAACTGTAAGACATGGCCCAATTTCAGAGAGATTAAGATGCAGAAAGCTGCACATCCTAGAATTGATGAAATACAGAGTATCATCCCCAGTGCACAGGTGAGGAACGGAGGCTTAGGTGGGTCATAAAATGTGCTTGAGATCTTACAGCGGCAGAGATGGGGCTTCAACTCAGGTGTCACTAACTCCACTTTAAACCACCCAACTTCCCAGGTGTGGCCTAAATGAGTCCTTACCAAAATAGTAGGATCTGTCAGGTCCTGGGGAATTACTCTCTATTTCTTTCTTTCTTTCTTTTTTTTTTTTTTTTTGAGATGGAGACCTGCTCTGTTGCCCAGGCTGGAGTGCAGTGGCGTGATCTCAGCTCACTGCAACCTCTGCTCCTCAGGTTCATGCAATTCTCCTTCCTCAGCCTCCCAAGTAGCTGGGATTGCAGGCGCCTGCCACCGTGCCCGGCTAATCTTTTTGTACTTTTAGTAGAGATGGGGTTTCTCCATGTTGGTCAGGTTGGTCTCGAACTCCTGACCTCAGGTGATCTGCCCGCCTCAGCCTCCCAAAGTGCTGGAATTACAGGCGTGAGCCACAGCACCTGGCCAGTAATTTTTTTTTAAACCTCTTTTATTCAAAGATGCATTGAGTCAGCACTGTGTTAGGTACAACACTGAAGGCTGACTCTAGTTCTTCTAAATAAAATGCCCCAGGTCAGCCAGGGGCCAGAAAGAAAGATCCACAGAGGTCAGTCATTAGCTGTGGAGCGAAAGGAGTGTGCTCAGAGGGTAAGATACACGTGACCTCTTCCCATACTGGGCTGGCGCTGGTCATAAATTGTCCCATAAAGAGATGACTATTTACTCTAGTCAGAGGCCTGGTGGGTGCAGTTTGAGTGCCAAGAAGCAAGTGAGCTGGCCGTTGGAATGTGAGTGTGGGTGGGTGGGAGGGGGAAGTAGCCACCAGCTTCCACTGAGTCACAGAGGGCTGGGTGGGGAGGCAGCTGGGCTCCACCTTGGCGCAGCAGGAAGGAGAAGGGCAGGAAGAGCAGAGGCTGGGTGGGGTGGGGTGGGGTGGGGTGGGGTGGGGTGGGGCGGGGAGGGGAGGGGAGGAGGGCGGGCTCAAGGCGCAGCAGATTCAGGCTGCGAGCAGACCTTTGGTATAAACACTGCCCAGGGAAAAGCACCCAGGATCCAGGTGGCCACCCAGAAGGCCCCTACTTGGGTGTAAATCGGGGTTGCCATGAGAACATCCAGAACCCCTGCTGCTGTTAGGTGTGAAATTCAGAAGCTGCTGGCTGGAGTATCAAATATAGGTCCTGAGAAGTAGAGATTTGGGGTCCTTTAATTGCCACTCCTCCCAGAGTGAGAGTGTCAACATATTAACAATATTAACATATTAACGATGGGGAGCACAGTGAGGTGGCTCACACCTGTAATCCCAAGCTACTTGGGAGCTGAGGTGGGAGGATGGCTTGAGGCCAGGAGTTCGAGGCTGCAGTGAGTTATGATCACACCATTTCTCTTCCAGCCTGGGTGACAGAGGGAGGCCTTGATTCTAAAATTTAAAATAAAATAAAATAAAATAAAATAAAATAAAGTAAAATAAAATGAAAAAGATGGGGAAGAATAAGAATAAGAATAAGAGAAACCGAGGGTTAGAGGAAAGAAGAGAGAGTAGGAGTTGGAGGGGGATGTGGACAAACGTAAACATTAACTGAAGCCAGCTCCAGGATGGCATCCCTGGGTACCCATGGCATAGTCTGAGTGTGCAGTGCCAGCTCTGCTTTATATAATAAATGGAGAGGAAGTGTGCTGGAGGCCTGTGTGCATCCAAACACTGCCAGTGTGGGCTCCTGCTAAACCCAGAAGTCAGGAAGAAGCCCAAGCTCCCAGGGACCCCTGGAGAGCAGATTCCCCCAGGGCATTCTGCCCAGCTGGCTCCCAGCCTCCACACGCACCCCTGACCCTCAGACCCACCCTCCAGGGCTGTTATGTCCCTAGAGCCTGCCTCCCCTCCCCTCCCCTCCCCTCTCCTCTTTCTTAGATGGAGTCTCGCTCTTTTTGCCCAGGCTGGAGTGCAGTGGCACGATCTCGGCTCACTGCAACCTCCACCTCCCAGGTTCAAGCAGTCCTCCTGCCTCAGCCTCCTGAGTAGCTGGGATTACAGGCATCTACCACCACACCCGGCTAATTTTTGTGTTTTTCGTAGAGACAGGGTTTCACCATGTTGGCCAGGCTGTTCACAAACTTCTGATTTCAAGTGATTCACCCACCTCAGCCTCCCAAAGTGCTGGGATTACAGGCATGAGTCACCACGCCCAGCCCCTAGAGCCTTCTTTCACATCGTCTTTTTCACCCGGGCTGCCCTCTCTCCTCCACATCCTTCAAGGCCACCCTCCTGAATCACTTCAGCCACCGCTCATTAAGTGCAGTGTGCTCATTGCTCAGGGCTCCTCTGCCTACACAGGTGGGGACAGGACCGCCCTAGCTAAAAGGAAAAGGGAGGGACTATATTGTCTCATGTAACTGCTCTGAGGAAAGTGCCACACTGGAGCTGGCCTTGGGGAGCCCTGGCAGGCCAGTGACTTAAACTCCATCTGTCCGTCTGTCCCTGCCTGGCTTTCTTCAGCTTGGTTTTCTCTTTCTTTCTCTCAAGCTGGCTGCCCACTAAGGCCAGAATATGGCCTTGGGGCACTCCTAGTTCTCCCCTTACAACCTTGTAGCCAGGGGAAGCCACTTTTCCTCTCCCGGCTGATGGTGTTAGAGGTAATATCTTAGCGAGGGACTCTGGCTCAGCCTGAACCACACTTGTACCCCAGGGGCCAGGGTGATAAAGTCTGAGTAGAATTTGGAGGGGGTGGTGCCGGGAAGACCAGGGCAGTCTGAGGCACACATTATGATGTCATATCATTTGCTAGTTGTTGCAGGTGTTGGTTAACTTCAGGGCCTCAATTACCCTTCTGAATGCCTCAAAAGAGGGGATTCTCTCCTATGCTTGTTTTGGTGCCCAGTAAGCAGGCCTTCAATAAATGTTTGCTGACTGGTTGATTAACCCTTAGGCAAACAGGCCTGGCCAGGACTGCTAATCCCTCAAAATAAACATTTGTGAAGCTCAGAGTCGATCCCGAATCTTGGGGACCTTTCAGGCTCTTTGTAAATCTAGTATTATCCGGGGAACTGCAGACCTCTGGAGGCCGAACTGCCTTTAAGAATAAAAATGACCTTCCTCTCCTTCCCCTCCCACTCCTCCCAGGACAGAGAAGGGCAACTTTTGCAAGGAGGGTACCTTCTAAGGATCTTTGCTCATTTCCCTCCCCACCAGGGATCCCGACCTTAAAGGTTGGGATAAAAATTGCCTGCGATGGGGATGGAACAACAGCACTCGCTCAGCAGAGATGATACTAAACGTGCATCTTAGAAGACAGCCAATGGGTTATAGTACGTCATTTCACCTGTCCATTTGAGGGTGGTCATTTATGTGCCTTTCAGCTTTGTCATCTCTCTTGTTTCCCACTTGGACATCCCAGGGTTGCCCGGCGGCCCCTCTGTGTTTCAGAGCCAGCCTCCCTTCCCGTCCTTCCTCTGAACTTTTTCTCCTGAGAGCCAGTCTGCAGCTTCCAAAGCAGGGTGGTTATACTCACTCCTCAGTCTGTGGCATTTATTGATTAACCCACCAGTCAGCAAGTACTCAGTGAACATCCGTTGTGTGCATCAGTAATTGTGTTGGGAGCAGAGAGGACCCCTGAGAAGTGTGAAACAGGATCCGCTCTCAAGGAGCTGTGACTATACAGGGAGATCCCTGAAGAGAGATGATCCTGGGCTGGAAGGTCTTGAAGGTTCTCTGGGGCATTAATATAATGTGGTTATAGACTAAGCAATTGGGTTTGGGTCAGGGCCTGATGGATGGGTAGGATCTGGCTATCTATTAGAAAGTGGGGTGGTGGGGAGATGGGGAGACATTCCAAGAACAGGAAAAGTCAAGGAGGTTTGAAAATACAAGGTGTGTTCTAGACTTGACCTGCTTGGCCAGAGCAGAGGAGTTTTATGAAGAAATGACAGAGGTTTACCTCAATATTGGTTAGAACTAATAATTTTGTAATGTATCCTATAGGCAGCAGAGACCAAGTGAACAATTTAAGCAGGTAAAAAACTAAAATTGAATAGTTTTTATGATAGTGTTCATATCCCAGTTGCTCAGTGTTGCCTCTGTGATGAACACTGTTTACACTCAGCAACCATTCCCGACTCCTTTCTAACAGAACTCCAATGTTGTTTAAGATCTACTCCTCCACCATGCTGCCATGTGCCCTAAGAAAAGCTGGCCCCACCCCGTGGTGGCTCCTGCCTGTAATCCCAGCACTTTGGGAGGCCGAGGAGGCTGGATCACCTGAGGTCAGGAGTTCCAGCCCAGCTTGGCCAACATGGCAAAACCCCGTCTCTATTAAAAATACAAAAATTAGCCAGGTGTGGTGGCACATGCCTGTAATCCCAGCTACCAGGGAGGCTGAGGCAGGAGAATCGCTGGAACCTGGGAGGTAGAGGCTGCAGTGAGCAGACATCACGCCACTGCACTCCAGCCTGGGTGACAGAGTGAGGCTCCGTCTCAAAAAAAAAAAAGGAACGCCAGTCCCACCCCAAGCTCCAAAGTGGGTCTGATTGGTCTATCTTGCCAATGACTGGTGCTAGAATGAGTATGTGACCCACTTCTAGCCCATGAGAGCTGATGGGAAGTCCACTAGGGGACTCCTGGAAAAAATGTCCTTGTTCCTAAGAGGAACTCAAGAAAGAGATGGTCTTTTCTCCCCCCGTCCCCTTTGACATTAACCAGGCAAGATGATTTTTGTTTTTACTCTGGACATTGTCATATCTGGAGGTGGCCTTTTTGCCACTAGACTGAAGATAAAGTCACCAATGAAGGTGGCCGAGCAGAGAGATGAAAAGAACATGATTCTCTGATTATATTGTTGACCACTGAATCAACCACCCTGAAACCTACCCATTCTATTATGTGATATAATACATTTCTGTATCATTTAAGCTAGTTGGAGTCAGGGTTTTCTGTTACTTGCAGTCCAAATCATCCTCATTGCTTTTCTCCTGTCTCTTGAAATCCTTTTTCCCCATTAAGTCCATTCTCCAGTGAACTCACTGGGAGCTCTAGTTCCATGGCCCTTCCTGTTTCTCCCGTTCTATTAACTATTTGCTGTCCTTACTGTCTTTCATGTCATAGCATCCTATAGCATAGTAGTTCACCTTCACTCCTCTCTTGCCAGCTCCCTGCAAAGCCTCAGTCCTCCCATCCCTCCAGCACATTCTCCCATGAAATCCCCAACCATGGACCAATCCAACTCTGCCTTTGCTGCTCCCATCCTAAGCTAGGGTAATAAACTGTTGTCCAGGTTTGTCTGGGACTGAGGGACTTCCTGGGATTCCAGCCTTTCACTGCTAAAATGGGGATTGTGCTGGGTAAACTGGGATTATGGGTGACCCTATCTTGTGCTGGTGAGGCTGCTGGGAAAAGCACCCAACAATGTGATCAGTGGCCATTATCAATGTGTGGCTCCAATCTCCACTGGAACACACCCCTATTTGGCAGTCCTATTGCCCAGTCCTGGTCACCCTGGCAACATTAGCCCCCTTCACCTCAGCGGTGGTTTTAAATCTTCACCAGGGGCTGGCTGGAGTGCAGTGATGTTTACAACTAATTGATCACTACCAGTTACTACTGATTCCTTTGTTCCTGCTCCACTCTCACTGCTTCACTTGACTAGCCTTTAAAAACATCTTCACCAGGGCTCTCAAACTGCCTACCCAGCGCCTACCCCACTCCTGTCACAGCTGACTAATAATTTCATGGAGAAAATATAATCTATTGGCCATGAACCCCTTCACCTTCCTGCATTCTCAGAACACATCTTCTCTCCTGTTTCTTGGAAGGCTTTCTCCATTCCAAAGCATCACCAGAAATCCAGATCCCCATCTCTTCCTCTACATCCATCTCTAGCTATCACCCTTTCCCCATCCCTTCACCAACAAGCTACCTGCAATATAAGCCTCATTTGCGGTCTGCTCCTAACTCTCCCTTCAACTCTGCCCCTATTTCTGCTCTTGCTGGGTTCTCCAAGGACCCATTAATGGACTCAAGCCATGGGCTGATTTCTCACTGTGGTCCCGCTGACCAACCCACCTCCTCGGAGCCTGCTCTCTTCCCTTGATATCACTCCCCTACTTCCCTTCCCATCTCTGCCTGCTTCTGCTCAGCTGTCTCTTAGGGCTTCTCTCCCTCTGCACTATAAATATTGGCATTTCCTCCCTCTCTCTTTCTAAACATATCTGGGAAGTTTTTAATCGATAACTATGGTTTCAACTATGATCAAATCTTTTTTCCCCCCTAAGTTACTTTTGTTGTACCATATTATCAAATCTTGACAACTCCTGAATTTGTAGCTCTAGCCAAGACTATTCTTCTATGCTTTGACCTGTATTTGCTGTAAAGACATCAGTGTGGTTGTTAAGATCCATGGTTTTGGAGTCAGACATATCTAGGTTTGAGTCCTGGCTCTGCCACTTATTAGCTGTGTGCCTTTGGTCAGCTGTCTTAGGTTCTCTGTGCTTCAGTTTCCCCACTTATAAACTGGAGATCATCATGTCCTTACCTTATGGAACTACCAAGAAGATTACATGAGATTATGTACAGTGCGTAGGCAGTGCCTGGCTCATAGTAACAATTAATGTAGGTGTGTTTGTGGCATTCAGTTGCCTATTACTCATCTTTTTTTTCTTTAAGCTTGTATTTCCTAAACAGCCAGACACTAAACAATTTATATCATTTGAGTCTAAAAAACAAAAAAATATTTAAAAGCCATGAAGTAGGTGTCGTATTCTCTCTTTACAGGTGAAGAAACTGAAGCTGACAAAGCATCTGTGTAAGGTCTCACATCCTGGTGGTGGCCAAGCCTGGCTTTGGACAGACTGATGCCAAAGTCCTTCTCCGCCACGACAATGACCCCATCTCAAACAATATTCAAACCAAAATTCATGTTCCACACCTGTTCTTCTGCTTAAAATCTCATTTTGCTGGAAGGATGTTAGCAAAAACCAACCCTGCAGGGGAGAGAAGGATATAGACAGGAAGGTGGTGCTAGACTCTGCTTTCTCTACAGTCCTACCCCATTCAACCCATCACTGAGGCCGTTGCGGTCCTTCCCAAATATTCCCCTCCCCACAGACATCCTCTTCCCTCCATCCACTTGCCCTCTTTTAGTCCCTCCAGATGTTTCTGTTGGGTTATTGCCACAGCCTCCTAACTGGTCTTTCTGCTGGAGACAGCACCTAGTAGGACATCAAGAAATAATCAAGCACCCCTGCTGACCCTAGCCTTGCTCCTAATCCACCCTTTGTTCTGCCGCTAACGTGTAGCTGTATGTTCATTTCATTCTCCTAAAGGCCTTCAAGCAGGGGTGTCCAATTTTTGGCTTCCCTGGGCCACACTGGAAGATAAATTGTCTTGGGCCACACATAAAATACACTAACATGAACGATAGTTGATGAGAAAAAAAATGCAAAAAAAAAATCTCATAATGTTTTATGTTGGGCTGCATTCAAAGCGTCCTGGGCCACAGGCGGCCGGTGGGCGGTAGGTTGGACAAGCTGGCTTTAAAGGCTCCTCATTTCCCATAGGACACAACATAAAGGGGAGTTAAGCAAAAGAAAAGTCCAGTGTGAAAGGTTTTGGGGCCCCTTGAAACAAAGGGAATTCCCAAGGTTTGATCCTCTGCATCTGTGGCCTAAGGTGTAGGCAGGACTCATCCTCCAACAGCAGACGTTGGATTTAAGAACCTAGTAGACACGTTCGGGTCTAGTTTCTTTCAGCTGCTTCCCAGCACTCAGCCGCTTTTCTCCAGTTCCCCAGTAGGGGTCAGTAGCGAGCAAAAGGTGTTGTCATAGGATGGTGCTAGTGACCTCGCTTCTGGACTGGGTATCCTCCAGTTCCCTGGGCAGATGTCCGAAGAAAACACTCTGGCCACACAATTGGTCTTTCATTAGCATCTTTTCTGGCAGTCTCAGGGAAAATTTAGGACTGAAATGACTGGAAAAGGAATTCTTTTTCCTCTTTCTTTGGCGCCTCCTGCTCCTGCTTCTGGGGCCAGGAGACTCCTGGGCGGGGTGGAGAGGGATTGGAACCAAAGTTCTGCGGGGAGGGCCCACTGTCGCCGAGGCTGTCCACCGCCGCCTCAGGCCCTCTGGAGAACTGTCATGGTAATCACTCCTTTGGCCTCTATCCTGGAGAGGCCCGCCCCCAGGGTGACTCACGCTTTTCCGGCCCAGCCTGAGCACCTCGGTAGGAGGCCCAGTGGGAAACCCCACTGGGCTCTGTCGGGTGTGCCCCTTGCGTGGCACGTGCCCTGGAAATTCCTGGGTGGTGCATGTGTAGCCCGAGCTGGACTGAGAGCTTCTCTTAGCCTTGTTTGAATGTTTCCGGGTCCACACACCAGGCTTAGAGTCACAGACACATGGAATGCTGGAGCAGGAAGAGAGGGCACAAAGAGCTCATCGCTTCTGCAGCCACGTGCTTCCTGGAAAACAGCACAACAAGGGGAAAGGGGTTTTCTCAGTTCATCACAGCAGCGGAGTTGCTCTGGGGCCCTAAACTGTTATGGGGCTGGGGGGCGGTAAGAATGAATGCTAAACAAGGCCGGGCACGGGTAACCTCAGCACTTTGGGAGGCCAAGGCGGGAAGATCACCGGAGGTCAGGAGTTCCACACCAGCCTGGCCAACATGGTGAAACCCCACCTCTACTAAAAATACAAAAATTAGCCAGGCGTGGTGGCGGTCACCTGTAGTCCCAGCTACTTGGGAGGCTGAGGCAGGGAGAATTGCTTGACCTGGGAGGCGGAGGTTGCAGTGAGCCAAGATCGTGCCACTGCATTCCAGCCTGGGTGACAGAGTGAGACTCCATCTCAAAAACGAAAACAAAAACAAAACAAAACAAAAGAATGCCAAACAAACCAAGGAAAATCCTAAAGATATTCTCTCATTTGCTCTTTACCCCAGGACAGTGGCTGACCTGGTGGGGCCTGACCCAGTCAGACCTGTGGGTTTACACCTACTTGCTACAAATCCTTGGGCTAGTTTAAGATTTATAAACATCTTTCTTATTCCTTTGAATTCTAGAGCTTTAAAGCTAGAGAAACGTCAGAGAGCACCCAAGTCCCTCACTCAAATGAAGAGACCTAGAAGGCTGGGTGACTTGACCTAGGCACACTGTTCCTATTGTTGGTTAATGATGAGTCACACCTGGAACCCAAATCCCCATCACCTTACACCGATTGTCACATGGGCATCCTCTCCTAACCTTAGGCCAGGTAGAGGTCTGGTGGAGAGGCAGTGTGGCTTATGACCAACGGAGCTGGTACTGGGGAAACATTAATCAAATGAATAGTGTCTCCCTTGGGTTAAGAACCTTATGTAGAAAAAATTTACTGTTTCAGTGGGAAACTACATATCATTTATAGCACACCCCTCAGGGTTATGATATTCTAGCCCCGTTCACTGCAATCTCTACCTCTCAGGCTCAGTGATCCTCCCACCTCAGCCTCCTGAGTAGCTAGGACTACAGGTGCACACCACCATGCCCAGCTAAGTTTTCTATTTTTTGTAGAGGTAGGGTCTCTGCAAAAGACCCTACCTCTACAAAAAAAAAAAATTGTGTAGTATAGGATCTCCCTGTGTTGCCTAGGCTGGTTTTTGAACTCCTGCGCTCAAGCATCCTCCTGCAGGAGCCTCCCAAAGTGCTGGGATTACAGGCATGAGCCACCACACCTAGCCCATTGTCTTTTATTATTTTGTTTTGTTTTGTTTTTATTTAGAAGACAGGGTCTTGCTATGTTGCCCAGGCTGGTCTTGAATTCCTGGCCTCAAGTGATCTTCCCAGCTTGGCCTCCCAAAGTGCTAGGGTTATATGTGTGAGCCACGTGACTAGCCCCTTGTTCATTGTCTTTAAGCTGTTTTGCACATCCATAAATTGTAGGTAATCCATAGATACATAAATTCTGTTCTGTCTGGTAGAGATTTGACTTTTTCTCACTCCCACTCATTTGGCAGGAAAAAACCCCACTTTGTCTTCATTTGCAATTCATCTCAACATTTCTTTACTCCATATAAATTTGTGTTGTTTTTTTCCTTTGAACCAATTATAACACCTATCTATCTGGTTTCTTCATATTATTTGAGCAACATAAATTCCTTAACATGTGTTCTTTTAGAAATATATTTATGGAAGTCATAATTTTACCTTCTAACAATGTCACACCTGTCTACTAAGCTCAGCCATCCCTCTGTGTGGTGCAGTGAATAATTGCTAGATGGGTTTGTTTCCATATCCACATGAGTTGCTCTTGGCTGAGTTTTTCTGGGGAGACAGTGTGTGTAAAGATGGCAGATAGGGTTGGTACAGGGTGACATGGGTCCCCCAGCCCCATGCCATAGATTGGTGTTCCCCTTGACACAGTATCCAAAAACAGTGTCAGAGAATGAGTCCTACCCCCTCTGAGAGCAGGAAGCTGGCTTAGAAGCAGATAAATGGCCAGCCCTTGGAAGCCAGGCTTACCTGGGCGTAGTATAGCCTAGCTAGATGTCTCTTTGGGTCATCTTTCCCAGGTTTGAATTTTCTTCTCTGTCTTTTTTTCCCTCTTGGTAATTAGACCATTGAAGATAACATAAGTATTTGCCTACTGCGCTAAAAAGAAAGGGGGAAAAGGGAGAAGGAAGTAGGAAGAAATGAGGGACAAACAGGGAAACAGGAAAGCAATGAGGGAGAGAAAACAAAGGGTAAGGTAAAGAGAGTTGTCTTAGTCCATTTGTGTTGCTGTAAAGGAATACCTGAGGCTGGGTCATTTATAAAGAAAAGAGGTTTATTTGGCTCACAGTTCTGCAGGCTGTACAAGAAGCATGGTGCTGGCATTTGCTTGACTTCTGGTGATGGCCTCAGGTTGCTACCACTCATGGTCAAAGGCAAAGAGGAGCTGGCATGTGCAGATCACATGGCAAGAAAGAAAATAAGAGAGAGGGGGAGATGCTAGGCCCTCTTTAACAACCAGCTCTCATGGGAACTAATAGAGCAAGAACTCAGTCATTACTGTGAGGATGACACCAAGCCATTCATAAGGAATACACCCCTGTGACTCAAACATCAGCCATTAGGCATCCCCTCCAAAGTAGAGGATCACATTTCAACATGAGGTCTGGGGGGAAAACATCCAAACTATAACAAGAATACACTAGGATAGTCTTTGCACCATTATTTCCTGAGCTACAGAAAATTGTCTAAGGACACAGCATTAAGCAGAGATTGATGAGGCCATGCCCTTGGCACTTCTGATTATGTGACAGAGAAAGCCTCAGTTTGGTGCTGCTCTGTCTTCAACACCTCTCTTAACTTTTCCTATCTCCACTCTTAACCAAGGATGAGTAGGCCTCAGGCTCAGAGCCTGCAGTCAGCAACAGTATCCAGTTAGAATTTAATACCACTGCTCTGTTTTCGTTGTGTTTAGTTTACTGTTTTATAATTTCCTCCTATTAATAGCAAGAGATATTGGTTTTCTACTGATAAAAAGTTTCTTTTTAAAACAATCTTGCTTAGCTTTTTAAAGGAGAGCCAAGAGGGAAAAAAATCACTGGATGTAAAAAAATTAAGTAAATATTAGGATATGCAAAAACCGTGGTGGTGGCACAGTAATGATTAGAATTAAGGATTGAAGTCGAGAAGAAAAAGAAAAAAAAAGGCAAAGAAGAAAGGAGAAAGCAATAAGAATGAGAGAAGAGAAACTGCTAGAACCGTGCTGGGGTGGGGGATACTAGAAGGGCAGGGTTGACCATAAAGCGAAGAAGAGGACGTCTGAGAGGGACGAAAGAGGGTCTGGCTTTTGCATTTGGGGTCTGAAGTGGAGAGTGGATGATTTGAGGGTGGTATTGGTTATGTGTCAACTGTATATTGTCTGTTTAGGAGACTCTGGGGAGTTGTTCAGAAAACTAGAGGTGGTTTAGGATGACTCTGACCTCTCAGGAAGGAAAAGGGGGCTCTACCATGGGTGGCTCTGTGACAATTTCTACAGCCTCTCTGCCATTAAACAGCAACTTGAGTAGATATCACTCCATTTTTTCTTCTTTCTTCATCAGTATTCATTAGTTATTTTAAAATGTCTAATTGCAAGAACTCGTTCTGAGCAGCTCAAATTTTCGTGCCGAGGCATTAATTAGTGTCCAGTAACTCAGAGGCTGTCTGCTTCTCTACTTAATTTAGAGATATGCTGGTTGGCATAAGGCTTATGGTGCCAAAAAATCTTTCATTTCTGAAGCTTTCTAGTCAGTTCCATGAAAAATACCACCGTAAATACTCATTCCAACAGCTCCCTAGACCATAGTCACAAAGCTTTTACACTGCATTTACCCAGAGCTTCCCAGCCAAGATCATCTCAGTGATACTTCTCCAGGGTCATTGGAAATGTTCGTGTCCTCCCACCACCTACCTGCCTTGCTGTGTACCACCTTCCTTGCACCCCTGGGTGAATAGGCCACGTGTCCAGATGCCAGGTTGAAGCTGTGGGCCTGATTTCCTGCAGTCAAATTCCTGCAGTGGTAAACCTTTGGCTCCCCAGCTTACCACAGTGATTCCCTGGCCAGGAGAGGTATTGGAGGCCGAATCCTCCAACTTTTGGTGTGGTCTGCAGGGTAGATTTTCTCAGTTGAATTGTATAGGGGGAGTAGGGAGGGAGGTCTTGGAAGGACATAGGGTTCTTTCCCCCACCCCACAAATTGCCCTATAATCCCCGGAGTTTACTCAGTCTACAGAAGCAAGCCAGTCTTGTTTTCAGAGGCCAGGCATAGACCAGTCACTAGCCAGCCCCTACAAGATATATTGTGAGGCTCCCACTGTTTCTCAACCCTGGTTACATGCTATTGATAAAACTAACTGGGGATCTTTAGAAATCATGATGCCTGAGCCCCATCCCAGACCATTCAAATCCAGAGTCTCTGAAGGTAAGCCTGACCACTGGTACTTTTAAACTGAGTATAACTTAGATGCAGCAGAATACACAAATCTTAAGTATACAGCCTGATAAGGTTTTGCATATGTATCTATCTAGGTAATTACCACCTAGATCAAGATGTGGATCACTTCCAGCCTCTCTGAGGGCTCCTTTCTGGCTTTCTGCAGTATGTGTATTGCATGTGTGCATGTAATACATATATGTGTGCATATATTAATATATCTATATATAAAATATATATGTTACATGTATATAACTATGTTCATGTATGAGGGCAGTCATTTTGGGGGGATGGTGTCGAGGATGAAAAATGTGTTTTTCCTTTACCTGGCTTAGGTTCTCTGAGACCCTGTAAAGTTGACTAACAAAAGACATATTAAAAAGAAAAATAAACAGAAGTTTATTAGCATGTGCATCCTGCTTACACAATGGAGTGCTCAGAGATAAGTAACTCAAAGGGGTGGGAGAACCTGGGTTTATATAGCATCTTAACAAAAGAACAATAAATTTTTAGAGAAGTGACAAGACAAAGGAAAATAACTTTGAATTTCTAGGGCTGTGGGAAGGCAAATATGTGGAGGATCCAATGGAAGATAAGGGCTAGTGAGCAAGGTTTGCTGTGCAGATTCCTCCAGTGCCTTCTCTGGGATGATGAGCATCTAAAATGGTCTCTATTGATTAACTTCTGTCTTTTCTAGTAGACAGCAGAGGAGGAAACACCTTCACAAATTATATCCAGCTTTTAGGCAAATAGGGGGAAGGCAGAGGGCTTTTCTTGTACCTACTTCTTCTCATTTGCCTTCAGCTCAGAATAATCCTTATGCCAAAGTGGCATATTTTGCGATGACACATTCTGATTCCCTTCAGCAGTAACATCAGGGCCCACTAGATCAAGAGCAGGACAGCCGACACCTCTTCTTTAGACTTTCCCAGTGTTCCCAACTGCAGGAAACCTCTATCAAGCACTCTGGATCCGTCTCTTGGGTCCCCTGACTAGGCTTGATTGGGAGGGAGATGCCCAGGACTCCAGGACAACTCTCACCCTAGTATTTACACTGCTGGCATTTAGAATGACTTGCTGGAAGGTGAGTGAGTGATGGGTTCAGAAAGGTAGAACTCTTTTTTTTAAAAAAATTGTGAATTTAACAAGTCCTGCTCAGAAGGTCCAGAACCTTTCTTTAAAAAGGAGATGTTCTTCTCACTTCCCTTTTAAATTAGAGGCCTCAGTTGTATCCAACACAAGAAAAGTCCTATATTACCTCCCTAATATTGTGTATGTGTGTGCGCGCGCACGCACATGTGTGGTTAAAATATACATAACACAAAATTTACCATTGTAATCATCTTTTTAAGTGTACAATTCAGTTTTCTTTAAGTATATTCATACTGTTGTACAACCATCACCACCATCCATCCACAGATCATTTTCATCATCCCAAACTTAAACTATGTACCCCTTAAACGATAACTTTCCATTCCCCCTACCCTCCAGCCCCTGGCAACCACCATTCTACCAGAGTCTCTATGAATTTGACTATTCTAGGCATCTCATATAAGTGGAATCATATAGCATTTGTCCTTGTGTCAGGCTTATTTCACTTAGCATAATGTCTTCAAGATTCCTCCATGTTGTAGCATGTGTCACAATCTCCTTCCTCACTAAGGCTGAATAATGTTCCATTACATGTATGTATCGCATTTTGTTCATCTGTTCATCCCTTGATGGACATTTAGGTTATTTCCACCTTTTGGTATTATGAATAATGCTGCTGTGAGCACTGGTGTGCAAAGAGTTGCTCAGGTGCTGCAGCATTCATATTTTTCCAGTGCTCCCCTGCTTATTTTAACATGCAGCAGAGACTGACAACCTGAAATAACTGAGGGATCAGAAGCCAGTTTAAAGAATTTATTCACGTGAAAGCCTGAGAATAGCCAGTGCACCTAAGTTAAAAGTTCAAATCTTGCTTATATAGGAAGGAAACAAAGAAATTTAACAGGATTACCACATTTTCTATACAAGAATCGTTCATGAGTTACGACAATTTAATTTGTTAGTTTGTTTTTTTTTCCTTCCCTTAGGGCTTGTTTTCATTTCCTTTCCAATTTAAAACAGTATCTTTAACAATCCATTTTAGATAATGTGACACCATGAAGTCTCTGTGTGAGAGGTAGGAAGAAAGTTTATCTGGAATGAAGACAAACAGTGAGAGGGAAAGGGTCTTCCCTGGTGCCCTTTAGTCGTTTATAACATTTTACAAAATAATGTAGGTAAGGACGAAGGCTAATCTGTGATTAGAGAAACACAGGTTACCGCTGCCTAGGTTACAGTCACCTATCACATGTCTCAGGCCCCATAATCATATTCCTTTAGGCTTGAAATAAAGTTTCAGCAGCTCAGATTTTGAACTGATTGTTTTCACAAGGTGCTCTGTTCTGTGGGTTCATGCCCTGTCACTGTTCTCAAAGCCAGGCTTCTTCCTGGGTAGCTGGGGAAGACTCAAAGCGGCAGAACCAGGCAATCTCTCAGTGTTCGTGACTGATCCCAGGCCATGGTCCAGCACTGCCTCCCTGGAGGTGAACTCCTGTCGTCCTTTCTTATCAGCCACTTCAGCATCCCTGAGCCCTAGAAGATCCTGTGCTTCTTTGTAAATTGGCCCCCTCTTTGCTTGAAACCAACTCTACATATCAAGGATGGTAGACAGGCCTTTGCCTTCTACAAAAGATGTTGCTGCACCCTTTTCCCAGGGCAGGGAGCACCTTTTAGCCTTCATATTTACACGACTAGAAGGGGCCACTGCAGGTATTGTCATAGAACAAAGAAAATCTTACCAGGTGAGGTAGTAAAAAATCTTGCCAGGTGAGGTGGTAGCATGCCTGTAGTCCCAGCTACTGGGGAGGCTGAAGTGGGAGGAACCCTTGAGCCCAAAAGTTCAAGTTCATGCTGGGCAATACAGCAAGACCTCATTTCTTAAAAAAAAAAAAAAAAAAAAAGTATATGCTCCAAGATGACTTCCTGCTTCAACCAAGTCCTGGGAGCTGCTGGCAGCCCTTAACTTGATGCTTCTTAGCTAAAAAATACAGTTTTGCACCCCACTACATTTATGGGTCTACCCTGTGACAGGCTCTGGCCTGGTATCTGAACCTGAACTGTGCATAGAGTGGCATTGGCAGAGGCTGCTTGGGTACAAGGGTCACCGTGCCACGTGGGCTGCGGAGAGGTTCATTTCACCCCTCAAAGGGGTACACAACATGGCTTGCTGAGTAGTGAGGGTCCCAGAGATGATGGCTGCACTGTTGTCATCTCTAAGGCTGGCAGCCCAGGATCACTGGGTTGATGCCCTGGACTGGGACCTTGGCTTCCTCACAAACTGGCAGAAGTGGACATGCCAATGCTTGCCTTGGCTTCCATGATCAAGTCATCTGTGAGCTCATGGTACACCAATGAGGTCTCCTAAAATGAATGTGGAAGGTCAAAGTTCAGGGTTATGCAAGCAGGAGCCTAGGCCAAGGAAATTTGAAGTTTTACTGCTAATGGGACCTCCTGGTAGAAGAAGCCTTGGAATATTCTGATTCCTGGATAATCCTCAAATGCTAATCAATGAATAGGGAAACTGATTCTTAGAGAAGTAGTTTCCAATCTGTCCATTTCCCAGAGCTATAGCCAGTTTAATGTGAATTTCATCCTCCCAAGCTCCCCCTCCCCTGGGGGTGTGATATGGAGTAAAGTGGTCAAGATTCTGAGAGCAAGCCTGGCTTCTAGATATAGGTGTACCCAAATGGGAACTGTAACCCCTAGAACAAGTAGCTAGAATTAGCAAGGCTTTCCAGCCTTCTGGTTTTCACAGAAGTTCTTGTCTTGAGAACTGACTGGATTGATAGCGAGAGCCTAGTAAATTAGGTTTGCCTGTTGGTGGCTAAGCATTTCTGTGACCACTACCTTCTCTAGACCTCCTCAAGGTCAAAGTCTTCCCTAGTGTAGGGATGTGTTGGTCTGTTCTCATGTTGCTGTAAAGGAATGTCTGAGACTGGGTTATTTGTAAAGAAAAGAGGTTTAATTGGCTCACAGTTCTGCAGGCTGTACAAGAAGCATGACACCAACATCTGCTCAGCTTCTGGTGCAGGACTCAGTCACGGTGGAAAGTGAAGGGGGAGCCAGAATGTTACATGGTAAGAGCAGGAGCAAGGCCAGGGCTGGGGAGCAGGGAGGTGCCATCCTCTTTCAAGCAACCAGATCTCATGTGAACTCAGAGTGAGAACTCACTCATTATCCTGAGGACAGCACCAAGCCATTCACGAGGGATCCACCTCCATGACCCAAACACCTCCAAACACTGGGGATCACATTTCAACATGAGTTTTGGAGGGGACAGAACATCCAAACCATATCAAAGGGTGAAGAGAAAACCTCCCCTTCGCCCTCTAAAGGCTTACTGAAAATCAGCTGAACAAAGGCAGATTAATAGGAGAAAAGGTATACAAATTTTTATTTTTAGGTGTACAGCTTGAGGGAATCGAAGGAGAATAATTACTCAATAACCCAACAAGGTACAGATGCTTATACACCCTTCTTCACAGGAGAAGGGAGATGGGGAAAATGTGGCAATTCAAGGAATAGTGAATAATTTTTAGGGGAAAATAAATGGACTTGGAGAGCATACAGTGACCTGGGACAAAGTCTGCTGAGCCTGCAGAGCAGATAGTGGTTTGCAACAAAAGTCTGTCTAGGTGTGTTGACAGACGTCAGTCTTTCCTCCTGCAATATGAGTTCAGTTAATGAAAACTTGGGAGAGGGACCAGAGGTCATTGTTGTCTTCTTTGGTGAATCTGAACTTTAGGCAGATAAGGGATCTTTGGAGAACAACTTATCCCCCACTTTGGAAGAGACAGAGGATTGAGAAACAGGACTAGACAGGGGGTGGTGGGGAGGTCAGAGAGACCTTGCGGGCATGGTGGCTCACGCCTGTAATCCCAGAACTTTGGGAGGCCGAGGCGGGCCGATCACCTGAGGCCGGCAGTTCCAGACCAGTCTGACCAACATGTAGAAACTCAGTCTCTACTGAAAATACAAAATTAGCCGGGCGTGGTGGCGCATGCCTGTAATCCCAGCTACTCGGGAGGTTGAGGCAGGAGAATTGTTTGAACCCGGGAGGCGGATATTGTGGTGAGCCGAGATCGCATCATTGCACTCCAGCCTGGGTAACAAGAGTGAAACTCCGTCTCAAAAAAAAAAAAAAAAAAAAAAAGAGACCTTGAGCCTGCTTCTTCAGTCCAGCATGTCAAAGCACCATATTTTAGGATATCAATTTCTGAGCCCTAACACATTTAATAGTGGCCATTCAGCTAGACAACCAGGAGTGGCTGCCTTCTCTTCATCAGAGCAGGAGCTGGAGCTCTGAAGAAGGAGGTAGGAATGGGGACCCAGGCCAAGAATAGGGTGTTAGGGACTCCCATGCCTGCTTGCAATCATCTTCCCCATGCTAGGCTCCAGCCCCTGACCAGCTTTAGTGCAAGTCACACTCCTATGCCCTGAAGGATACAGAAAGGCCACAGGAAGTTTGCCATCTGGTAGAGGAGACAGTCAGGTTTATAGGATAAGGAACCAGTGCCCCAAATAAAGCACGAGCAGGGAATGCATAGTTCTGTTCCCAGAGGAAATAATCCTGAAGTTTTGTGTAATGTGGTTCTGTTAAGGTTGCCCCATTATTTTCAAACAACTTTGGTATTATTTTAAGTAATAGCAGAAACTAACATACTAAGACTTCATTAGGGTCAGATGTGTGCTAAGAACTTTGTAATCTAATTTGATTTTGTTAGAGACAGGGTCTGACTCTGTCACCCAGACTGGAGTGCAGAGGTCTGATCATAGCTCACTGTAGCCTTGACCTCCTGGCTCAAGCCATCTTGTCGCTTCAGCCTCCTGAGTAGCTAAGGCTACAGGGCATGTGCTATTGTGTACCAAATTAAAAAAATTTTTTTTTTTTTTGTAGAGACAGGCTCTTACTATGTTGCCCGGGCTGGTCTTGAACTCCTAATCTCAAGAGATTCTCTTGCCTTGGCCTCCCAATGCACTGGGATTATAGGCATGAACCACATGCCTGGCCCTTGTGCTATGCACTTTAAATTCATGGCGCTGTTTAGTTGCCATGACAACACTAGGAGGAAAGTACTCTTATTATTATTATCTCCATTTTACAGATAAGGAAACCGACCCTCAAAGAAGTTAAATGCTAGTCCTAAAATGGTCCACCTGGTAAGAGGTGGTGCCAGAATTTTAGTCCACTTTGGTCCAATTTGAAGTTTGAGTTGTCAATGTGATGCTCTGCTGGAAATTTGAAAATACCTACAGGCACATTGAAGGCAGCTCTGAAGAAGTGGGTCCTGATTTTGGCGTCAGTACTATCCAGCTCGATGGCCTTACACCAGTCCCTGTCAAAGGTTCGGTTTCCTCCTCGCTTGTTTTAACGGTTGGGCCAAATGACTACAAATGTGCCTTTCATTTCTAAAAATGCTCTCAAATCTAGGATTTTCAAGTTCCTAAAAATGAAACCAACTTATGCTCACTCTTGTTAATGTCTAAATCCGGAAGAACATTTACGAGGCAAATAAGGTACAGTCGTACCCACTCACTCTCTGGCTTCCGGGGAGACTGCTGTGAAGGATGAAGTGTGGTGGCAGGGGTGGGAGAGGGGTACGGGGGTGGGAGACCCACAGTCATGTTGACAGGAACTCACTGAACATGCTCTAGTATTTGTACAGTGTGTATCAGGGTAGACTGCTATGTCAAATAGCCCCAACGTTTTCATGGCTTAACCCAAGGAAAGCTTATTTCTCACTTAGGAACAGCCCAACCTAAGTGTCCTAGTTGGCTCTCTCCAAGGGTCTCTTCTCCAGGGGGCTTCTCAGAAACCCCGGCTGCTCCTCTTTCATGGTTCTGCCTGTCTGCTGGGCCCTTAAAAGTACTTAGTTTTCTGTTGGAGAGAAGCTTTAGTGTGCAGGAAAGTAGCATATTTGACTTCTGTTCCATTGCATCGGCTAGAATTAGTCACATGGTTCCACCTAACTTCCCGCAACAAACTGAGACATAGGGAACTTACTCTATCGGTCATGAAGACTCTCCACAGATGTCCTCTCTGGTTGTTGATGACCCATTTTCCCACCATGACTGTTCATGTGACAAACCTGAGTGTCCCTTGGGAGGAATAAAATGACCCCCCCTTTCCTTCCTGGATTCTCTAAAAGAAAGTAACGGAACTTTCTTTAAAGAGTGCAAGGACTTTCTTCAGTGTCTTGTCCTGGGATCAAAGGTAACAATAATATTAATCGTAGCTAGCATTTACTGAGCATATGTTATACATCAAGCATCTACATGCATTATCTTAGAGTGAGGGCAAATCTCAAGGTCTGGATAAGATGTGTAGAATTGAGCAATGATGCAATTGTATTTACTTTTTCTATAAATAACTTTAATTTCTATTTTGAATGTCCATTCTGCTAGGTGGCAGCATCCTTATTTCATTGATTTGGGTCCCTGCCCTATCCCAAGTTTTGTCTAAGTTCCCAGGTGATGGGCGGTCGCTAGGACTTGCTGTTTTGTGTGCTCATCTACCCACAGTGGCATCTGCCGTGATGTTGCAGTGTGAGGGCTGACATTCTCACAGGCTTCTGCCTAATGGTCCTCCTTTACTCCATATCTAAAACCCATCACTCTCTTTGCTACCTCAGAACCACGTCGTAGTTCACAGGGAGCAAGCCACTGTTTCCAGCACCTGGTTCTGACTTAAAGCCTCTCTGTCTGAGCACATTTTGAAAACAATTCCTCTGCCCTGGGGACAGGAGGCACCAGTCCCCTCTGCTTTCCTGTCACTCATCACTGCAGATCAGGGACTTCAGATCAGGTCCCTGGGCAAGAGGCAGGCTGCAGGCCCCTCTCTCAGGGACCCTGCCAACTTTCTGCCTCCCTTTGCTTCTTTCCTCCATAGTCCTGATAACCCCATATCCCTGGAGACAGGGCAATCTCATTCTTGTTTTTCCAATATTTAGGGCACAAACTTGACACCTTCAATTATTTCAGACTTAGACTTTTTTTTTTTTTCTTTTCCTGAGACAGAGTCTTGCTCTGTCACCCGGGCTGGAATGCAGTGGCGCAATCTCGGCTCACTGCAAACTCCGCCTCCTGGGTTCAAGCAATCCTCTTGCTTCAGCCTCCCAAGTAGCTGGGACTATAGGTGCCTGCCACCAAGCCCAGTTAAATTTTGTATTTTTAGTAGAGATGGGGTTTCGCCATGTTGGCCAGGCTGATCTCAGATTCCTGACCTCAGGAGATCCACCAACCTTGGCCTCCCAAAGTGCTGGGATTACAGGCGTGAGCCACCACGCCAGGCCCAGACATAAACTTTGCAGTTCAAAAGGCTTCCTTCTGACGGCTCCTGTTGTGCTGCTTTTCTGTCATGTCCTTTGTCCCCTGAGGCAATGAATGCTGCAAGGCAGTAAAAGACTACAGACGAAATGGGAGAAGGCCAAGAGATATAGGACATAAATACAGAGTGTTTAAAAAAAAAAAAAAAACTTTAAAAATTTCCCAGAATATTTTCCCTGTCACAATCTCACCCAATTCTCGGTGACCACCCTACAATAGAGGTGCAATTAATATTTCTGTTTTTTAAGAGGTTCTCACTAGCCAGGCACTGTGGCTCATGCCTGTAATCCCAGCACTTTGGGAGGCTAAGGTGGGAGGATTACCTGAGGTCAGGAGTTCGAGACCAGCCTGGCCAACATGGTGAAACCCCATCTCTACTAAAAATACAAAAATTAGCTGGGCGTGGTGGCACACGCCTGTAATCCCAGCTATTCAGGAGGCTGAGGTAGGAGAATTGCTTGAGCCCAGGAGGCGAAGGTTGCAGTGAGCCGAGATCGTGCCACTGCACTCCAGCCTGGCAGACAGAGTGAGACTCTGTCACACACATACACACACAAAAAGAGGGTCTCACTATGTTGCCCAGGCTGAAATGCAGTGGTTATCCACAGGCACCATCCCACTACTGATCAGCCCTGGAGCTTTGACCTGCTCCATTTCTGATCTGGGTTGGTTCACCTCTTCTTAGGCAACCTGGTGGTTCCCTGCTCCTGGAAGATCACTATATTGATGTTAAACTTAGTGCAAATACCTGATGGTCACAGCTCACTGCAGCCCAGAACACCTGGGCTCAAGTGATCTTTGCACCTCAGCCTCCACAGTAGGTGGGACTACAGGTGCGTGCCACCACACCCAGCTACTATATCTGTTTGACAAAAGAAGATACTAAGCTACAGTCTTCAGATACTTTGCAAGGACACTTCTCCATGTATTATGTGTGGAAAAAGTTAAGGTTATTTTGAATTGGCAAAACATTAGAATTGGAGTACTTAAAAGGTATTCACTGTTTTTTTCTTTTAAGGGTGAACATAAACTCACTGATATAAAATCTTGCTTAATGACAAGTCTTAGACTTCTTTAACAAATTCCTAAGGCACACTTGAAATTTGTAAGTAAGCCTATTATTTGGAAATGGATAAAACAACAGGTTTGTGAACTATCCTCTTAATTAAGTTAAACTCCCTCTTGCAATCTCTTCTAATGATTAGCTTATTAGAAAAATCCTTTTGTTTACCAAGAGTGTGAATGTAAAGTTTGCTTGATTATTCAGTAATATTGATTGAGGCAATTTTGAGGCCCCTGTCTAAAGAATAATTAGTTTTTAACTCTCCAGTTTGCAGCGTTTCCTCCCCTTAACTTTTGAATCTTTCCCTAAAATTTAAGTTTCTTTCTTTCTTTCTTTCTTTCTTTTTTTTTTGAGACCGAGTCTCTCTCTGTTGCCCAGGCTGGAATGCAGTGGTACAATCCCAGCTCTGTGCAACCTCCACCTCCTGAGTTCAAGCAATCCTTGTGCCTCAGCCTCCAGAGGAGCCAAGACTACAAGCACGTGCCATCACGCCCAGCTAATTTTTGTATTTTTAGTAGAGACAGGGTTTTGCCATGTTGGCCAGGCTGGTCTCAAACCCCTGACCTCAAGGGATCCGCCCACCTTGACCTCCCAAAGTGCTAGGATTACAGGTGTAAGCCATCATGCCTGGCCTGAAGTTTACTGAATGAATACTTGCTGGGCACTGACTGGGTGCTGGGGCCTGTGTGGGCACTGGGGAAGCAGGAGGCTTTATGCCCTAAGGTGGGGCCTAGGAGCCTCCCAAAGGAGAGAAGGTATTGAGGCCATGAAAGAGGTACTTAGAATGAGAAGTTTAAGGCAGGGCCTGCCTCAGACCAGGTGCCAATTAAATGTTTGAGGTATGAATCAAAGCTGTGTTGGGGAACAAAGAAAACCTTTTTCCTCTACCCTCTTAGGTTCAGTGACCGGGACCCTGAAAAATAAGCTGACAGGTGAACAAGAGGAAAATATTCATTTGATATGCCTAGAGAAGACCACTCAGAAATGAAATGAAAACTCTAGAAAGATGGTCAGACCACAAGCCTTATCTACCATCCAAACAAAGGGCAATATATTTGTGGAGAAGTGGCAAGACAAAGGAAACGGGTTTTGAGCTTCCAGGGGTGGTTAATTATGGGAAGGTGAATATATGGGGAAGCCAATGGCCGATAAGGGTTTTTAGCAAAGTTTGTGTGTGCAGGCTCATCTCAGTGCTGACTTGCCATCTTCTTCATGGCCATAAAACTCCCCTAAGAGGACTGATGGAAACTCTCATTTCTCAGAAGTTTCTGCTCTTAGATAAAGAAAGCGTCAAGAAGTCTTTGTGCATCTGTTGATTCTCAATGGCATTCAACTCAAAATAACCCATACACCAAAGTGGCATCTTCTGGGGCAGTATATTCTGCCCCTTTCAGCTGCAGGAGATGCTAAAAAAAAAAAAAAAAAAAAAAAAAAAAAAAAAAAAAAACAGGAAATACCTTCTATACCTTCTCTAGTCCCTCTTGGGAGAATAACTCAACTTTCCATAGAATGCTCCTTCACTGACCTGCCTTGACAGAATCTCAGCGCCCCAGGGCGAGTGGGCTTTTCTTATATCTAGTAAAGCCCATTCTTACCTTAGTCTCATAGAGCCAGATGGCATAGCAGAAAGATTTGGAGCAGCATGAGACCCAGTATCAGGGCTAACTCCAACACAAGCATGCACATGAGCCTTTGGAGAGAGTGGGTTACCACAGGGGCGGTAGCCAGGGATGGGGTGATGGGGAACATGGCTGGGGGTCTCATTTTTAAAAGAAACCTGGTAAAAAGTTATTCTTGAAGCTCACAGAACTTTGCTCGGGATTCCAGATAGCACTTATCACAGAGCTTCCAGAGAACTCCTAACCTAGATATCTAGGGGATAGGCTCAAGTATCCCCTAGATGATAGGATAGGGCCCATCATCTTATGGTAGAAGGAGGGATGCCTGGCACCTCAGAGGTCTTGCAGGCATTTCCAGATCCTCACCTTTTGAAAAAGACAACAGCTTCCAGTGGGTAGTGGGAAGATTCAGACCTTCTCAATGGACTTGGTGCAGCCCGCACCGGTCTCTTTATTAAGAGGTATCTAAGCAATGTTGATATTGCCACTTAACTTCCTTTGCAAACACTGGAATCAACAATGGTGATTTTTCAGTGGTTAGGCAGGTTCATAATGAAGCCTGGAGGTGGCTCTAAAGAAAGGAGTCAGGCCAACCTGGATTCAAATCCTGGCTTCACCACTTTCTAGATGTAGTAGGCTAAAGAAGGCAGCAAACTCTTTTCTATGCCCTCTCCCATTAAGAGATGAAGTCTGAAAAAAAAAAATCGCTTGAACCCGGGAGGCGGAGGTTGCGGTGAGCCGAGGTCGCGCCATTGCACTCCAGCCTGGGCAACAGGAGCGAAACTCCATCTCCAAAAAAAGAAAAAAAAAAAAAAAGATGAAGTCTGTTCACCCCTCCTTTAATCTGGGTTAGGCCTGTGGTTCACTTTGACCAATAGGATACAGTAGAAGTGACGCTAGGGCAGAAGAAGACTTGTAGCTTCTGGCTGGCTCTCTTAGGATGCTTGTTCTTGGGACAACCCCCTGGGAACACAACCTTCCCGTGGGGAGGCTATGTGTAGGCAGGTGCTCTAGATGACAGCCCAGGTGACAGCCCCAGGTCAGCACTTGTTCAATAAAGTTTTGCTCTACTGTGCTTGGACATCCAGCTCAGTAGAGTCTTCAGAAGACTACAGCCACAGCTGACATCTAACCGCAACTGCATGAGAGACCCCACGTGAGAATCACCCAGTAGAGCTCTGTCAACCCTAGGATCGCAACCATAGTAAAGTGTTGTTTTCAGCCACTCTGTGTTGGGATATGTATAGCGTAGAACCTCAGGTGAGATATGGAACCACTCTGAGGTTTTGTTTTCTTCTGCGAGATGGGCAAAATAACCGTATCTACTTAAAGACTTATCATGATATGAATGCAACAATGATGGAAGTTCCTGGCATAGTGCCTGGTGCACAGTAGGCCTTCAGTATATGCCAGGTTCCTTCCAGCTCTTTCTCTAGGGTGCTCTGTGTTCCAGATATGTGTGAATCTTGGTTGTTGCTCTGAACTCACTGGGCAAAAATTCAACATCCTCAAAGGGAATGCCTAGAATCCATTTTGAAAATGGGATTGGAGAGCATTTGAGTTTTCTTTCTGGGGCAATCTGTTACCCCTTAGGAAAAATATCAAGAAAATTTTATTTTTTTCTTTCTCCTCAATTTAAAGGGTGGAATAATTAAGTCTTTACCTTTTTTAAAAGACAAGAAATGTACTCGCTGACACTGAAAAGTACCAGCATGAAATGAAACAACTTCCCTTCTGTTTCACAGCCAGCAGATTCTCTTCAACACCCCAGCCCCGGAGAGCTGCAGATTGGACAACGGGCAGACTTTGTTGAACAGATGAACAACTGTGGCTTAATCTGTTTTGGAAAAAAAAAAAAAAAGACCTGAAGCAATTGATAAACAAGAGACTGAGGTCAGTGTGAAGGAAGAGTAAATGAGGCCAGATTGGAGAACGTTGAACCGTAAGCCTCTTTCATCCCCTGCCCTGAATTGGGTGTGTGAGTAATAGTCAGGACTAATCCTGCTGAGAGAGGGATTGAGAATCTCCTGGATTGCCTAGTGCTGGAGTTATGCTTTTTTAATTCAATTTTATTTTATTTTATTTTTGGAAAATTGTAATGGAGTACAACATGGAAAAGCACACAAGTCATAATACAGTTGCATACGTTTCATAAACTGAACACATCGCGTGATCAGCACCCAGGCCAAGAAACAGAATATTGGCCGCACCCCAAAAGCCCCCGGCATTCCAAATCCCTCACAAGGAGAATCTTGACTTGTAACCCAGACCTTATTATTTTTAGCTCTCACACATAGAACACATATAAAATACATTCATGTGTTTTCTTCTGGAGACATTCTATGCATCTACTAGAATATGCATATGCTATTATATTGTACAGATGTAGTAAAATGTTTTTTGTTTTCTGAGACAGGGTCTTGCTCTGTCTCCCAGGCTGCAGTGCAGTGGTACAATCACAGCTCACTGTAGCCTCAAGCTCCTGGGCTCAAGCCATCTTCCCACCTCAGCCTCCTGAGTAGCTGGGACCACATGTGTGCACCACCATTCCTGGCTAATTTTTGTATTTTTTGTAGAGATGGAGTTTTGCTATGTTGCCCAGGCTGGTCTCAAACTCCTGGACTCAAGCAATTGGCCTACCTTGGCCTCTCAAAATGTTAGGATTACAGGTGTGAACCACTGCACCCTGTGGCAAAATGTTTTAAACACTATGTATCATATTACCCAGACTGTTCTGCCTGTTTTTATTTTTCACATTTGTCTTAGTGATCATTCCACACCAACACATAGAAAGCAGCCAGATTTCTTTAGTGGTTACCTAGTATTCCATTGTCTGAATGGATTGCAACTTATTTAATTTTATTCAAAAGCAAAGAGGTTGTGTCCAACCTTTTGGAGCTCGCTTTTAAATATATATATATATTCTTAGAAGTATCATTGTTGTCCTTTATTTAAGGTGGCAACCAGGCACTGTTCTCTGGAGGCTCTTAAAAACACTACTAGTTCTCACTCCATTCTGAAATGTGTTGGGTGTGGTGCTGTCTGGGGTGGTCGCCTATTTTATTCCCTCATCCTGTTAGAACTCAGTTGTTCCATGTTTGAACATGTAACCAGGAAGTGGAAATAATGTCCCTGACACCCCCACTTCCTTTTCTGGCAAATTGGTATCCGGTAAATGAATCCAACGACTTTCACCCACCCTGTCCTTCAGGCAGCTACTTACTCAGCATTGTCCTTGCCACAATCTGGAGATTTCAGAAGATGGACCCCAAAAACTCTTCCAAACAGGACTAGTTGGAGGAAACAGTATTTGTTTTGGTTGAACCAAGCCTTCCCTTTCTGCCTGCCCTTTCCTCCTTCTGTGGATTCTTCTCACCCCCTACCACCAACCCCAGCCTTGCTCTCTTGTCTCGCCCTACTCTGAACTCAGTTCTCAGAATCATTTTCAGTGTGAGTTCAAGAGAATGTCTACTTCTTTCTTCCAGTGGTATTTGTATTTGCCCTTTAAATTTCGTATCTGCCATAATTACAGAACAAAAGGCTTTGTCTCCTTAAGGCTTTTGGATTGCCTGACAGAAGGAACAGATATATTTGGGGACTGGGGCAATCTCCTCACCTTTCTCCTTCACTGGCAGAATCATGCCTGTCCTTCTTCAGCACCCAGAGGATGGGCCATAAGGGGTAGGCATGGCTGGTCAGGACCTCAGCGGGAGGTAGGAACATCTCTGTATCTGTTACCTACAGCAAAGGGGTACATGTCACCAGCTTGTGCAAAGGGGTGCCAAATCTGAGCTGCAGAAGCATGTCCTCCGTAGGCACATATCAGGGACCGAGGGCAGCCCTGATTCAACAGAGAAGGGAAGCACACAGGGGTGTAAATACCAGGAGGTAAGAATCACAGGAGCACCTCTGGGAACTGAGAACTATACCTTCTCTAGGCCTCAGAGATGGTAATAATAGCAATCTCCTCACAGGGTTGTAATAAAAGTTAAAGGAGTAAATATTTAGTCATAGTAAGCACTCTATATTTTTATTTCTTGTTCATTTTATTATTATTATTATTATTTTAGAGATAAGGTCTCACTCTGTCACCAAGGGTGGAGTGCAGTGGCACGATCACGGCTCACTTCTGCCTCAAACTCCTAGGCTCAGGTGATCCTCCTTCCTTAGCCTCCTGAGTAGCTGGGACTGCAGGCGCTCACCACCACACCTGGCTAATTTTTTAGTGTTTTATAGAAGTGAGGATTCATTGTGTTGCCCAAGCTGATCACGAACTCCTGGCCTCAAGCAATCCTCATGCCTCAACCTCCCAAAGCAGCACTCTATAAATGCACTCTAATTATTGTGGGAGGTGGTCTGGACACAGTGGCCCCAATTCTTATTACCAGTGACTAGATTAGCTGTCACTGCTCCATTTCTCCTCCTCTGACTTGCCCTGCTGTCCTGACTTGGCTGTTTCAGCCTGAGCATTTTTCTAGTCTCTGCAGACTCCTTCATTGCCCCAGTCTCCTGGTGTCCAGGGGCTCCCCCACCTCCAGGTGAGGGGGTCATCAGAACAGTAGCACATCACAAAAGGCACTGATAAGAACACCAGTGGATAGAAAATGATATCACATAATGTGAGCTTCTAAAATGGCTTGAGCATTTTAGTCAAGGTAAGCAATGCTCACCTTCATTGTCAACTAGAGTAATAGCATTCAGTAGCATTCTTTCATAGTTTCAAAACTGTCAGAGGTTTATGAAACATTGTCTTTGTCCATTTGTGTTGCTATAACAAAATACCTAGAATGGGTAATGTATAAAGAACAGGAATTTCTTTCTCACGGTTCCAGAGGCTGGGAAGTCCAAGATCAAGGCACCAGCATCTGGTGTCTGATGAGGTCCTTCTTGCTGCATCCTCATCTGGCAGAAGAGTGGAAGAGTGAGAGGGGTGAACTGCTTCTGAAGCCTCTTTTTTGAAGCCATTAATTCATTCATAAGGGCAGAGCCCTCAAGACTTGGTCATTTCCCCAAAGGCTCCACCTCTTAATACCATCACAGTGGGGACTAACTTTCAGCATGAATTTTGGAGGGGCACATGTCAAACCATATCAAATGGCTACAAGGAGGGTAAGGTTAAGTCTTAACTTCTACCTGAGGTCTTCTCAACGTTTTCCCCTCAAGTTTTGTTTATTTGTTTATTTATTGATTTGAGACAGGGTCTCGCTCTGTTGCCCAGGCTGGAGTGCAGTGGTGCGATCTCAGCTCACTGCAACCTCTGCCTCCCAGGTTAAAGCAGTTCTCCTGCCTCAGCCTCCCGAGAAACTGGGATTATGGGTGTGCACAACCACGCCCGGCAAATTTTTATATTTTTAGTAGAGATAGGGTTTTACCATGTTGCCCAGTCTAGCCTCAAACTCCTGAGCTCAAAGCGATCGCCTGCCTCAGCCTCCCAAAGTGCTGGGATTACAGGTGTGAGCCACCACACCTGGCCCCCACAAGGTTTAAACTCTTCATCCTCTGAGTTTTTGCCTGGAGCTATCATTTGTGCATAGTCTGCCTAATGATATCTCTAGTTTTCTAGTATGAAATAGAGGGACTGTATTGGGTTGAATAATGTCCCCCCACTTCCAAAATTCAAGTGCACCCAGAACCTCAGAATATGACCTTATTTGCAAATAGAGCCTTTGTAATTAATTAAGATGAGGTCATACTGGATTAGGGTGGGCCCTAAATCCAATGACTGGTATCCTTATAAGAGAAATGAGTGGGAAAATGAGACACACAAACACACACAGGAAAGAAAGTAACACAGCAATGGAGGAAGAGATTGGAGAGATGCATCTACAAACCAAGGAATGCTAAGGATTTCTGGGAACCCAGAGGCCAGGAAGAGGCAAGGAAGAGAACATGTCCTGCCAGCACTTCACTTTTGGACTTCTAGCCTCTTGAACTATGAGAGAATAAATTTCTGTTGTTTTAAGTCCCTGGTTTGTGATGATTTGTCATGGCAGCTCTAGGAAATGAATACAGGGACTCTTGGTTGACTCTTTAAAATAATTATTTATTATGAATATTTTCACGGATTTTTTTTTTTTTTTTTTAAAGAGACGTGGTGTCTCTATGTTGCCCAGGCTGGACTACTTACAGGTGTGATCATCACGTACTACAGCAGCCCCTGTTGCTAGGACTACAGGCATGTGGCACTTTGCCCAGTAAGTTTTTGCATATCAAAACAAAGAAAAGGTAATATATGCTGTCAAATTTTTATGGCTGTGACATTACAGTGGCTATGATGCCATTAGGAGATAGAAATTTTTCAGCTCCATCATAATTTTATAGGACCACCGTATATGCAGTTCATTGTTGACAGAAATTTCATTTTTGTCACGTGACTATATATATAACTAAACTAGTATAACCAACTGTATTAGTCAGGGTTCTCCAGAGGGACAGAACTAATAGGATATATGTCTACATGAAAGAGAGTCTACTAGGGAGAATTGGCTCACATGATCACAAGGCAATCTGATCACAGTTGGCCATCTGTAAGCTGGGGAAGAAAGAAGCCAGTAGAGCTCAGTTTAGACCTAAAGCCTCAAAACCAGGGCAGCTGACAGTGCAGCCTTCAGTCTATGGCTGAAGGCCAGAGGGCCCTGGGCAAACTACTGGTGTAAGTCCGAGAGTCCAAAGGCTGAAGAACCTGGAGGCTATGTCCAAAGGGCAGAATGAATGGAAGGAAGTATCCAGCATGGCAGAAAGATAAAAGCCAGAAGACTCAGCAAGCTAGCTTATCCCACCTTCTTCTACCTGCTTTATTCTAGCGGTGCTGGCAGCCAATTGGATGGTGCCCACATGTTGAGGGTGGGTCTTCATCTCTCAGTCCACCTACTCAAATGTCAGTCTCCTCTGGCAACACCCTCACAGACACACCCAGAAACTATACTTTATCAGCTATCTAAGCATGCTTCAATTCAATTGAAGTGGCTATGTTGTCTGGGGTAAATACGCAGGGTTCATCATCTCGTGCCAGGAAAATTTAGGACGCAGACACACATGAGGAGTTTAGAAGTGGAAGTTTAATAGGTAAAAGAAAGAGAAAGAAAGGGAAAGGAAAACAGCTGTCTCTCTAGCGAGAGAGAGAGGACTTCCGAGAGGAAAAGATCAGCAGGTGGCAGATGCGCTGGATTTTATAGTCAGGCTTGAGGAGGCGGTATCTGATTTACATAGGGCTCACAGATTGGTTCAATCAGGTATGACGTTTACATAGGGCCCAGGGAAGGCTGGCCACGCCACCCTAATCTTGCTATACATATGGGCTTTCCAGTTGACCAGCACCGTCTTGTCTGCTCCTTACTGTACACATGGCTGACAAAGAGAAGGGAGCCGCCATCTTGAACATGATTGGCACAACTGCTGGCATCTATGTCTGCAGCTTGATTTTACAGGCTGCTCTTTGTTAGAAAGGAAAATAATTTTGGGCTGCTTTTCATTAAAAGGAAAACCTCACCAAGGACTTCCATACCCTCACTATCTGCTTAAATAATTTCTTCTTAACTCCTATATCACAATCAAGTTGACACTTAATATTAGCCATCACACCAACATTTATTGAATGCTTATTTTATGGCAAATACCATTCTAAGTGCTTTATAGGGTATCTATCACAGCATAAAACAATTCTAAGACCAGGTGCCATGGCTCATGCTTGTAATCCCAGTGCTTTGGGAGGCCAACGCAGTGGGGATTGCTTAAGGCCAGGAGTTTGCACAACCAACCTGGGCAACATAGCAAGACCCTGTTATCTATGAAAATTATTTAAAATAATTTTTTAAAACAACCGTGAAATACAGTGACTTAAAACAACCACTTTTTTTTTTTCCTGAATGACAGAGAAACAGAACCAAAACCAAATCTAACCACCATTTTATTTGCTTACAGTTCTATGGGTTAGGAATCCAGGCAGGCTCAGTTCAGTAGTTCTGTGCCCATGCATCAGCTGACATTTACTCAGCTGCATTTAGCTGCTGGCTGGGCTGGAAAGACCAAGGCATCACTCACATGTCTGGCAGTTCTGTGCTCCTCCATGTGGCTAGCTTGGGCTTCCTCACGGCATGGTGACTCACCATAGTTGGACTTCTCACGTGACAGCTGAATTCCAAGAGGATGGAATTGGAAGCCTCTGATCTCTTACGGCCCCAACTTAGATTTACACATCCTAACTCTACCCCATTCTATTGGTCTGTGTTAGTTTCCTACAGCAACTAACTGCAACAAATTACCAGAAACATGGTGAAACCTCGTCTCTATTAAAAATACAAAAATTAGCCAGGAGTGGTGGTGCATGCCGGTAGTCCCAGCTACCCAGGAGCCTGAGGCACGAGAATCACTGGAACCCAGGAGGTGGAGGTTGCAGTGAGCTGAGATTGTGCCCTTGTACTCCAGCCTGGGCAACAGAGCAAGACTCCTTCTCAAAACAAACAAACAAAACCCACAAACGTATTATTCTACATGTTGGGAGATCAAAAGTCTAAAATGGGCCTCAGTGGGCAGAAATCAAGATGTTGGCAGGGCTGCATTTTTCGGGGGGAGTCTACGGAAGAATCCATTTTCTTGCCTTTTGTGCTTTCTTGAAGCTGCCTGCATTGCATGGCTTGTGGTCCCCTTTCATCTTCAAAGCTAGCAATGGCCAGTCAAGTCTTTCTCATCCTGCGTCACTGGACTCAGACACTGTCCTGCCTCCCTCTTCCACGTTTGAAGACCCTTATGGTTCCATTGGGCCCACCTGGATAATTCAAGATCCTCTCCCCCACCTCAAGGTCAACAGATGAACAACTTTAATTCCACCTGCAACCTTCATTCCCCCTCTTTGCCATGTGACATAATATAGTCACAGGTTCTGGGGAGTAGGACATAGACATCTTTGGGGAGCCGTTATTCTTCCTTTGATGTGGTCAAAACCAGCAACAGGGACAGCCCAGTCTCAAGGAAAAGAGAAACAGACTCCACTATTTGACGAGAGGAAAAGCAACGCTTTTGTGGCTCTCTAGTGCACACAGCGTGTGTTAACTCACACAGTCTGCAGAGCAACTCCGTGAGGTAGGCACTAGTATCATGCACATTTTAAAGTAGGAATCTAAGAACAGAGGTGCTGAGAATTTGGCTAAGGCATGCCAGCTGGTGAGCAGGGCAGCTGGGGTTCAAATCTAGGCAGAGTGGCAGCAGGGCCAGAGCTCTCTCATGCCTGGTGCTCCACAAAGGTTTGCTTTCCCCTCCTCAGATCCCCAGTTTTTCAGCCCCTCAAGGGCAGGACCCCCATCCCCATGATTACACACACACATCTCTCTCTGTCTCATATAAGCATTCATATACACATGAGGATTCATGGTTAAGTCCCTTTAGTAAGTAGAATGGTGGAAGGATAGCCATTTCAGGAATAAATATTCAGCTTTGGTTTTCGGGCTGTGTCTTGTCTGGTTATTAAAGTTTTCTCATGATTTCTCTCTGCCTGGGTTCTGATGCATCCACCTAACTGCTACACTTTTTTGGCTTTTTTTTTTTTTTTTTTTAAATAGGGTCTCACTCTGTCACTGGGGCTGGAGTGCAAGGGAGCAATCATAGCTCACTGCAGCCTCAACCTCCCAGGCTCAAGGGACCCTCCTGCCCTAGCCTCCTGAGTAGCCAGGACCACAGGCACAGTACACTGTACCAGCTCTTTTGGTTTTACCACTCAAACCCGCTTGTGACTACTAGTCGTTATTCTCGGACATGTCTTAACAATGTGTGGGCCCTCCCCTGCTCTGGTGTGGCTTTGAGCCCCAGCATGCCTCTGCCCTAGGTACCCCCACCCCACTCCAGGCCCAGCCTCCCAGAGCAAACCGCTGCTCTGCCTCACAAAGTGCAGACCCTAAATGGGAAATGACAGGAGCTCTGCCCAAATGAAATGGAGGAAACAGCATCCAAAATCAGCACCTTGTCAGAATACACTCGAATTTAGTTGAATTTTGAAATCAAATAGGCTTAAGGAGTTCCTCTGTCTATCCATTTAATAGCTGTTTGTGGAGTACTAGTCCAAGCCCTAGAGTACAGTTATGGGTGTGACAGAGCCTGAAAAAGAATTGTTTGGTTTGGGCTGAGATCTGCACTTCCCATGCCAGAACCTGGGAGAAGGGCCCAGTGTCAGGACAGCCTTGCAGACAGAAGTGGACATGTGCCTTGCAAACAAAGTCATGCTTCTAGACTCATTTGCTTCTCCAACAAAGGTATATTGTCATTTGTTATGAGCTAGTCACTGTACTGGGTACAGAGGACAAGGATGAATGAATGAGATGTGTCCTGCCCTCAAGAAGCCCACAGTTAATTATAATGGTTATGATCCGCATTTTATACTTGGGCATGAAACATCTGAAGATGTTAGCCACTGTATGAGTCTGCCAATAAGGCAAGGCTTTTCCCCAAAAAAGTCTTGCTCAAAAAAGGAAGAAATACTTTATCTTTGAGTCCTTGCAATGTATCTCATGTTACACTAATGTTCACTAAATTACTTCATATTTAGCAACTGTGGTACAGTTTGGGAAGACATTGGCCTACAATCACTTCAATTAATGTAGTTTGGGATGCTTAGGGAGATCATTGACTCAGTACAAAAGGAGGTGAGAATGAACACAGATTCGTTAGTTATTCCTGGAGGTGTGACTTCACATTTGCAATGCTGGAAGTTGCTGTAAACAAGCCTTTTATGATGACTTTAAAAAGCAGTACAGCGAGTGGTTATGGTGGGGAGACCAGTGAAAACACAAACTGACTAATGCTGTGCAAATGGGCACTTAGTGGTTTGGGAGAAAATTTCCAGTGACAGCATCCTATACAGAGTCTGAGACAATCTCCAGCAATCCAGATGGAAGTGAGAATGCCTTCAAAATGGCTCTAATGATAATAAGAATACTGATGACCAAGGGGCACAGGAAAAGTTTGAATCGATTTGTTTTAAGAAATATGAGAGACTGGGCACCGTGGCTCACGCCTGTAATCCCCACATTTTGGGAGGTCATGGTGGGCAGATCACCTGAGGTCAGGAGTTCGAGACCAGCCTGGCCAACATGGTGAAACCCTACCTCTACTAAAAACATACAAAAATTAGCCAGGTGATGTGGCGTGCGCCTGTAATCCCAGCTACTTGGGAGACTGAGGTAGGAGAATCACTTGAACCCAGGAGGTAGAGGTTGTAGTAAGCTGAGATTGTGCCACTGCCCTCCAGCCTGGGTGACAGAGCAAGACCCCGTCTCAAAAAAACAAAAAAAAAAAACAAAAAACAAAAAAAAAATGAGAGTGGGAAAAAGCAGCAATTATAAATTAATTGATTATATTATAAAAATGATATTAAACATGTACATATAACTAAACTTATACATGTAATAAGCTTATCACAAGTTCATCTATGTCACTTAAAGTTTCATGTGTTCAAGTTGATTTACCCTTTGGAAAATTTAGTGATGACTTGTATTTGGTGCCAACTTTCATTTGGGCATAGGTGGAACTTTTGCCCAAATTCAAACCAGCAGTGGGAGGACAGCCAGGTTTGTCTGACCTACCCGTGTGCTTGCCTTAATTCCTCATTTAGATCTGATTTAATAAAATCTAACATAATGGGTTTGTACTGTATCATCTATTTCATTCCATTTCAACTCAAAGCATTTATTGACCAGCAACAAAATGGAGAAATTGTTTTTCAAGTCTGTAAACGACTTTTAATAGTGAACTAAGAGAGAAGAGACTGCCTTTGAACTGAAGACTACAGAAAAAGGGTGGTTTTGTTAGAACCCAAATCTAACAGGGTTTTACAGGCCATTCTCCTTGTTAAGCAATGCATCTTTCCTGTCCTCTTGCTTACTTCCTAAGAAGAATTAAAAATGCCAGAAACCTCAGCCCCAACAGGATGGCTGCAGGGAGCAAATAAATGTATGATTTCCCTCTGTCTGCTTTAAAATAATAATTTTTTAAAAACCCATTAGTCTCTTTTGGTAACAAATTTTTACCTTTTCTTTTTTCTTTTCTTTTTCTTTTTCCTTTTTTTTTGAGACAGAGTCTTGCTCTTGTCACCCAGGCTAGAATGCAGTGGCACAATCTTGGCTCACTGCAGCCTCCGCCTCCTGAGTTCAAGCAATTCTCCTGCCTCAGTCTCCCAAGTAGCTGGGATTAGAGGCGCCTGCCATCACGCCTGGCTAATTTTTGTATTTTTAGTAGAGATGGGGTTTCGCCATGTTGCCCAGGCTGGTCTCGAACTCCTGACCTCGTGAGCCACCCACCCAGGCCTTCCAAAGTGCTGGGCTTACAGGCTTGAGCCACTGTGCCTGGCCCTACTTTTTCTTTATACTTTGCAGTATCATGTGAATTTTCTACATGAGCATATATCATCTTCAATCAGAAAAGAATCAGTAAGCATTCGTTTTTTAAAACAACTGTTAGGCTCCAGGATTTCAATTTTACTTGCCAGATTTGCATTGAGCCCGTGTCACATTTAATCTCTTTCCTTACTATTAATCCAGGCTAAAAAACCAAAGCACTTGCCTGTGGGTGATATATATAAGGATCCCTTCTCTCAAGATCAGCCCTCCCCCACACCATGTCTCCCAAGATACCCAGAGAATTGCACACAAAGGAAACAGAACAGAAAGATGCTGCGAAGTTTGATTTTATGTGTCAACTTGACTGGATCAGGGGTCCCTGGGTATTTGGCTAAGGCTGTGTCTGTGAGTATGTTTCCAGATGAGATTAGCATTTGAATCATATAGTAGGTATTTGGTGCCAACTTTGAATCAGTGGGCTCAGTAAAGTTGCCCTCACCAGTGTGGGTGGGCCTTATCCAATCTGTTGAGAGCCTAAATAGAACAAAAGGTGGAGGAAGGGAGAATCTACTTCCTTTTTCCTTTCTTTTTTCTTTTTTTCCCCTGCTTGACTTATTGAGTTGGGACATGGGTCTTTTCCTGTCCTCAGACCAAGACACACTATAGGCTCTCCTGGTTCTCAGGCCTTTGAACTCAGAGGGAGTTACATTACTGGCTTTCCTGGGTCTGCAACTTGCAGACGGCAGATCATGGGACATCTTAGCCTCCATGATCTCATGAGCCAATTCTTCATAATAAATATGTGTATTATTTTAAACATATATATATATATCTCCTGTTGGTTCTGTTTCTCTGGAGAATGCTGACTTATACAGATGCCAAAGAGAGCTGGTGCTGTGTCTTTTTGGTGTGTGTATTCAATATTGTTATGTCTCTCCCTGAGAGTCTCCCTGTAAGTCCACACTTTTACAGATATATCAAGTCCCTAAAAGTTCTGTGAAATAAACAAGGAGGCCCTGTGTGCCTCAGGATGAGCTATGCTATCTCTCTGAGCTGGAATTTGCTTATCTGTAAAATCAGTGATTGGATCCAAAAGAAAAATGAAAAGGAGCATTGCTTGAGGAGACAGACGGGACTGGATTCAAATCCCAGCTGCTTATCACTGGGCAGGAAGTTGAGTCTCAGTTTCTTCATTTGAAAGCAGGTGATAAAAGCCCCATTTTGCAGCAGCTATTATTTTGTTGTGGAGAGTAAACATAATGTGTATTGTATACTGTATAATATACACTGGTATATCCTATATGCCAAACAAGTGGTATTAATGGTTGTTATGATAATTACTACTATATATGTGAAAGCACCTGTTTTTCTTAAAACAAAACCATAAAGCACAGTCTGCCAGCTCAGCTGTGCAAACTGTGCACTGCACAACTCCAGAGGGTGCCATCCACATGGACCACAATGTCTGGTGGTGCCTGAGAAAGCTCTATAAAACTTTTAGTTATTACTTTTACTAAGAATAACAGAGAGGTAATATAGGACTTTTATTGTTGTGGCAGGCACAGCTGAAGCCTCTACATTGATAAATTAGGTGACAAGAACACCTTTTAAGAGAAACATTCTAGGCCTTCTGGGCAGGATTTGTTAAATAAAAGACAAAAACAAAAACAAAACAAAACAGAAACAGAGTTAGTTCTGCGATTCATTCTAAATGTTCGTAGTGAAATGTTACTGGAAAGGGATCCAGATCCAGACCCCAAGAGAGGGTTCTTGGATCTTGCACAAGAAAGAATTCAGGGCGAGTCCATAAAGTGAAAGCAAGTTTATTAAGAAAGTAAAGGAGTAAAAGAATGGCTATTCCATAGACAGCCCCTCGGGGCTGCTGGTTGCCCATTTTTATTGTTATTTTCTGATGATACACTACACAAGGGGTGGATTATTCTTGCCTCCCCTTTTTAGACCATATAGGGTAACTTCCTGGTACTGCCATGGCATTTGTAAACTCTCATGGCACTGGGTGGGAGTGTAGCAGTGAGGACAACCAGAGGTGACTTTCGTTGCCATCTTGGTTTTGCTGGGTTTTGGCTGGCTTCTTTACTGCAAGCTGTGTTATCAGCAAGGTCTTTATTACCTTTATCTTGTGCTGACCTCCTATCTCATCCTGTGACTTAGAATGCCTTAACCATCTGGGAATGCGGCCCAGTAGGTCTCAGCCTTATTTTACACAGACCCTACTCAAGATGGAGTTGCTCTGGTTCAAACACTTCTGACAAAAAGACTGGGGACAGAGTTGCCCTGGATTCATGGGCATTTCCCTTGCCCTCAAGCCTAGTGAAAGGACCCGAGAGATGGACCCACAGTGCTTGACATGGGGTTCCGACACTTGGGAGGACTGGGAAAGTTGAAAGATGAGGGGCTGGCTGCCCCGCTCCTGATAGCTGGGCAAGGAGAATGCTGCCGAGGAAGGAGCCTATGCCCCACTGAGCATCTTGGAGGGTCTCTCTGGCAGAATGGACACCGTGGAGAGTTGGCTTGAATTGTTTTCAAATGTCTTTCAAGGACAAGAGATCTGCTTGCTGGGGCTGCTAACCACAGGGGTAGGGAGCGGTGCATCTCAACCTATCAACAAAAACCAAAGTCATGATGAGGTTAAAGTGGTGGGCTGCAGGGGTGCAACCCTGGCTAAGGAGCAGTCAGTATATGGCCATTGCCTCCCCAGGTTTCAAAAAAGTTAATGAGGCATGAGGGGTCACCTGGACCACTTCATAATGGCTTTTTACAACGGCTCCAGTCAGGTAGGCGGTTTCTGTCCTTTACCTGTCTTTGCTCCTCATGCCGCATCCTGGAGGAGTCAGAGGCTGAAGGAGGAAGAGAAGACTAGGGTAGAAAAAAAAAAATGGGAAATAGAGGATGAGTTTGGTTGCAGCTGGGCTAGCAGCAGACTCTTGATGAATTTCTGAGTGAGACAGGAAAAGCGGTGGGATTGACCTCATATCATCCCCAGATGGGGACCCAACATAGCAGGTGTGAGAAAAACAAAGCCATCTCTAGATTTCAGGCCCATGGCTCAGCTCAGTGACTCAGGGTGATGGCCCTGGTAGTTGACAGTGCAGCTCTGGCCTCTCCCTCTCTAGGTTCTTTCCTTCTGGACGCAGGCCAGGAAAACCTGCCCATGGCTCTGAGCAGCTCCCTCCCTGGATTGGCATGTGCTTCATGTCTCTCCAGCTAAAATGAAGGTTCCCTGAAGCCAGGGACTGTGTTTCTTCTCATCCTGAGCCCCTAACACAAAGGCTATTAAAAGTTTATTATTGAAAAGGAGGAGAGACCCTGGGCATCAGCATCAAGGTGTATAGAAGATGATGGAGGAGGCAGAGTGTGGAAAATGGAAGTGATGCATCCAATAGGCAAGGTGCCAGCTCCTTCTCTCCCTTCATATCTGAGACAGCCATCTCTGGGCTATAAGGTCTCAGGGATAAAGAAAACCATGGACTTCTATCATAATAAAAAGGATCATTGCTTGAGGAGACAGACGGGACTGGATTCAAATCCCAACTGCTTATCACTGGTGTAGCTTATCCAAAGCCACACTTCTTTGACCTTTAAAAATTCAATTTGAGGAGTTGAATGTGGTGGTTCATGCCTGTAATCCCAGTTACTTGGGAGGCTGAAGTGGGAGGATGGATGGCTTGAACCCAGGAGGTCAAGACCAGCTTGGGCAACATAGCAAGACCCTGTCTCTAAAATACATTTATTTTTAAAGAACTAAGCATGGTGGTACACACCTGCAGTCCCAGATACTTGTCAGGAGGACCGCTTGTGTCCTGGAGTTGGAAGCTGCAGGGAGCTATGATCATGCCACTGCCCTCCAACCTGGGTGACAAAGCCAGACCCTATCTTTAAAAAAAAAGAAAAAGAAAAAAAATCAATCTGAAACTTAACAGAGTTACAGTAAAAACTAAGTTTTCTTGGCCTTCTCCTAACTGGGGAATATCTGATCTACTGCACATCTACTTTACATGAAAATGATTTGTTTCTAGTGATGGCCTGAGATCTGAGGCACTGAAAGATTCTGAAGTCCTGGTCATCTCAGAAAGTCTGAGTTCCACAGCAGCCAAAATTGGGCTTGAAGTGTGTTTCTGTACATAAACATCTTCAAATGGTTGCTTTTTGTTGGCCCAAATAATTGACTCACCTGAAGATCTCATTCCCCAATCATGTCAGACAATAAATATTGATCATATTTGGTGGTCAGGCTCAACTTTGAGAGAAAATTTCCTCCCTCCATTGCTCAAGTAAACATTCGTGCCAAAGAAATCTCTCCAGGGCCGACTTCAGATGAAGGATGTTCAAGTTGAAACAAAGTGATGAACCTACATGAAAACAAATGTCCCTTCTCTGTATACATTTATGGATGAACGTCTTAGGAACTCAAGAAAATGCCTTTTTTTTTTTTTTGCCAAACACATACCCACTCCCCTACATTTTCTTGGCAGTTCACAATTAGAGTGCACTGGAGAGATTGAATTATTTTACTTCAAATGTGTAGAAACACACTGTCCTCAGGAAACTGCTGAGGTCTGTCTGAGTATCAGCCTGTCTGATCATTTAGGGTCCCAGCTGTGCCATAAATGTTGGTTTATCCTTTTGGCCATTACAGAGACGCTAAATCCAGAGCCAGCGTCCACCCAGAAGTTTTGAGTTTATTTGAATAACATTCTTATGCCTACAGGAAAATGAATGTCCATGGTGAACTGATGTGTAGGAAATTGTTAAATGTTGAGGGGCAGGATGGGGGATGGTAGAAGAGTTAGAAAAAACCCAAAAACCCAGGGAGGTCATCTCAGAAAATTAGGAAATCCAGATCTTTTCTTTTATAAGCCTCAAATCTTTCCAGGATTCCATCTGGCTTTCATTTCTAACCCCTTGTCTTCTAACAAAGAGAATAAAGATGGTTTTAAAACTAAATGTGAGCCCTTCCAGAAAACGACTGAACAAGAGTTTCTCTCTTCCCCTTTTTCGCCTGGTAGCAGAATTTTCTTTTGCACTATTAAAAATGGCGTGGGCCACCTTTTCTCTAAAAACACACGAAGCTGATGCATAACTCTTTTCCAAATAATTAATCTTTCCAGTGGAATCTTTCAAAGCCCCACATTTCCTGTTATTTTATACAGCTGCAATTTGTAACTGGAGCTCCTGCCCAGTGTTCCACAGGCAAAATGCCAAATCCACTACATTTCACCTACTGAGGTGCCCTGCACAAATAATCCTTAACCGCAAGTTAAACAGTTAGGTCCTGTGCTCGCTGAAAAGAAAAGCCCAAGAAACAAAAGACGTTTAACATACTTCTGTGTTAAAACTTTAGTGGATGCTCACAATGTTTTATTTTCCAATGTCCACATTTGAAAGTGTCACCAGTATGCCACAATAAAAGATTTTTCAAAGATGAATTGGTTCTTGTGTTAAGTGAATGTTTGTGAATCATAAAAGTGACACCTTCTTAGTTATCTGAGGGCCAAAAGCTGTGGCTGTTGTATCAGATCCACCTCATTTGCTTCCTTGTCTTTGAGCTGGAAGGTCAGAGCCAAGGTTGGCTAAAGGCTAAGCTGGGGAGGCAGGATTCGTGGGGTTGGCAGGTGACCCCATCCGATCTTCCCCCTGCACTTCCCCCGTCCATTCACCCAGTTACCACTCCTCCAAGTTGCCCATGAACTGAAGTTCTCTCAAGATCACTCAGTTGGCTCATCTCTACAAAAAACACCAAAATTGGCCACCTGGGACTATACCTGTAGTCCCAGCTAGTAGGGAGGCTGAGGTGGGAGGATCACTTGAGCCCAAGAGGTTGAGGTTGCAGTGAGCTGTGTTTGTGTCACTGTACTCAAGCCTGGGCGACAGAGCGAGACCTTGTCTTAAAAAAAAAAATAATAATAATAATAATAATCACAAAGTTGAGAGTTTCTTCTCTTTCCAATCCTTCCCATTCTCCTTAAACATCTCCCTACCCCAACCTCACATTTCTTTTTTTTCCCTGTCATAACAGCCTACAATTGAATCATTGAATCATCTCACATTTCTGCAAATGACCTGCCTTTACTTTTCAAAAATTGATGCCATGGAGCCAGGCCCCCAGCTTCCTGCTGCAGCCCCACCTTCCCCGGCGCCATCCCCACTTCCTTTCCTCCCATCCCTTGGCGGATGCTTCCTGCCCTGAGGTCAAGCCCTGCACCTGTGTTCTGGATCCCAGCCGCCAGAGCCCCACACTAGAAAATGTCTCCTCTCCTCTGTATTTCCAACGCTTCTCTGACACCCGAATCCTTCCCATTTACACTTAAGCATGCTTGAGTCTCTCTCAACACAAAACAAAAACACCTCTCTCAACCCACAGCCCCTTTCTTCAACTATTCTTTCTTCTCCCCTTCCCAGTGAAACTTCTCAAATGAGTCGTCTATACTCCACTTTAATTTCTTCTGCTCCCCTCACTCCTCAGTCTCATCACTTTAGCTAAAATAATGACCACCAGGTTGCCAGAAAGAACTCAGTCCTTACCTCCCCTGGCCTCTCTGGGACCATTCCCTCCTAAAACCCAAGTCCCTGGGCTTCAAGGACCAAAAGCCCTTCTCATTTTCCTCCTACATTTTTGCCTGCTCTTTCTTTTTCTCCTTTGCAGGCCCAATCTTCTCTACAGAGCCATTAAATGTTTAGGTTATTTAAGCTTTCTTTTGTCATCTATATGCAGTCCCTGCTACCACATGCACTGCTCCGATGATCAGGCTCCTACTTTCAGTTACCTATGCCAAGTCTCCAGTTGGGCTTTTCATAGGCACAAGTTCAAATCCCAAGGATCTTTCCTCCCAGACTTGACTCACTACCCCAGATTCTTATCTCAGCCAATGACACCACCATCCGCTGGGCTGCTCAGGTCAGAAACCCAGACATCCTTGATGCCTTTCTCTATTTCTCAAATTCAACCTATCCCTCAACCCTGGCAATTTTACCTCCTAAAATTTCTGATGTCCATTCACTTTCTCCATCTCCACATCAAACACCAGCCCCAGACACTGTCTTCTCTCATCTGGATCATGGCACTACCCCCCCACTGATCTCCCTACATCCATTCTCAACCCTCTCTAAGCTGTCCCCCACAGTGTTGCCAGACCATGTCACTCTCTTGCATGGAGTTCTTTAATGGTATGTTGGACACAAACCCTGCGTGCCTTCTCAGATTCTCTTGACTGTGTCCTTTTTTCTCTCTTGGCTGGTCTTCCACCTGCACTTCCACTTCCAGGTTTGGATGAAATGCCACACCACAGGCATGACCAATGAGAGGCTGGGTGATGCACCCTGGAAGGACATGGAAGTTAGCTTCTGTAGAATTAAACATGAACAATGGGCAATGCAAGATGGGAGAATACCAGGCAGATAAATTATTCCTTCCTTTCTGCCTGCTAAGAATTGCTCTGAAATATAATTTTCCACATTAACTTTCTGGAGAAGTCCTGTGTGCTTAACAAACACACCTGGTAACCAACCCGTTGTGTTTCCTTGCAGCTGGAGCTCATTGTGGTGCAGTAACCAGAGTGATAACACACCATTGCCTTGCTCCACATCTTTCCTCACTTTACCTCCCTTTTCCTCACCCTCACTGTCCTAGCTTTTGCCTTCCAAGAAAGTGTCACCACTTTGGTCTTTAACTCAGATTTTACTTCTTAGAGGACCCAGGCAAGACAAATGCTTAGTATAAAGACCATAATATCTATCCAAGGCTCTACATGAACTGATTCCTGTGTACTTTGTTAGCTTCTCTCATCTCTTACCACTTTCCTGCCTATCTCCACCTACAATATAAAGTTTTTTTTTTTTTTTTTGAGACGGAGTCTCGCTCTGTCGCCCAGGCTGGAGTGCAGTGGCCGGATCTCAGCTCACTGCAAGCTCCACCTCCTGGGTTTGCGCCATTCTCCTGCCTCAGCCTCCCGAGTAGCTGGGACTACAGGCGCCCGCCACCTTGCCGGGCTAGTTTTTTGTATTTTTTTTAGTAGAGACGGGGTTTCACCACGTTAGCCAGGATGGTCTCGATCTCCTGACCTCGTGATCTGCCCGTCTCGGCCTCCCAAAGTGCTGGGATTACAGGCTTGAGCCACCGCGCCCGGCCGAAAGTTATTTTTTCATGCCAAGTCCTCACACGCCTTCCTCTCCACCACCCTCTGGCTTCACCTGGCTAACTCTTTTCCCACCTGATCTCAGTTTCCACATTACTTCCTTCACTTCCTTTGGGAACCTTTCCAGCCCTCTCCCTGCTTTCTCCTCTCCAAGTCTCCTAAGTTAGGACTGACAGTGCTCTAAGTCATTATTCGAATAGTGCTGGACCCTCCTGCACTGATGGTAAACTCCACATGAGCAGGGACAGTGTCTGCTTTTGCTTTCCCTGACATCACCAGCACCCAGCAAAGGAGTTTAACACTCAACAAACATATCTGAGTTAATGAACCCATGGGGTTCAACTTTATCATCTTACAGACAGAGAAGCTAAGATCAAAGAGATTAAGAGATTCATTCAAGATCAGACAGTTAGCTAGTGAGTGGTAGAACTAAGTTTTACCTTCTACTTTTTAAATTAAGAATCATTCTTCTGAATTCTGAAAAAGACAGATAACAGACAGATCAATGAAACAGAATGGAGAATCCAGAAATAGACTTAAATACCTGCTTCAACATATGAAAACTGCTCAGCTTCATTCATTCATAATAAAAGAAATGCAAATTAAAAATAGGAAGTGGCATTTTTTTATCTTTCTGATTGGCAAAATTCACAAAATTTGATAATTGCCTCTCGATGAGGACACTCAACAGTAAAGTTCCAAATATATAAAAGTAAATTTATGAGTGCTTACGGAGTGTGCAAATTGTTTTCCCTCAGGGAGGACAGTCTAGCAATAGCTGTTTGATTGCAACGAGTACCAAATCACAAGGGCATATGCTCTCTGCAATTCAACCCAGCAGTTCAACTTTTAGGTACTTATCCTGCGGATATATTTGCCCAGGTGGGAAGTAGTGAATGTTCCAAGTTATTCATTGCAGCATTAGTTGTAACAGCAAAAGATTTAATGTGCATTATTTAAGGACTTAAGTAAATTATGTTATTTTCATACAATGAAATATTATGTAGCTGTTTTAAAAGACTAAGGCAGTTCTATTCTTTTGAATTCCATAGTTCTATAAATGGAATTTTCCATACTCCTATATGGAATATTTTAGAGTCTTGTCATAGGAATATCCCATAGTCTCATGTATTCCATATTTCTATAATAATATGTAACCCTTTCCAAGATACATTAGGTGAAAAAAAGCAAGGTACACAGTAGTTATACAATATGCCACAATTTGGGTCAAAAAATGAACAAAAACTCCAAACAAAGTCAATTGAATTGTAAACTAAACTCAGTGAGGGCAGTGCATTTATATAGTTTGTCTTTCTTACACTGCACAGCAAATGCTTCAATTACTGTTAATTAAATGTTGTCTCTATTAATATTTGTTGATTAATTTCAATAAGAAGAAATGTCCTAAGTGATAAGGGAAGTGAGACAAAGGAAAAATACACTACTCATTGTGTATACTTGTTAGTCATGTGATTAAAATATTATCAAAGAAGAAAATGTAATCTGACAGTCAGTATGATGGTTTAGGTCATCTGCAGATTTTTCGTTATGCACCATGAATTAGCCATTCCCATGAGAATTGAAGAGCTCTGCACTCTTGATTGTATCAACTCCTTTCTACTTCAACTAGAAAGGAACAGATATACTATAAAGCTTTCCCTGCCAAAAGCTTATTGAGATCAGGTCTCTGTTACTGGTATATCCTCACTACTGGATTAATCCAATTTCTCACTCGTATACCACATCAGGCAAACCAAATGAAAAGATGCTTATGTATTGCAGAGAGCTTTGCTCACACTAAAGAAACAGGTATAATTTGATTAAAGCCAGGGTTTCAAATTCCTGCCTGCGTGTTCTTTTGGAAGATGTACGACTATATAGCTTAGACCTGGGAAGTAATAACTGTGAAATCTAGCTGTTGCCAAAGTAAATATCTGCGTGTTTTCCTGTCAAAATGCTCAGTGTGTGAGCTCGCTGTGCCTCAGTGGGGACGTTACTACTACAGAGGCACTGATGTTATTTCTTTTCTGGGTTTGAAGGCTTCTTTTCTGAATAGTGTTTGAGTGTGTCAATACAAAAGATGTTTCCTAGTATGACAAAAGCTCAACGATATTTATAATATCAGGAAGCTGCTGTTTTGTTATCCTGAAATCACTATATTAAAGGCAGAAAGAGACACTGAGAGCAGGCAATGTACTCTTTACAGAACTAGTCTTGATCCTTTGGTTTCATCTTAGATAGATAGACAGACAGATAGACAAATAGTTAGATAGATAGGGTGTTGCCTCAGTGTATGGAATAAAGACTACATTTCTTAGCCTCCCTTGCAGCTAGATGTGGTTGTGCATTGGTAGGTAAGTGGTATTGTATGGGTCTTTCAAGGATTAAAGGAAGCTGAATCTGCCAAGATGACCCGCCCCCTCTCTTTTTTATCCACTGGGGCTTGATAGCCTGTATTAGAATGCTGGAGTAATACTGAGATGAATAAGACATGGTCCCTAACTTTGAGACATTTACAATTAATCATACATATAGAGGTATAGAACTTCCAGAATGCAGAAGATAAAGGAATTAATCCTGAGTGGAGGAAACTCAGAAGGTTCCATTACACATACTGTGTAAGCTGGCCTTTAAAGAATGAATTTAATTCTTTAATTCCAGATTTTATTGAGAACTTACTGTGTTCCAGGAAGGATGTGAAATGCTTTGCATGTGTTATCTCATTTATTCTATATGGTAATCCTGTGAAGTAGGTAATATTGTTATCCCTTTTAACAGATGAAGGAACTCAGGGGCAGAGAGGTTTAATGACTTGCCAGGATTAGAGAGCTAGTAAGTGATTGACCTCCCTGTAGTTGAAGCTCATCCACAGGGATCTGCTGCCTATGACTGAAATAGAGAGATGGGGAAAAAAAAAAAAGGCATAAATCACCTGTTTTGATCATGAAGTCCAGTAGTGGTCAGTGCAGGCAATTCAATCCAAACTGGTTGTTAGGTAGAATGCAGTCATTCCTAAAGTTAGTTAGCATATTTGGCAGAATATCAGTCTTTAAAAAAAGTTTTCTTTTAATCAAAGAAAAAAATTAAAAGATTTACACATACAGTGACATATACCTAAAAAGGCATATGGTTAAAAAAAAAAAAAGCCTAGTGTAATTTTATTGAAACCAGGGTTTCTCAAAGCTTATTTGACCACAGAACTTTTTTTTCTACTTTGTATTATGAAAATTGAATATAAATAAAACTGGAGAATATAAGAGCTCATCACCGAGCTTCACCAGCCATCACTAACCATTACCATTCTGTCCTATTTGTTTTATTTATGGTCACTTCTTTTTTCTGAAGTATCTTAAACGAAATTTCAGACAGCATATGTTATTGCACAGTATGCATCTAACAAAGGGGAGATTTTCTTACATAGAATGTCGTTATCACATCTATCAAGATTAAAATTGTTCCTTAATATAATTTAATACTCAGCTTATATTCAAAGTCCCTGATTTAAAAAATCAGAGCTTGTTTTTTTCAGTAAAAACCTTTGTAACTATTTGCTGATTCTATTGATTCAATTTTACTACCAAGAGCTGGCACCAACCAATCACGTATTAGAAAAACTTGCAATCATTGGTAGTTATTTTCTAGGTCACTGTTAAAGAACTAAAGCTTTGCTATCATTTGAATATGTCCCCCAAAGTTCTCGAGTGTTGGAATCTTGATCTCCAATGCAGTGGTGTTGGGAGGTGGGGCCCAGTAGAAGATGTTTAGGTCATGGGGGCATTGCCTTCATGAATGGATTAATTTTATTATCTCAGGAGTGGATTCCTTATACAAGGATGATTTCCCCACCCTCCTTTGCCCTTCTGCCATGGCATGACATAGTAAGAAGGCCCTCATAAGACACTGGCCCCTCAATCTTGGACTTCCCAGCCTCCAGAACTGTGAGCCAATGAATTTCTGTTCATTATAAGTTACCTAGTATGTGGTATTCTGTTCAAGCAGCACAAAATGGACCAAGACAATCCCTCCTAATAATTCAGCTTGAAAAATAAAGGACTGAGTATGTACAATCCTTCAACCTCAAGATTCCCTGTGGCTAGTGAAGAGACTAATAACTGGATTGTATAATCTTTTTTGTTTTCATGTGAATTTCCAAACAGAAACAAAGTAGAATCCTTTTAGCATCCCAGGAATATGTATGCCAAGGAACACATTTTTGGAAGCTTTGATTCAGACAAAATAACCCATTGAAAGAAAGCTTCACATGGCCATTTTGGTATTTGATAGCTGTATTTGGTATTTGAACTCTGAATATATAGGTTTTTCTTTTTCAAAGTCATCACATTCTAAAAGGAAGAAATCTGTAATCAGTCCTGGTTGTGATTCCTAGTACATGTATAAATTTACTGCACACACACACACACACACAATACTGCAAATCTTAAAACAGACAGAGAAGCATGGTTGTAAATTTAAAATCAGGACAAAACCATCTGAGGCAAGTGACTGGGTTATTCAAGATCTATTTGAAGGAGATTAATCTAAAAGAGATACTTGCGATATGGATCTGCAATGTGACAAAGCAATAAACCATGCAGCACAGTAGTAATTTAGTTTCCCAGTCTATGAGAGCAGCTGAAATAAACACTTCGTACCAGTTCATTGCCAACAGTATTTTCTAAATTAAAGAACAGATTAAATTATTTCATTAATCGATGCTTCAATGACTAGCTAAATATTTATATGCCCCACAAGCACTGTACTCAAAATTTACAGTAGCAAAGCAGCCTGCAGAAACCAAAATATTGATTGAGTCATTAAAACTCAAGGTTATTAACCCAAATACCTTCTTGCTTTGTATAAAATGAATTGTGAGGCCAGGGAATGCAATTTCTGAGACAATTACCAGGAATGGGGGCTCTAATGACGTTACTGTTTTGCATAAATAAATAGTAGCTGCCTAATCTAGGATACCAGATGAGTTTTGTTCCACACCCCAGTGTTAATCAAAAGCATTTCTTACTATGAGCACAGGTGATTCTTAGCCTGAAGTTAGACTTGTGCACATTCCAAATGTGAAATTTTTTTTCCTGAAGCAGTGCACACCCTCAGGCAAACATCAGTATCTGATGTCAGCTGTAAAGTTGCAGGAAGGAAAACAAACGTAAGTGTAAGCTAGCAAACAATGAAATGTATCTCTATTGCAAAAGCCTATATAGTCACCAGCTGGTTTGACACTGCAAGCAGGGACTCTACTCAGCTTCAGGGTAAAACCAGGGACGGTATTGGGGGTAGGGATTTGTACTTCCATGGTATGCTTCCTGTGAGGAGCCAGGCAAACCTTTCCCTATATAACTCAGGACATAGCCAGGAGGGGCCTAGTTAATTGCTGCAGGACAGGATGGACAAGAGAGAGTCAGGGCCTCAAGGTCAACTTTCTCTCCAGAGTGGGGAGACTCCAGGGAGACAAAGCCAGCTGAAGGAACAACGAAGTTAGAACTTGACAATCTGAAGGGTGTGGTAACAGGCAAACTCTGGTAGTGCCAGCAGTCTGCATAAGGTAGCTCCACACACAGCAGTGGAAGTGTCCCCACAGACAGAGCCTGGCACCCCATAGCCCTGGAGGTGGTGATATTCAGGAATCCAGGAAGATATCTGTAGGTCAGCAGGATACCAGTACCCAGGCATAGGCTATAGGGAGGATTTATGGGCGGGTGGAGACCTAGATTATCAGAACAAGACAGAAGCACACAGAAGCACAATGGTTTAGCTAGAGCATGAACTAGCTGCTGTGACAAAGAGATCTGATATGACATGGCTTAACCAATACAGATTTTTTTTTTTTTTTTTTTTTTTTGAGAGAGTCTCATTCTGTCACCCAGGCTGGAGTGCAGTGGCACAATCTCGGCTCACTGCAACCTCTGCCTCCAGGGTTCAAGTGATCCTCCTGCCTCAGCCTCCTGAGTAGCTGGGATTACAGGTGTGCTCTACCACGCCCGGCTAATTTTTGTATTTCTTAGTAGAGACAGGGTTTGCCATGTTGGCCAGGCTGGTCTTGAACTCCTGACCTCAGTTGATCCACCCACCTTGGCCTCCCAAAGTGCTGGGATTACAGGCGTGAGCCACCACACGCAGCCAACTAATACAGAATGTTATTCCTCTCTCGTGCAACACTACAAAACAGGAAGGACATCCTCATGAAGTTCTCCAGGGACCCTGGAACTCCTCCCCTGCCTTACAGCTTCCATCCTTGTGTCTGAGATTGTTGCTCTGGTTGTCTTCTTCTTGATCACAGCTGGCTAGCAGCACCATATTGGAGTTCCAACCTGTGGGAAAGAGAATATGGAGGGCAAGAAACTTTATGCTATGGACTGAATGTCTTCCACCCAATGCCCACTCTTATGTTGAAATCTTAATCCCTAAGGTGATAGTATTAGGAAGTGGGGCCTTTGAGAGGTTATTAGGTCACAGGGCAGAACCCTTGTGCATGGGATTAATATCCTTATAAAAGAGGCCAGAGAGAAACCCTTTGCCCCTTCTACCATGTGAGGACAAATGAGACACAGAATCTACTGATGCCTTGATCTTGGACTTCCCAGCTTCTAGAACCACAGGAAATAAATTTCTGTTGTTAAAACTACCATTCAACTTAGGAATCCTATTACTGAGGAAATATACTCCAAGGAAAATAAATTGTTGTACCAAAATACTCATGTACTTGTATGTTCATGGTAGCTAGTATTCACACTGTATCTCTATCGCGAAAGCCCTATATAGTCACTGGCTGGCTTGACACTGCAAGCAGAAACTCTGTGGTCACGCTGCCTTCTCCTTTTCTGTCTGTGTAATGCCCCTCCACTTTCGTCTTATAAGGTCATGCGTGATGCATTTTTAGGGCCCATCTAAATATCCAGGATAATCTCCCCATCTTGAGATTCTTAACCGCATCTACAGGGCTACCATTCACAATAGCAAACACATGAAACCAATCTAGGTAGCCATCGATGGTGGACTGGACCAAAAACATGTGGTACATGTATACCATGGAATACTACCCAGCCATAAAAAAGAACAAAATCATGTCCTGTACAGCAACATGGATGCAGCTGGAGGCCATTATCCTAAGCAAATTAACACAGGAACAGAAAACCAAATATCACATGTTCTCACTTATAAGAGGGAGCTAAACACTGAGCACATATGGAAATAAAGATGGGAACAATGGACAGTGCAAACTCCTAGAGGAGGGAGGCGCATGGGCTAAAAAACTACCTATTGGGTTCTATGCTCACTACTTGGGTCACAGAATCTACCCCACATCTCGGCATCATGTGATATACCCATGTAACAAACTCACACAGGTACCCCTTGAATCTAAAATAAAAGTTAAAAAAAAGTAAAATTAAAAATGTGTGTTGTTTACAAGCCACCCAGTTTATGGTGTGGTATGTTATCACAGCAGTCTCAACTTACAAAGACATGATTTTGAAACTCAGGAAGCAGAAGTTACGTCACTTCTAGTCATTGGCCATAACTAGTCACAGGGCTACTCTTAGTTATCAGAGAAGCTGGGAAATGTAGTCTATACCTATATGGTCATGTGTCCAGCTAAAATCCAAGGAGGAGGATTGTATTAGTTTCCTGTGGTTGCTATAACAAATTACTAAAAACTTGGTGACTTAAAAGAACAAAAAAATTTATGCTCTGACAGTTCTGGAGATCTGGAGGCCAGAAGTCCAAAATCAGTGTCAGCCATAACCCAAAGTGTTATGAAGGCTGTAGTTCTTCCAGAAGCTCCAGGCAAGAATCCCTTCCTTGTCTCTTTCAACTTCCGGATGCTGCTGGCATTCTTTAGTTTGTGGCCACATCACTCCAGTCCTTGCCTCTGTGGTCACACTGCCTTTTCCCTTTCTGTCTGTGTAATGCCCCTCCACTTTCATCTTATAAGGACATGTGTGATTGCATTTTTAGGGCCCATCTAAATATCCAGGATAATCACCCCATCTTGAGATTTTTTTTTTTTAATTTGAGATGGAGTCTCGCTTTGTTGCCCAGGCTGGAGTGCAGGATCTTGGCTCTCTGCAAGCTCTGCCTCCTGGGTTCACGCCATTCTCCGGCCTCAGCCTCCCGAGTAGCTGGGACTACAGGTGCCCACCACCACTCCCGGCTATTATTTTTTTGTATTTATATTAGAGACAGGGTTTCACCGTGTTAGCCAGGACTGTCAATCTCCTGACTTCGTGATCTGCCCGCCTTGGCCTCCCAAAGTGCTGGGATTAGAGGCATGAGCCACCGCTCCTGACCCCCATCTTGAGATTCTTAACCACATCTGCAAAAATCTTTTCTCCAAATAAGATAACACGACAGTTTTCAGGGATTTGGACCTGATATTCTGGGATGTTGTTATTTAGCCTACTGTGGGTTCTCAATTACCAAGAGGAAGAAGGAGAGAATGACCACTGCAGTACCCAGCAATCAACATCAGGAAACTCCAGTTGTTGCAGTGAGCCTCACCCAAAGCTGAGTACCAAAGACAGTCTCCTGCTCTTCAGGTTCTCCCAGTTGGGTTCTAGATTAGTATGGAGCCTGGAGGCAGGGATATGTCCGGGCTGGCACACATGGCCCTGCCATGAGGAATGGAGGACCACTATGCAGAGGAAGCAGGCAGCCACGTAGTCGGTGCCTGGTAAACTACATCATCCACAGTGAGAAAGCTCCGTGAGTGTCACCTGAGGACACATGAGGTTCTCAGACCAATAAGTATATACTGAGGCCTTGGCCAGGTTCTGCGAGCAGGTCACAGTCCCTTGAGACAGAAAGGGTGCCTTCCACCCCCACATCTTTTACCATCTTCCCCCAAAATACCAAACAGTCTAGATGCTTGTTAGTGGAACAAAGAAATCCCCTTTCACTCACTTCCCCAATTCCACTCCCTAGAATTAACCACTGTGAAGTTTGATCCTTCCTGATTATTCTCTTTATAAACACACACAGATAGAGGAAAATATAAGGGTGACTGTTTGCATAAATGGAATCATGCCATACATATGTATTTTATTTGTTCACTTAATAATATATCATAGACATTGTTGCTTGTCAATAATAATACCAAATTTCATACTCAGTTGTGCCAGGCAAGATACCAAGCTCTGTAATATTTTTTTATTTCATGTCACCTCTCAACCATCTCATTAGGCAGGTGCCATTATAGTCACCTCTTCGAGTTGACAAAACAGTCACGGAGAGCTTAAGTGACTTGCCCAAGGTCACTCAGTTGATAAGTTGCGGAGCTAGGATTTGAACCCAGATTGGTCCTACCAATCCAGGTAGGACTACAATTCTTGCTAGCTTCTTTTGCTACTGATTATGTTTCTGCCAGAGACATTCTTGTAAGCCCTTGTCATATAGCCCCTCCACTGGGGACTGCATCAGCTATTGCACCAGATAAGCTCAAAGTTTGCATCATCACTTCTTAGACTTCCCTGGAAGTTGCTGTGTTCTCCCTGGCTACTGGACTGCTGACTGTCCTGTAGAACACTTGGCCCCAGCTGCCCTGGCCGGTTTGTGCTGGGAAGGATCCTTCAATTCTATTCCAGAGGTTGTACCTGCCCTAGTCCCAACTCCTTGCCTAATCTCTCAGCCTCTACACTCGTGCTCCGAAGCCCTAGAGGGTTTGGCCAAGCGTCTGTAGCCCCTGCTCAGATAACTTGACCGTGCCTGGCATTTCTGCTTGAAAATCTAGTCATGAATGGTGGCTTTCGACCCTCCCCCGGGGCTCTGAGTGGGCACTGCTCCCCTCTGCTGCTGTAGCAAACGGAAGGTTTTTGTGATGGTCAGGGGCCTGTGTCAACCTTTTGTCTTGGGTCTCCCCTTTGGCCTAGAGCAGGCAGCAAGGGCCTGGTGAGAACTCTGCTCCTCTTCTGGGGCTGTAACCATGGAAACAGATGTCATCAAGGGGATGCATCCCCCTTTCTGCCTGTCCCCACTCCTCAAGTGCTCACCTGCTAGGTGGTGCTCTCCCTCCCGTTTGCCCCGTGGTGCTCTCCCTCCTGTTTGCTCCCTTGCCTCCATCCCTCCCTTCTCTTGTGCATATCCAGGTCAAGTGGCTATAATGTAGGACCCTGAGCCCATAGTCTAGAGTCGCCTTCAGGAAGAACAAGGACTTGGATGTGAGGGTGGATGGCCCCCTCATCAATGTCAGACACAGATGCCGGCAGTTGCTCCTGTGGTAGAGAGGAGTTCTCTTCAGAGAATTTGAAGCTGGGGATCTGACCCTGGACTTTCGGAGGCTAAAGGCTGTCCCTGGGGCAGGACCAAATGAATGCTCTGAGGTGCCAGGATAAAGGCCTCAACTGCCCGTCTCTCCTTGGTGCAACTGCTCCTGGTGAGCCCTGCTCGTGTGCCATGACCTCCCCGAAGCTGGTCTCCCTGGTCAGTCCAGTTGCAGTCTTCACCCTCTGGCCTAGTTGCAACAGGAGTTTCCGCAGGCCCCAGCAGCCTGAGGGAGGAAAGTGCAAAGAAAAACAAAGGTGTTTCCATACACTGGACACAAAGACACAGCACAGTCTCAGGAGGCAGCCCAGGCAGAGGTTCAGGTGGTTCTTTGTGAGCCTGTGGACATTTGGACCTGCTTGCCCTGCCAGCCTGGGTCCTGCTGCTCCAGCTGTGCGGTGCCCCATGTCCCTCTGCTCTGCCCATGCTGTAGCCTCCCTCTCTTGGTGGTGATGCCGTGAGCCGCAGGTGGCAGGGTGAGTGCCTCCAGGCCCTTGGTTTCGGGGGGTGGGGGCACCTAACCCACTGGCCTCCCTGCTTCAACTGCTCACGCCTCAGAGCCTCGCAGAGCAGGGAAAGGCCACTCCACCTGGCCACAGGCCCTGCCTGGACCTCTGCTCCTCCCACAGTCCATCAGAGCCCCTGTGGCTGCCTGTCCCCCAGCACCCTGTGTGTGCTGGGCTTAAATACTCATTTCCACACCTGAGTAACCCAAAGTCTGGAGCAAGATTGCCAAGAGTTGCTGGGGCTGATGTTTTCTGAGTTCTGTCCACCTCTGGGTCCTGTGGCTCCGGCCTGTTTCCACACACTTGGGAAAAGCTCAGACCTTCACCTACAAACAGGCCTTTCAGCCAAGCATTTCATGAGTGTAGTCAACTTTTCTACAGGTGGAAGTGCCATGGGGAAGGGCCCATGTTGAAGCCTACTGCCTTTTGTCATCTGACTAGTTCTCCTCACTCGCCTTCCTTTTCCCCTTCCCCTAAGACCAAAACGAATCTCTCTACTTGTTGTAGGTAAGCCATTTAGTGTCCACTTTTGGTAGCAGAAATAAGCTGTTGGGGTCACCCTCCATCCCAGTGGTTTATCAAAGTATCCCTCCCAAACAAACACCCAGTTCTCCTTAAGCATTGTGGTGAATAACAGTGTCTGCGTTACATTTCCCCTCCCAGCCCTGGACTTAGAGATGGGGGAAGCAAGGAAGATCCTGCCTCCTCTGCCCAGGACCGTAGGCTTCCTGTGACAGTCCCCCTGAGCAGTGGTTCTCCAAGTGGGACCCTGGGACCAGCAGTTTGGCATCACTGGGGAACTTGTGAGAGGTGCGGATTCTCAGACTCCACACCAGACCCACTGAAACCGGATCTCTGGGGTACGACCCCGCAGTTTGTTTGAACAAGCCCTCCAGATGAGTCTCATGCACACTCCAAATTGAGAAACATTATCTTAGGACTCCCGATCCTCTTGCTCTCCTAGGAGGAAACAGGTCCACTTCCCTCCCATCACAATGAGACTGAGGTTTCTCCATGTAGTTGTGTTCTGTCACTTTAGATTAGGTGCTGTGGTCCACCTCGCTAGCCCATGCCTTCTGTCTTGGGTCATAAATCAAACTTTTCTATCATCTCTCATGAGAAGCCAATTATCCACCAAAGCTAAGTAGGGAAGAAGCTTAGAGTATTGGCCCTCCCAGGGAGTAGTGTTGCGTTAACAGGACAAGAAAACTAAATACGTAACCTTAGGTTTTGGGTAGAGGAAGGACTTAGTGGAGGCAACATGATGTCCTGGCTCTTCGGAAGCCACCTCATTGGGAGGATTCCCTTGTTACTAGGAAGGGGGACAAGATGCATGATGCTTCATGCTGAAGTCAGACTTCCATTAATCATAACCTTCCAGAACACAAGGCTGGAGTTGGAAGCAGAGGCCGATCACATAGGGCCTTGAAAGCCATTTCTAGAAGCTGGACTTTGGGAGAGTCATGGAAGGCTTTCGGGCATAGAAAAGATATGCTCAGATTTGAGTGTGGGAGATGGCTCTTCCTTGCAAAGAATGGATTGAAAAGGGGTTGGGTGGGGTCAGAGACAGTGAACACTTGGAAACCAGTTTGAGGAAAAGGTGAGAGGAATTCAACAGTAGCTTGATTTAGGGCATTGGCAGTGGTAATGCGGAGAAGGAAACCGACTCTAAAGATGTTTAATGTGGTGGGAGAAGGAGAAAGAACACCCATATATGACACTTATTATGTACTAGGCACAATCCCAGGCACTGGACTTTGAAAACTTACAATGACAACCTTATGAGGTCTGTACTGTTTTTTTTAATTATTATTTTAAAGATAATAAAGTCGAGGTCTTGCTACATTGGCCAGGCTGTTCTCGAACTCCTGGGCTCAACCGATCCTCCCACCTCAGTCTCCCAAAGTGCTGGGGATTACAGGCATGAGCCACTGCACCCGGCCCAGTCTGAACTATTATAATTCTCATTTTACAGATGAGGAAACTGAGATGCAGAGGAGCTAAATAACATGCCCAAATAGTTTCTGATTGAGTGAAGGTATGAGAGAGAGGGAGGACAGAGTCAAGAAGGGCGCTTTGGTTTCCTACACCAGTACTGGGTGGATATGGTACTATTCCTTGAGATTGGGAATTGGGGAGGAGAAACACAGTCTTTGGATAGAGAGATAATGAGTTCTCCCTTGGACTTGCTGGGTTCTGGAGGTAGAAATATCCACCATAAATCCTTAACGTTCTCTTTTAAAGAAGCCAGTATAATGCAATTTAAACATTTTTATCAGAGACAGTTATGATGAAAAAATATTCAGGTGTTTGGAGGGGGTGAGCTTCAGTGATATGGAGTTACCAGTATAGATTATTTTTAGGGCTCTGGGGCTTGGCTGAGCTTTGGGATTTTTATCCCTGAATCATGAAAGATAAAGCCTTTGTCTTTTCATGAGTAACCACCACCTCAGAGCATTTAATTGTCTTGTTTTGCATGTAAAGCTACTTCTTTGGAAAAAGGATTCTTCACCCAAGAGATCAGAATGAATCAAGTAAAGATGTGTTTAGACAGTTTCTAAAAATCTGTAGTTTAACCCAAGAGACCAGAAAGGTTCCTGTCTCCTGGTAAACAACAATTAAATGGTATATTAAAATGTATATTATGTATCTGATTGGTCTACAAGGTAATTATGCATTTTAGGAATATTTTTAAGCATGTGTTCTATATCCCTCAGCACTGTTTCAATCCATCAAGTAACTGAATACTTAGAACATGTGTTCTGCATAGTAAGAGTCATTTTATAAATTTCCATTAAAGGGAACTAAACTAAAAGGCATCAGCTGCAGCCCATTTTTCAGAAGTGTTTATGCTGACCAAATGTAGACAAAGGAAAACAAAACCATAGAGATAAATTGTCCACCACGAGTCTCCCTCCATGGCTTAGTAATAGCTGAGGGGTGACCCTAGACTGTGAAGAGCAAACTTTGGGGGTTTCTTGGGCACCTTCTTTAGTTAGGTTACAAGATGTGTAGTGGTGGAGGGGAGGGGGTCATAGGTGCAGGTTATAGCCCCAAGGGAAAAGTTCCCCCTTCCCTGAAAAGAATGAAAAGCAGGTGTTCTCTTGGCTGGTTGGCAACTGGAAAGGAATGAGCCAAGGTCCAGTTCTCTCTGGTGTGTTGTGTTGGCCAAGAAGTTGGAGCAGAGGTGAGAGATGAGTTGGGTACTCATGGGGGCCATAATAAAAGGAAGTGCAGGGGCCGGGCACAGTGGCTCATGCCTGTAATCCCAGCACTTTGGAAGGCCAAGTTAGGTGGATCACTTGAGGTCAGGAGTTTGAAACCAGCCTGGCCAACATTAGCTGGATGTGGTGGCACGCACCTGTAATCCCAGCTACTTAGGAGGCTGAGGCAGGAGAATTGCTTGAACCTGGGAGGCAGAGTTTGCAGTGAGCTGAAACTGCACCACTGCACTACGGCCTGAGCAACAAAGCAAGACTACATCTCAAAAATAAAATAAAATAAAATAAAATTTAAAAATGGAGGGGCAGGATCTTCCTAACAAAACTCAGAGGGCATGTAGCTATGGCCCTGAGGCCAAGGGTCTCTCCTGGCTCCCTGTGTGCGCTAACAACACCTGCCAAGGCCTATGAGCTCTCTTGGCCTCACATTGTTCTGAAGGAGGCAGCAACATACAAGGCACTCTATTTTCCCTAAATGTCAGCCTATCCTTAGTATTCATAAAGTGCTATTTGCATGTTAACTCTTTCAGGCTGTAAGAAAACAAGGATTCACTGAGCATGCCATTTTCCTAGTCTGAGAGTCTCTGTGAGGCCTTGGCCATTAAGTAGAAGGAACTAAGGCTTCTTCTAGGCCAGGCACGGTGGCTCACACCTATAATCCCAGCACTTTGGGAGGCAGAGGCTGGCGGATCACTTGAGGTCAGGAGTTCGAGACCAGCCTGGCCAACATGGTGAAACTCCGCCTCTACTAAAAACACAAAAATGAGCCAGGCGTGGTGGCTTGCGCCTGTAATCCCAGCTACTCAGGAGGCTGAGGCAGGAGGATTACTTGAACCCTGGAGGCAGAGGTTGCAGTGAGCTGAGATCATGCCACTGCACGCCAGCCTGGGCAACAGAGCGAGACTCTGTCTCAAAAACAAAACAAACAAACAAAAAAAGCTTCTTCTAAACTAAATGGACTTGGTGGAAAAGGGAGGTTTGGAGCATTCTGAGCCAGAGTGGTAGCCACTGTATCTTAAAGGTCAGAAGAGCCACACAGGAGAGAAAAGGAGCTTAAGAACTTCAGATCTCACTCAGAAGAACTGTGGAGTAGGCAAGCGAAAAAATAAAGTGATTCACCAAAGATTAAGTACAGCAGGCAAACATGATAGAGAAGAAAAAGAAAAGTCAGCAAACAGGAAAGTGATTAATAGGGAGGAGCTGAGAGGAAGTAATAATTGCATGGGAATTTTTGAAAAAGAGAGGAAAGGGCTGGGCGCAGTGGCTCACGCCTGTAATCTCAGCACTTTGGGAGGCCAAGGTGGGCAGATCACCTGAGGTCAGGAGTTCGAGACCAGCCTGACCAACATGGAGAAACCCCTTCTCTATTAAAAATACAAAATTAGTCAGGCATGGTGGTGCATGCCTGTAATCCCAGCTACTCGGAATGCTGAGGCAGAAGAATCGCTTGAATCCAGGAGGCGAAGGCTGCAGTGAGCCAAGATCACACCATTGCACTCCAGCCTGGGCAACAAGAGCAAAACTCCATCTAAAAAAAAAAAAAAGAAAAGAATAAAAAAAGAAAGAAAGGGAATAAAAAGAAAAAGGAAAGGAAAAGTAAAACTTTCAGAGGAAAAGGCAACCAATGTCAAAGTATGGGCTTTCATGGGATCAATCAATGATTTCCTCGCTGCAGACCATTTTTCCTCCTTACATAAAGAGGAGAATTCACTCTCCCAGAAAAGATGGCAGCACCCCTCTTGTTTCATCTGTGGTATTAGGACAGCTCACAGCACTGGCTCCTATCTGGAAACCGGAGAATTCTTTTGACATTATTTTTGGACACAGTCCTAATCAGTTTTAAAGTATGACACGGAAGCATTCTTCCAATGTTTAATGGCTAAAGTCATTGATGCTGCTGGACGAGGAAGGAAATAAGTTGTGCGAAATACCTGAGTGGGTCCTGGCACAGTCTTGTGGCCGTAAGAAATGACTGTGACCTCAGAATCTATATCAGATGAGTCTGCCAAGTGAGCTTTAGAATGGGTCACATATTTATTACCAGCAATGCTGTGGCTGCACTGGATGAGGGCTGCCCAACTTCATTCTCAAATCGTCATCATTTAATGAACACATCCTGTGTATAAGCATTGCCATGGATACTTGCATTTACCATGCCTGATTTTGACAACTACCTTGCAAGGTAGGGTCATATCTGTTTCATTTCACAAAGTGGGAAATCTGGCAAGATCATGGCCTCAGGAATGCCTTTACACTTCAGTGCTGCCTGCATAGCCACCTAGGAGTGGTATCCTTGCTGAAATGTTTTGTTGTTATTTTTTTTTTCACAAGTAAATCAAACAAGCCACTTGCTGAACTGTTTTATGTGCTCAGTCTTTACAGGACACCAGCTTGTCTTCAATCCAGACTCTATTTCTGTCAGAGTTAGCAAGTCATGGGTTAATAGAAAAAAAGAGCACTGAAGGGTCAGGTCCAGGACTGTGGACAGATAGTTCAATCACCAACATCCACTTGGTCATCTGCAACACGTCTGACACCTGCTAGGTGTGTTTTAAGGGACATGAGGGAATTTGTATGACCAAGGGGCTTATGGTTGTATTCAGAAAAGAGTCAGTCAACTGAAAAATCAGTCAGTGGATCAACAGCTGTTTATTGAGCATTTGTTCAACTATGTGCTGGTTCAGGCCTGTTCTAGCCTCTGAGATACAGCTGTGAACAAAACAGACAAAAATCTCTGCCCTCAGGGAGTTTATAGTCTCATAGGACAGAGAGAAAATCACTAAAATATACAGCATGTTAGTGATAGGGTAAAGAGAAATGTAAAGACAGAAAGGAGAATAGGAATGGAGGGTATCCACATGTAACTTGTGATGTAGTAACATATTTGCTTCTTTACTAAAACATCAATTAACAAGATCTAATGGCGGGTCTAATAACTACAATCTTTGAAATCCCCTCCTTTTACTTCTCTGACACCACTCACTACTGGTTCTCCTAAGTAATAGACTCTTTTTTCACCTCTGAGAGACTTTGAGCTCTCTTTATGAAGTTATTCTGAACTGCACTGGTTATGCCCTACCACTCTTCATCCATTTGAAAAATATAAAGACCTTTATTGATACAGGGCCACATACAGAGCTTCTCTAACTGGAGTCTCCATGTAACTCCAGAGGCTGTTCTGCTGGGTGCTAAGAGCTGAGGAGGGAAGTCCAACTTAGGAGGTCTTAGAAGCCTTCCCAGTTTACCCTGTCTACCGTAAGTCTTCCCTCCTGTTTTATTGCTCAAGTTGCAATAATAAAATTCTGTAAACTGGGTGGCTTACGTAACATTCTAGAAGTTGGAAGTCTGAGATCAGGGCGCCAGCATGGCCAGTTTGGGGTGAGGCCTCTTTCAGGCTGGTAGGCATGCGCACAGATGACCCCTTCTTTGTGCCTGCTTGGGGAGGGAGAGAGAGAGAGAGAGACAGAGAGAGAGCTCTGGTGTCATTTTATAAAGGCACATATCCTATCCTTAGGCATTTCCATTTTCCCTTGCTCTTCAACATCCATCATAATGCTGTTGCTCTTGGTTTCACATGGTTTTAGTCCATGCCATATGATTACTCACATTTGTTCAAATCCAGTGTCTTTTGTGTGCTCATGACACATTTCCAAATTCCTGAAAATTTGGTTGTGCATTGGAAGAGATTGAAAGATTCAAAACAGGACTAAATAAGTGAGAAGTAATTACAAAGCAACGTTTCACATTAACTGTAAAAGTATCTACAGTTTTCTCGGGGGTATCACAAGCTTGTTTCCCTGGCCATACATTTACATGCATCTACCCATCTTCTAGTATTAGGTGTAACTCCTTTAGTATTTAATGTATTGACAGCAAACTGTACACAGCTCTACACCCAGTAGCACTACCCCCTGGCTAACGGCATTGTAGTGATTGTATGTTACCTTGCAGTAAAAACACATTTCACAGATTATTCTAAATTTGTTTGCCCACCTGTTTAGGATTTGCAGGCCACCACTTGCACATCGCTGTACTAGTCTATTGACTGTCTGTCTTCCTGTGCTCAATGTGAACCAAACAGGAGAGCCATGGTTGACATACATGGGTGCCCTGTTTCCTCTATTGAACTTGTATCTGTGTATAAAGTGAGAGTATGTAATTCTCTATAGATGCAGACAGGGTTTTGGCTTCTTCTATTTATCTTTTTACAAATTGAAGGTTTGTGGCAACCTTGCCTTGAGCAAGTCTGTCAGTGCCATTTTCCCAACAGTGTGTGCTCCCTTTGTGTCTTTGTGTCACATATTGGTAATTCTCACAGTATTTCAAATGTTTTATAGTTATTCTATTTGTTATAGTGATCTACCCCACTTAACAGCCATTCCCCTGTCTCTCTCTCTCTCTCTCTCTCCCCCTGCTTGGGTCTCCCTATTCCCTGAGACACAACAATATTAAAATTAGGCCAATTAGTAACCCCACAAAGGCCTCAAAGTGTTCAAGTGAAAGAAAGAGTCACATATCTCTCCCTTTAAATAAAAAGCTAAAAATGAATAAGCTTAGTGAGGAAGGTACATCAAAAGCCAAGATACACTGAAAGCAAGGCTTCTTTTGCCAAGTTGTGAATTCAAAGGAAAAGTTATTGAAGAAATTAGAAATGCTACTCAAATGAAGACACAAATGATAAGAAAGTGAAACAGATTTATTACTGACATGGAGAACGTTTGAGTGGTCTGGATAGAAGATCAAACCAGGCACAACATTCCCTTAAGCCAAAGCCTAATCCAGAGTAAGGCCCTAACTCTCTTCAATTCTATGAAGGCTGACAGGGGTGAGAAAGCTGCTGAAGAAAAGTTTGAAGCTAGCAGAGATTGTTTCATGAAATTTAAGGAAAGAAGTCATCTCCATAATATAAAAGTGCAAGGTGAAGCAGCAAGTGCTGATGGAGAAGCTGCAGTGAGTTATCCAGATCTAGCTCAGATCATTGATAAAAATGTCTATACTAAACAACAGATTTTCCATGTAGACAAAACAGCCTTCTATTGGAAGAAGATGTCATCTGGGGCTTTCATAGCTTGAGAAAAGCCAATGCCTGTCTCCAAAGCTTCAAAGGACAAGCTGACTCTTGCTAGGGGCTAATGCAGCTGATGACTTTAAGTCAGAGCAAATGCTCAGTTACCATTCTGAAAATCCTAGGGCTCTTAAGAATGATGCTAAATCTACTCTGCCTGTGCTCTATAAATGGAAAAACAAAGCCTGGAGGACAGCACATCTGTTTACAGCATGGTTTACTGAATATTTTCAGCCTACTATTGAGACCTACTGCTCAGAGAAAGAGAAAAAAAACAACAACAAGATTTCTGCTCATTTACAATGTACCTGGTCACTCAAGAGCTCCAATGGAGATGTACAAGAAGATTAATGTTGTTTTCATGCTCACTAAAACAACCTCCATCTTCAGCCCATGGAGCCAGGAGTAATTCTGACTTTCAAGTCTTTTTTTTTTTTTTTTTCCAAAGTCTCACCCTGTCACCCAGGCTGGAGTGCAGTGGTGCAATCATGGCTCACTGCAGCATCAACCTCCTGGGCCTAAGCCATTCTCCCACCCACCTCAGCTTCCTGAGTAGCTGGGACCACAGGCATGTGTCACTACATTGCTCTAATTTTTAATTTTTTTTTTTTTTTTTTGTATAGACAGGGTCTCCCTATGTTGCCCAGGCTGGTCTTAAATTCCTAGGCTCAAGCAATCCTCCTGCTTCCTCCTAAAGGCTGGGATTATAGTCGTGAGCCACCACGCCTGGCCTGACTTTCAAGTCTTAATATTAAAAAAAATACATTTCATAAGGCTATAGCTGCCTAGATAGTGATTCCTCTGATGGATCTGAGCAATGTAAATTGAAAACCTTCTGGAAAGGATTAGCCATTCAAGATGCCATTAAGAACATTCATGATACATGGGAGGAGCCCAAAATATCAACATTAACGGGAGTTTGAAAGATGATTTCAGCCTTCGTGGCTGACTTTGAGGAGTTGAAGACTTCAGTGGAGGAAATAACTGCAGAGGTGATGTAAATAGTAAGAGAACTGGAGCCTGAAGATGTGACTGAATCGCCAAAATCTCATGATAAAACTTGAATGAATGCTTCTTACAGATAAGCAAAGAAAGTGGTTTCTTGAGATAGAATCTACTCCTGGTGAAGATGTTGTGAACATTGTTGAAATGATAACAAAGGATTTAGAATATTACGTCAACTTAGTTGATAAAGCAGTGGCAGGGTTTGAGACAACTGGCGGCAATTTTGAAAGAAGTTCCACTGTGGGTAAATGCTCTCAAACAGTATCGCTTGCTATCGAGAAACCTTCCCTGAAAGGGAGAGTCAGTCAATGTGGCAAACTCATTGTTCTCTTATTCTAATAAATTGCCACAACCATCCCAACCTTCAGCAATTACCACCCTGATCAGTCAGCAGCCATTAATATCAAGTCAGGATCCTCCACCAGCAAAAAAGATTGTGATTCAGTGAAGGCGCAGATGATCATAGCATTTTTTTAAGCAATAAAGTATTTTTAAATTATGGTGTGCACATTGTTTTTTAGACATATGTTATTGCACTCTTAATAGACCAAGAATAGTGTAAATATAACTTTTATATGCACTGGGAAACCCAAAAAAATTAGGATGACTCGCTTTATTGCAGTGGTCTGGAACCAGACCTGCTGTGTCTCTGAGGTATGCCGTATTTCTACCTGTAAGGTAAAGCTGGATATTTCTAGCTGTGTGAATAGGAAAGGGTGGATAAAGCATACTGAGAATGATCCAAAGTGTCCTGGGCAAAACCAGGAACTGTACCAAGGACAGGCACAACGGATTGGCACCCGTGGCCATACACAGTAGTCATTACAAAAGAAGATTAAAAGCCAAGATCAGCCCTGAGTCCGGAAGAGCTCCCTGCTCAGGCCCCGCCCATGGGCTGTCTCCTAGAAAATCCGTCCTCCAATGATCCTCTGTAATGAAATGGTACCAAAACATAAGGCAAGAAATAGTCAACTGAGCAAGACACTCTGCGGCCAAGACATGATGGACATCAGAGTGAGAAGGTGTCTGAGCAGTTCAAGGTGGAGAAGGGTGACAGGAAAAGTAGAGGTGGACAGGGTTGTTGTATTGTATACAGTTTAGACCACTGAGAACAGCTGACTGCTGGTTAGGAATTCCCAGAATGGAAGGATTATACAAGAGTTATTAAGTGGAAAGAAAGCGAAAGTAGTTACAGCTACATGGGCTCTGACTTGTAAGTAAGGATGATGTGGAGAGCTGGGTTTCTGCGCTGCTCCAGATGAGGATCTTGGGAGTCTGAGGCTAGTAAACAGATGCCACTATATCCTGGGTTTAGCCCACATCACCAATATTTTGTTATTCAAACGTATTAACATTTCAGTAATAGTACATACAATCTCCAGCCTCCTCTGCCTCTTCCCACTTCTCACTTACCTACAGTTTTACATCTTGGAAGGTCATCCACTAAGAAAAGTGGGCCAAGAGTGGGTGAAACCTAAAATAGCCAATTTTGCCAGGCGCGGTGGCTCACGCCTGTAATCCCAGCACTTTGGGAGGCCGAGGCGGGCGGATCACGAGGTCAGGAGATCGAGACCATCCTGGCTAACATGGTGAAACTCCGTCTCTACTAAAAATACAAAAAAATTAGCCGGGCGTGGCGGGCGCCTGTAGTCCCAGCTACTTGGTAGGCTGAGGCAGGAGAAGGGCGTGAACCCGGGAGGCGGAGCTTTCAGCGAGCCGAGGTGGCACCACTGCACTCCAGCCTGGGCGACAGAGCGAGACTCTGTCTAAAAAAAAAAAAAAAGCTAATTTTTCTACTACTCATGTCAACTCTGGTTTAAAGTTTTTTCCCCCCTGGGGAGGAGATTAAAATCACAATAACAGCAAAAATGAGAACTCAATTTTCTGTGGATTTCAATTAACATTATCTATGAAAGCACCATCCCCCACTACCACTAATTACCAAGAATTTACTATAGTTGGATGAGAATATTGAGACACAATTACAGATATAAGTATAGACACGTGCACACATTTCAAATCTAATACTGAGAAGAGGTCATTAGAAATAGAAAGGTTTTGGGGTCTCATTTTTAGGATTTTTAAAAAAATGAAATAGAAAGATTTATTGATATCAGATAACTGAATTATTTTACCATGGGAAAAACGTAAAATTTTACATATTGAAATCCATAAATGCTCAAGAAGCCTAAATAAAAATTATGTACCAAAAGCTAAAATATAAGTTATTTTTAATAATACACAGACAGGTGGATAGATTAGAGTAGAAACCAGAAGTGGGAGACTTAGCTAGCTATTTACATTATCTACTTAAACCAAAAGAGAGATTTCACTCACTCATTACTAATTATGCAGTGTAGACAGTCAATGTAGGTAACTTAGGCCAAAATACCCACATTGTGACCCAGCCTTTCTAAATTATTGGTCTTCATCAAGCCAAAGTTACTAATCTCCTCTTGTGTTATACTGGTCACAGGAAAAAATAAATTCTATTTCAAAACCAGGTCACCACGTCAACAGTTTTGAAATCAATTTTTATAACTTAATGGCTGATTTACTCACAGTTCACCAAAACACCAGCTCTTGACCTATTTATTTCTTTCGTTTAGATACAATAAAAGACTAGAGATCATCTTTAACCTAGTCTACCCTTTTGAGTTAAATGAGAGCTTTTTAACAAACCTTTGATTATTTCACATGAATATACACAATTCAGAGACATAGTTCTATTTGAACACCATTCATAAATTTTTTATATAAATCATAGACATTTAGAGTTCAAGGTATCTTAGAAATAAACTAGTCTGTGTCAATCAGGATTTTGCAAGTGACAGAAAACGAACTTGATTGAGCTTAGGCAAAAGGAGTGAATCAATTGGAAGGACATCTGAATGTCCCACTTAACTGCAGGCAAGGCAAGGGTACAAGTGGGTCTCAGAAACACCTGATAAAAGTGCCATCAGAAGGACCTATCTCTTGTCTCTGCTTTTCACTGCATGTTTGCTTCTTAGACTTCACAGGGTGAAAACAGGGCTGCCAAATGGTCCTGAGCCCCACTCTACCTACTTTTACAGACTCACCACCACAGAGGTGCTGATTTTACTCAGTACCAGTTCAGAACAAAAGAAAATCCCAGGGAAGGCCTCTGATTGTCCCAGCTTGTGTCAGGTGCCCACTCATGGACCAATCAACTGTGGCCAGGGGGATGGAGTCATGTAAGAAAATGGTAATTCCAATAGTTGGGGGCTGGAGAGAAACAGTTTCCAGAAGAAGGGAAGGATGGGAAGATCCATCCCAACCCCAGAGTTCATCCTAATTCATTTTACAAATGTGGAAATTGAAGCTCAAAGAAGTTAAGTGACTTACTCAAGGGTACAACCTGTACTTAAACTCAACTCTTCTGGCACTTTAGTCCAATGCTTGGTTTACTCACCCACACTGCTGTTCATTCTGTGGAATTTGCATTTCAGGGTCTTCAGCACAGAAAAGACAGGGGCTAGGGTGGAGTGGGTGGGGAGGAATTACGGTCTTATACTACACTTAAACTTCTACCCAGGCTTTTGTTGGAGTTCCAACTCTACCGGTCTGTTATCTGGTTTTGCTTTGTTTTCTTACTGGGGGAATGGACACCCGAAGTGGGACTCTCCCTGTTGCCCTCCTACCCTGTCAGTTCCAGGGGCTCAGCCTGTTCATGCTGGATAATTATCATAACAACACCTTACACTGAGAGAGGACTTACAATGTGCCCAAGATGGTCCTTTGTGAGCCTTCACTCATTTAGCCCTTACAGCAGCCCTATGAGGGAGGTATTAGTGGCATTTTTATCTCCATTTTGCAGATAAGAAAACTGAGGCGCAGAGAGGTTAATGAACTTGTCTAAGGTCACAGAGTGGGGAAGGGATGGAGGCAGGGTGTGAATGCAGGCAGGCTGGCTCCAGAGTCCTTGTTAAGTACTGCAGTTCTACTGTTCTTTTCTAGACAAACACCTCCAGCCTGTGTCTGCCTGCACTCAACCTGGTAGGGTCTGGGACTCCTCCGATGTCTGCTGACCTAAGTGTTGGCTCATCTCTGGGACTGCTGCCAACCTGTCTCTGATCAAAGCTCTTCCCACTACAACTGTACTGCTCCCCACCCTGATCTTTTGCCACCGCTGCCCAAGCTGCGGCGTCTTGCTCGGGGCCTGCCTCATCACTGCTGACAGCTGCTGCTGCTGCTGCTGCAACTGCTCCTGGTAATGGATCTGCTCTCTTGCTGCTGGAAAAAGCCAACTCTCCTGCTCTGTGTGGATAAAGGCTTTGCTCCCCAAACTTGATAGCACAGCTTAGGACAGTTTAGGGTCCTCTCAGAAATCCTTGCTCTTTCAGGTTTACAGGTTCTCCTTAAAATGACCTGAATCAAGTTCTAAAGGAACAAAGGTGATTGTCATAGTGCTCACTTGGCAGAATTGTAGACCTCTGTAAACACAGACCTGGGCCCCTAGGTGATAAATAAGGAGAGTTACTGCAACTGTCCCTCACTAGAGGATGAGTTTTCAGGTCCTCGTGTTTGGGAATGGCCTTTATCTCCTCCTTATTCAGAGGGGTTCATATTACAGGCTTTGGAGCTAGACAAGGGTTTGAGTCCTGGTCTACTGTTCATTAGCCTTGTGACCAAAGGCAAATAAACCCTTAATCACTACTCTGTGCTTTGGTTTTCCCATGTGTAAAATAAGAGCATATCTCAAAGTCCTCTTGTTGTTAAATGAGATACTGAGATTAAAGCACATAGATTAAATGAGATACCGTCTTAAAGCACATAGCAGAGTACCTAGCATAAAATAAATGTACCTAGCATAAAATAAATTTCAATACTGATACAATATGATTATTATTTTAGAGTCTTAACCCTGCTGGCTAGAACCTGGCCTTTGGACACCCAAATATTTACAATGTTTTGAAGGGTGCGAAGCTGGCATGTGGAACTAGGATTGCTCATGACCTATAGCTTGTTCTTGATCCCCCTTCAATCTAGGTCCTGGCTGGCAGAAAGCAGGTTTGGTAACTCAGGCAGGCAGAAGTGGTGGCAGGATGGAGGAAGGGCCCCCGATCCACAGCTGGTGCCCACAAAGACAAACCTGTCAATTACCCTGCACTCCTCTCTCCTCAGCTGGACGACTCTTCCTCATCTCTGCATGTTGGTTTTTCTGTCATGGCTGCACCACATTCATTTCTATCTGGAATCGCTTACAGAGAAACGTAATCTGTGCTATGTCCAGGCCCTGCCCAACCTGAGGGTCAGCCCTGGCAAAGAGAACTGCCTCCTAGATATTTATCATAATTGCACAACCCCCACTCCTACCTCGCCCCCTCACCCCAGGACCACTCACACCCATTCTTACCTCCAAATATTTTAGCCACAACAGGCATGCTTTTTGTTAAAATGTTAACCATTCTTTTGCCTGATTTTTTCTCGGGTCCCATGACCAGGAGCTATTTCTGATTTGCTTGGTTGATAAAGGGTTGTACTTTGTACTCTAAACCACACTCAGTGGAAACAGCAAAGTGGCCAGACATTCTGCACATGAGGACAAATGCAAAAAATGAGATCAAGGAGATGGCACTTCATGGGTGAATGAAAGATGCCAGTCTCCTTACTTCACATACTATATAATCAAAATTTTGCTTTAAGGTAAGTGGAGGGTGGCATGCTGGCTCACACCTGTAATCACAGCACTTTTGGGAGGCCAAGTTGGGAGGATCCCTCGAGGCCAGGTGTTGGAGACCAGCCTGAGCAACATAGTGAGATCCCATCTCTAAATAATAATAATAAGCAGATGTTGTAAAATCCCTATGTGGAGACCTAATTTGAAAATACTTCCCCCACCCCCCGCACATTTCCTGCATTACAGAGGTTTGTGACATTACAGAGCACCCAAGCACCCTAGACATTAGAGAGGTTTGTGATTTATTCAGCTAAGATGGTTTGGACCATAAATAAATATAAAATCCCAGTATCCCTGGCTCCCTGAAAGTGGAACTACAACACATTATTTCCCTCAGATAAAATGCAATGAAATTCTCTTTTCCCCGCCACCCCCAGGGACGCTGGAGACAGAACTTATGGCAGTAGGAAGAAAAAATCATGCAGATACAGTTACTTGTGACAAAAAAAAAAAAAAAAAAAAATTAATTGGAGAAGATAAATTATGAGAGGGATGGAAATAAAACCAGCACTTTGAAAAAAGCAGAAGAACTCAAAGAAAGCGCCAATCAAAAGGGAGAAAGAATTGCAGCACCAAAAAAAAAAAAAAAGGTGCAAACTGGGGCAAATGTATGTGTGTAGGGAGAGAGGAAAGGAGGAAAGGAAGAAGAGAGGGAGAGAGGGAGGGATACCTGGACAGGGTCAAGCTGGAAGAACAAGTAGCGTAAGACAGGAGTCGGGGTGGGGGAATCCCAGATCAATCTGTTTACAAAAAGGCAGGCTTATGGAAATTCCAAAAGTGACTTTAGAGATTCAGATCCAAAATAGAAAAGGACCCAAATACACACATGTCTGTGTGTATTTTAACCAACTGCTGATGTTCTATCTAGACTAGAGGAAATTCTCCCCGGCCTTGAACAGACGCTGTGAGATTTTAGATTTCAAGAGACCTAAATTATCTTCCACGTAGCCTCTTACTGCGCCCCCGCGGCCAGCTCGCCCCAGGCCAAGCCCTCGGGCGCGGCGGGGACACAGCGGGAACGCGCGGTGCGCTGGGGCTGCCCCCTCGCAACTCCCTCGCATTGTCTGCCAGCCTCCCAGTGTCTCCGCTTCCCAGGCACGCTCGGGTTATTGTTCTCCCTTCGCGGGCAGGGAGGAGGGTGGGACGGGACGGGGGAGGTAGCCGGGGGATGCAGGAGGCGGCGATCGGCTGCCACCCGAGCAAGGGCTCCTCGGTCCTTCGCGCCCCGCCTCCCCTCCGCTGAAGACCGTGCGCCCGGGAGTGGGTCTAACGCAACCCGGGGCTCGGGTTCTGCAGGGGACTGGGTCCCCTGCCCCTGCCTGCCGGTCTCCAGCTCTTGGGAGGGAGCTGGGCGCGGGCCAGAGCTAGGAGCGGGAAGCCGGGCGGGCGTCCCGGTGCCGCGCAGTGGCTCCCGCGGGCTGCCTGGGCGCTTTCGGCTCGGGGGAGGGACGCTATGACGCACCCTGTCGGTATTAGAACACTTCACCTTCTATTTATAGACACTCCTCCGACCGCAGACCTAGCTCGCCCTCCCTCTCCTTGCCTTCATCGCGAACGAAAAATCCTACCTAGAATGGAAGATGCTAATACACAATGATCGGGAAGAATTCAATTTTGTGTATCCCTTTGTAATTCCAAGTGTTAACTGCAGGTCTAATGATCTCTCCCTGGCCCAAGGAATTCCCCAATTTTCTAAAGCTTTAAACCCTACACGACTTTATTTTACATCCCTTCTAAATATGTCAAATTCGTCTCTTGTGAGTTCATGAAATATTCGCCAAGAGTTTGCTCAAGCTGAATAAGACGTAAACCCATCGAATTCATGCAAGGGGTGTTTCTAGCTGGCTTTCTGTATCTGCGGAACCCTAGCAATTCTAAACGTAGAATTTATTCGGGAAGAGAGAGCATGTAAAGAAAAAATATTGCACATTTCAAACAGAAGTGAAGTTTGTCTTAGTGTTGTTGTTGTTGTTTTTTAATTGTGGCTTTTGGATACTGACTTTGTGCTTTCAGCTGTACACTAACCGTGTAATTATAGGTGATTAAAAATAATTCTTACCTAGTCACGTTAACATTTGCATTAATTAAAACGGGGAATTTTTTTTAACGGCAATTTATTTCTTATAATTTGGTTGGTCTGCTGCAGTCAGCACTGAAGAGGAAGCCTGATTATCTTTCATCTTGGTTTCTAGTCAGTTTCACTTTCTAAACTCCACATACTCCAGAGTCGACTGCCTTTTAGATTAATTAAGAAAAAGGATTGGATATACATACATAGATATAGGTTTGTTTTTAAAAGCCTAGCTAAACCATGGCTTGGTTACCATGCCAATTATTCTATAACCACAAAATTAAGTAGAGTAGCATACAATGTACTGTTCTTGCTAATACCTAGTCTATGAAGTGGGGGGTCTTTTACATGGTTTTGCTGTTTTGTATACAGTATTGTGCGCTGTATGAGTCCTTAAAGAACAACCACAATAGCAATTGTTACAGTGCATTATAAAACACCCATCTGATGGTAGGACCTCATGAAAGACAATTTGGCAATTGCACTTACCCTTGGATCCAGTCATTTCATTTCTAGAATTTTATGCTACAGATGCAGTACCCACACGTGAAGTCATTGGTTGTTGCAATGTGTGTACTAGCAAAAGGTCAGCAACAATATTAATGTCCCACAATCATGGTACATCTATATAATGAACTGTTATGTTGCCTTGAAGAAGATTAAAACAATCCCTTTTTGTACTGATAGGGAAGTGTCTCCAAGATATTGTTAAGTGAAAAAAGAAAGATGCAGAAACAATATAAACTGCTATGATTTACATTAGAAAAATAAATATGCATGGTATATATGAACTTGTATATATATTCAAATTATATATATGAAACCTGTAACAATGTTTGCCTTCTGGGAGGTAACTGAGAGGCTAGGATGGGAGAGAAAATTATTTTCCATGATCTATCCTTTTGTATCTTGGAATTGAGTATGTATCATCTATTAAATTTTTTTAAATTAGAAATACTCTTAATTTTTTTTTTCTAAATTTAGGCACATATGACAGATCTCTCTTTAATTTATAGTTCAGTTCATCTTTGGAGGGAAATCTTCAGTTTCTTCTTTTGCTTGTCTGTGGAGGCCTGAGGGTACATACTAAACACTCAATATTTGTAGAAGTTCTGTTTTGGGATTATTATTTTAGAGAAGTTTACTGGGAAACAAACAAAGCTAATCTTTCATCCTTAGCATGCTTTTTAAAATTATTTTATGGGTACCTAGTAGGTGTATATATTTATGGAGTACATGAAATATTTTGATACAGGCATACAATACATACTAATCACATCAGGGTAAATAGGGTATACCTCAAGCACTTAACTTTCTTTAGTTTATACTAAAAGAAACATTCCAATTATACTCTTTTAGTTATTTTAAATGTGCAGTGAATTATTGTTGACTGTAATCACCCTGTTGTGCTATCAAATACCAAATCTTATTCATTCTAACTCTAGTTTTGTACCCATTAGCCATCCCCACTTACCCCACCTCTGACTACCTTTCCCAGCCTCTGGTAACTCTATCTCCAGGAGTTCAATTGTTTTAATTTTTAGCTCCCACAAATGAGTGAGAACATGTGAAGTTTGTCTTTGTTTGTCTGGCTTATTTTGCTCAACACAATGTCTTTCAGTTCCATCCATGTTGTTGAAAATGACAGGATCTCATTCTTTTTTATGGCTGAATACTTCTCCATTGTGTATATGTACCACATTTTCTTTATCCATTCATCTGTTAATGGACATTCAGGTTGCTTCCAAATTTTGGCTATTGTGAATAGTGCTGCAATAAACATGAGAGGGCAGATACCTCACTGAGATACTGATTTCCTTTATTTTGGGTATATATCTAGTAGCAGGATTGCTGGATTGTATGGTAGTTCTGTTTTTAGTTTTTTGAGGAATCTCCGTACTGTTCTTTCTCAGCACTCTCAACCTAGCTGGACCTAATCTATGAATCACCATAGAAATCCTTTGCTCAAAGCTTGGTAGACCTGTGTTAACAGCATTTTTAAAAACACGCTGTTGTTCATATTTTTTTCCTCTATTCTTGTGACATGTTATGGCAGAGTTAAAGGTCTACTGAGTATCCATTATAAAATAATTATGTAAAAAAATTTATAACATCAATTTTATGTTACACCAGAGTGTAACTTAAAACAAAGACCTGTTTATCAGAATTCACATTTCCTACAATGGCTTTCTGTACTAGCGATCAAGTAGTTAGATTCCAAAATATTCCAGTGAGGTAATGTGTACAGAGTGCTTCTGCCTGTTACAAAAGTGAAAAAACACAGGCATTGAGATAGAAAAGGGGTTGTGCACTACAGGGGTCATGCCAGAAATAAGCCAAATGATTTGTTTTCAATTCCATTGTAGGTGCTTCTTCCATAAGTTTATATAAATTACTTTTGTTACTCTTCAGTGCAATAGGAAAGGGTGCAGGATTGATGCTGCCAGGGTGGTCTCCCTTCAGAGGACCCAGCACTGATGCCCTGTGATGAAGATTTTGATGAAGACAAAGAGGAAGAAGATGAGGAGGGATATCTTTGAACAAATGGAAATATTTTGAGTGTATCTATATATGAGCTAATGTACACAGAGCACTTTACCAGAGCCTGGCAGAGCTCAAAATAGATTTATTATTGGAATGGGAAGAGATTTACAATAGTCTCTTGGGTCACAAGTTCTGTTTAGGGTCATAGAGTAGAGCTGCTCACTGCCCATATTCCACTTTCTTAAGAACCACAAAATCCCTGTGCAAACTTTCCACCAAAGTGGACCACTTTCATGATTTGTACTCTCTCTCTTTGTACGAGCTATACTATTAATAGGGACCTTTTTTTTTTTTGAAAGCTTTTAAAAACATTAATTCAGGCTACCTTTGCTCTCTACTTCAGTTTAGTTTTGCTCTAAGCAATAATCATGGCTTTGAGGTGTCAATGATATATATACATATATATTTAATATATATGAATATGCAATATTCATATATTAGAATAAAATATATTCTGTGTATTAGAATAGGAAATGTTTGTAAGGCTGCCGAAAGTATCTCATGTAGCATGTCTACCCAGTTGGGATACGAGAAAGGCAAGATCACAACATACCTGTCCTTGAGGATCCTGCAGATGTGCTATAACCTGAAGAGGACTTCATAACATACTTGGCAGCTACTCATCCCCTTCCACATCCTAGATTTGGTTTGGGGTGGCTGTCCTGAAGCTAGAAAAGCATGCCATGTACCTGCTGTTCATGCTACAAGGAAGACACTTCCAGAGCAGAAAGCTTTTCCAATCCTGGCCACGCATGGTTAGGTCTGCTATGTATCCATGTATGTCTGTGTATCTATATGCTAGTGCATTCCTGCGTTGGTGCTGGTCTCAGCTCAGACATAACCTTTCAGACAAATATACTCCAGTCAGCTACTTAAGAGCAACAAGATTAAATTATGTGGGTGGTGAAGAAGTTGGGTGTTGTTCCGGAAGAGCCTCAGTTTCTATAACCTATCTGGCAAAACCTCAGGATACAGAGACTGGGGCTGGGGAAAACCTTATCTTTTGGAATTGGCCTAAGATATATAGGCTTATATTATATCGTGCACAAAAAAGACTGTATTAAATGAAAGTGTATAGTTTAAAAAATAATCATAAATCGACACTCATGTGTCTTCCACCCAGCTTAAGAAATAGAACATTACTAGCCCCTTAGAAGCCACTGTGAGCCCATTTCTGAACACATTTGCCTCCCTGGCGCCACCCCAGGAGCTAACATCCTGGATTTCATCTTTCTATGTAGTTTTACAGCCTGCATATATATTACTGAATAACGTGGTGTTTAATTTTGTCTGCATTTGAACTATATATAGATAGAAGCTTTGGTGACTTGCTTTTTTCACTATCTTTTTAAGCCCCATCCAGTCCTTTCCTGCCTCTTTCCACTGCAAACCTCCAGAGTTCCCCTCTTGGATTCTTGTGTTTCTCTCCTGACCAGGCTCTCTGTTGTCAGATTGTTTCCTCCAGAATTCATCGTACAAACCGCCACCAAATACTCACCTTAAAAAGCAATGTTGAGTTAAAAATCATTTTCTAGAAACACATGCAGTATTATGAGAAATTATTACCATGTATTGTTACATTTACAAATTTTGTATAAATACATTTCAAATCACTTATGAACCAAAATTTTAACAGTGACTCTCTCTGAATGGTAGAATTACAGATAGTTTAATTATTTTTTTGGGATTTTCTATATTTTCCAAGGTTTCAATGGATTACATAAGGCCTTGGCAGCAAGGTACAGTTGCTCTTTCCTGCTTTCATTTCCAACATCTTAGGGGTTTCTAGGGCATGACCTGATGGGTAGATGGTAGTGTTGAACCCAAGATCACGACTCAGAACCCCCTTTCTCAGAGATACATTTGTATCTAGAGTCCCTGGCTTTCTCTCCCACCCTCAGTCCAGGGCATCATTATCTTGTCTGCAGCTGGGTAGCCTGGCTCTTCATTTGTTCTTCCAAACATGGCTAGCATCACAGATGTGCCACCCTTGCAGTTGTACAGGGTCTTACACTCAGAAGGGCCCAAGTTTGGTTTAATACTCTGCTGTGCTGTCTTGAAAGTCTTGATTTTACTTTTGAACCTATGATTTGTAGGTGATGTCTGCTGGGACAATGGTGCATGAGCAGAGGAGATATTCATCAGTTGTACATCTGCTGTTCCTTGCTGCCCCACAAGCCCAGAATTCTGGTTGTCTCACAATGTTTGGCGGTTCAGTGACAGGTGTGTTTCATCTTTGATTGGTAAGTGGGGGTGCTGACAGCCCTGAGAGATCACGTTTTCCATTCAAACCAGAACCTGTTTGAATGCAGAAAAAAAAGGCAATGGCATTCTAAAAAATGTGAATGACCAGGGAAATGGATTATATATCTTTTCTTACTTGTTATATTTCCCTGTATTAGCTAAATCACATATGCTGAACATGAAGACACAGAAGGAATGGGAAATATTGGGCAATGTATAGTTCTTTTTCCTTTCAGCTGTTCCTTGCTCATCACTAAGCTGAAAATAGAGTGTTGGTAGAATGGTTACATATCAAGGAATAAAAGCAATTGAGCTGGTTGTGCAGTGTTTCCAATGTTCTGGTAAGAACAAAATACATATGCATGTACAAACTATGAAATATGAACTGGATAATTTCAGTGATTCCACATATAAAGTAAATGCTGTTATATTTGCACTTAAAACTGGTAGCGCACAATATAAAAATGAATAAAAGTCAAGCTAATAAATTAAATTTTCCATTTTTTTAACTTAGAATGACATTAAATAAATGAAAAATCCCACAAGTTCAGAGACACACTACAGAAGAAAGGGAACATCTTTATATTCTAGTACTTTAACCGCTCTTTTTATTTCCAAGCTCCACAAATTATACAGCTAGTCCTGTTTCCAAATCTATCATTTATGTTGCATTGAAACTTATGAAAACCCATGCTACTTCTTTAAAACTATTGTCTCTGTTGTGAGTTCTTAAAGTTCATTTTGAAAACTATAAATCAAGAATCAATTCTTTTATTTGTTTCTAAATCTCTGCTGTGCTACATCTGTACCCCAAGAAAATGGACCGGGGTATAGGAAATGCAGAAAAGCCACATTGGTTAATACCTCAAAACACTACCCCTATATTAAAAACAAAAACAGAACAAAATCTAGCAACTATAAATTCCTTAAGGCAAGGACTTTTTTTCTTCCTCCTGGGTTTACCACAGTGCTTTCCTGGTTTCTTGTAATAAGGTCCTAATAGCTGTTTGTCCCTTTCCTCAACAAGTGTTTGTTCAATTAATTTTGTTGTTGTTGTTGTTGTTGTTGTTTGAGACGGAGTCTCGCTCCGTCGTCCAGGCTAGAATGCAGTGGTGCAATCCTGGCTTACTGCAACCTCCACCTCCCGGGTTCAAGCAATTTTCCTGCCTCAGCTTCCTGTAGCTGGGATTACAGGCACCCGCCACCAACCAACCCCGGCTATTTTTTTTTTTTTTTTTTTTTTTTTTTTTTTTTTTTTTAAGAGACAGAGTCTTGCTCTGTCGCTCGTGGACCAGGCTGGAGTGCAGTGGCGCGATCTCTGCTCACTGCAAGCTCCGCCTTCCGGGTTCACGCCATTTTCCTGCCTCAGCCTTCTGAGTAACTGGGACTACAGGCGCCCGCCACCACACCCGGCTAATTTTTTGTATTTTTAGTAGAGACGGGGTGTCACCATGTTAGCTAGGATGTTCTCAATCTCCTGACCTCGTGATCCGCCCGCCTCGGGCCCGCAAAGTGCTGGGATTACAGGTGTGAGCCACTGCGCCCGGTCATTTTTTTTGTATTTTTAGTAGAGATGGGGTTTCATCATGTTGGCCAGTCTGGTTTCGAACTCCTGACCTCAAGTGATCCGCCTGCCTCGTGCTCCCAAAGTGCTAGGATTACAGGCGTGAGCCACTGTGACCGGCCTGTTCAATTAAATTTAAAACACTCTTCTTTGTGCTTTTCCAGTTCTCAACCACCACCAGAGGGTCCCTATTGTCTTATCCCATAAATTGAAACTCTTAACCAGGCATCTAATGCTCTATAAACTGGACTCAGTCTACTTTTCCAAATACATCTCCCAAGGCTCCCTGGAACTCAGTAAGTAATTATTTAGCAAATATGGAATGACTGATCAACAGCTCCTAGGAGTTACAGAAACTGCAGTTGGATAAATCATCAGACCTTTTAGGGTTAGGTTTATGAAACAGATGCAAGTTAACATTAAGGCCCCAATATTGGGAGCTAGTGGTGAGTGTTGCAGACCCTAGGCGAGAATAGTAAGAAATGCGATCCCGAGAACAGTCATCCCCGCAGGATCATATTCTGGCTTCTGCAGGATTCAGGGACCCAAAGCTTGCTGGAGAATTGCCTGCAGCTGCTGCTAGTCCACCAGGAAAGGGTGTGAGCAGCTGGGCCTCACATCAGGGGCCTTCCTGTAGAGTTCCCTACCTGAGCTCAGGCAAGCTCCTGCATATGAGAGTTTGAGGGCCGTGAAATCCTAGCCCTTAGTAAGGGTCAGAATTTAGTATACTAGTAATATAGCCATTAAGAAAAGCTTCTGGCAGAGACTGGCTTTTAAAACAGCATAATTCGAGCATGGGTATTCTGAGCGTACCTTTGTTGGAAATGATTTTGTTTTTAACATGCCTACTGGAGGGCTCATAACCTAACAGGGCTGGGAGAAACTTCAAGAACCATCTCATCCATTCCTGTCTTCAACTAGAAAACCCTTAAATTTTTTTTCGGAGAACTACCCATGTATCCCCAGCCTTTTGGTAACTCCATCTGTTCATCAATCCTGATTTCAGGGAGCTATTTCTGATATTTAACCTAAATTTCTTTGGCTAACTCTCTTTTTTCTTCTCATGCTTCTCAACTCTAAATGGCCTTCATGCCTACTGCTTGCTTATTGACACAAAGTTGATATTACAATCACTGTTATTGTTTTATCCTTATGGTTATTATTAGAACTGATAGCATATTAAGAGTTGTACAAAGATACATAAGCAAATATATGTTTAGATCAGTCTTACAACTTTTAAAAATCCAGGACCGTTTGGGTGATTTTTTTTTTTTTTTTTTTTTTTTGAGACGGAGTCTCGCTCTGCCGCCCAGGCTGGAGTGCAGTGGCCGGATCTCAGCTCACTGCACGCTCCGCCTCCCGGGTTCACGCCATTCTCCTGCCTCAGCCTCCCGAGTAGTTGGGACTACAGGCGCCCGCCACCGCGCCCGGCTAGTTTTTTGTATTTTTTAGTAGAGACGGCGTTTCACCGTGTTAGCCAGGATGGTCTCGATCTCCTGACCTCGTGATCCGCCCGTCTCGGCCTCCCAAAGTGCTGGGATTACAGGCTTGAGCCACCGCGCCCGGCCTGATTTTTTTTTTTTTTTAAAGAGACAGTCTTGCTCTGTCGCCCAGGCTGGAGCGCAGTGGCACAATCTCGGCTTGCTGCAAGCTCCGCCTCTCAGGTTCATACCATTCTCCTGCCTCAGCCTCCCGAGTAACTGGGACTACAGGCGCCCACCCCCATGCTCAGCTAATTTTGTTTTTGTATTTTTAGTAGAGACGGGGTTTCACCATGTTAGCCAGGATGATCTTGATCTCCTGACCTCGTGATCAGCCTGCCTCGGCCTCCCAAAGTGCTGGGAGCCACCGCACCCAGCCAGTTTTTGTATTTTTAATGCAGACAGGGTTTCACCATGTTGGCCAGGCTGGTCTCAAACTCCTGACCTCAAGTGATCTGCCCACCTCGGCCTCCCAAAGTGCTAGGATTACAGGCGTGAGCCACCGCGCCCGGCGTGTTTGAATGTTTTTAACTTGGAGACGGGGACGTGAGCAGATATGAGTAGCAGAGTAGAAGGACTGTTTTCTATATTTCGGACTGTGGCCCACTCCTCAACAACCATCACTCATCTTGCATCCAGCCTGGGAAGAAAACATATAATCGATAAATGTCTTTTAAACATGCAAAAGGGGAGCAGGAAGGTGATAGTGGATGCTATGAGGGTAGAAACCGTGGGGGCCTGGGGACTACATGAAAATCTGCCTCAACCTCATGTGAGAACTGGAAGAAAATATTTGTCAGAAGTGAACTGTAATAATACCTACCTACCCTCCCCTCAAAGTGTCCCAGCTAACAGCAGAAATGAAAAACACGGAGATGTACCCTGTAAGGAAAGACATTCAAAGGCCTGGGGCTTACCTGATCTTGTTCTGTTTACCTTTTCTAAAAAATTCATAAAACATTTAAAAAATGTATCCATGTTGCAAAATGTACACTTAGTGCATTACTTCCAACAGCTGTATGTTGTTCCATGATGTCCATTACCTCGTACTTACCCATTGTGCTGGTGATGTATATGCTAAGGTTGCCTTCAATATCTGGCTAGCTCAAGTGCTGCTGTGATGAACACCACCTCAATTGTGGTCACTTATGGACTTGTTCAAGAGCTTCTTAAGGGTGCACATTCCCAGGAGTGGAACTGCTGGGTCATCGGAAAAAATACATTCTACTACATTCTTTATTTCATTAAGTAGTGTTAGTTAATGCTCCAAAATGATTGTACCAGGACTTAACTCCCAATAGCAAAGCAGGAGGATTCAAATTTCTTCCTATCCTAGGCAACACTTGATATTACTCAACTTTCACATCTTTGCCTATTGAATAGATGTAAATAAGTGTTTTTGTGTTTTAATGTACAGTTATCTGATTATAAGTGGGGTTGGATATCTCTTCATCTACTTGTTAGTCTCTCAAGGTTCCCTTCTATAAATTTGCCTGTTCATATCCTTTGGCTATTTTTCTATTGCATTTCTTTTTTTTCTCAGTTATTTGTGGGAATTCTTAATACCATATATTCTAGATATTAATCTTTTGTTGGCTTCAGCCTTTGAAAATACTTTCCAATCTATTAACTTTCTCTAAACTTGTCTATGATATTTTTTGTTGAACATAACAGATGTCATCAAGTTCATCATTTTTTTGATTTTATAGTTTATGCTTTGAGCCCTGTTTAAATGCTTTTCTTCTTTTTTCTACCCTAAGATTACAAATCTATTCTTCTGTCTTTGATTTCTATTAGTTTTATAGTTTTACCTTTTACTTTTAGGTTTTTTGTTGTTGTTGCTAATGTTGAACTCACCTTTGCATATGGTATGAGATACGGGTTTAATTTTATATTTTTCTCACAGTGAACCAATTTCCTCAATATTATCTATGAAACCAAATCTCTGTGTTAGATTGGATTATTGTTCCCAATCATTCTTGTGCTCCTGGCTCTACAATTACACACCTGTGCCCTTTGGCATAAAGTTTTGCAGTACCTTCCACTATTGATGTTCAGCTTGGCCATATGACTTGTTTGGCCAATGGAATGTTAGTGGATATGATGAGAGGAGAGGTGTTAAATGTGTTTGAATGATTTGGCTTGACCTCCTGAGCTGCTGGCATTGCCAGAAGGAGACATGTGGTGAAGACTTGAACCTGACCTGCATCCTGGAGCCAAGTCCAGCTGAATTCAGCTGAACCCAACCAAGTCTTAAGGAGCCCAGATGAGATGAGCTGAATCTCAGTTCATATTCAGACCCATAAGGGAGAAAAATAAATGACTGCCATAAGCCACTGATAAGTTGGGATTATCTGTTATATAATATTATTATGGCAGCAAGCAATAGCTGACTAACTCAACATGATTTCCTCATGGATTTGTGGTGTTACCATGACCACATACCAGATTCTCATATGTAAATGGATTGTTTCTGAGTTCTCTATTGTTTCATGGTTCTGTATGTCTGCTACTCTCAAACATGACCAACTTAGAAAGAAATTCAGTCTTCCATGTGCATTTTAGAGTATGTTTAAATTCCCCAAATCTTGCTACAAGTTTGGTTTGCATTGAATTTATAAACACATTTAGAGATAATTGAGATCTTAATAATGTTACATCATCTTATCCATAAACATTATATATACCTCTATTTGGGTTTCCTTTGAATTCCTTCAATAAATTTAAACATGTTAATTCCTGGATCTTTTATAGTTTTGTTGCTTGTATAAATAGTATCTTTTTTTCTAGTTTGTTAGTGTAAGTGTGAATGAATACTTTCAGTTTCCATGAATTTATTTTCTTTTTCTTTTTTTCTTTTTTTTTTTTTGAGACCAAGTCTTATTCTGTTGCCCAGGCTGGAGTGCAGTGGCATGATCTTGGCTCACTGCAACCTCTGCCTCTGATCCTTCAAGCGATTCTCGTGCCTCAGCCTCCTGAGTAGCTGGGACTTAGGCATGCATAACCACACCAGGCTAATTTTTGCATTTTTAGTAGACACAGGGTTTTTCATCATGTTGGTCAGGCTGGTCTCTAACTCCTGACCTCAGATGATCCACCTGCCTTAGCATCCCAAAGTGTTACCACTGTGCAGGGCCATGAATTGATTTTCTATTTGGGAATCTTGCTATATCAATTGGGATTAGATTTGGCTACAAGTAATGCAAACACACAAACATAAACTAAAATAAAAGTGTCATGATGAGACAGAGGTTTATTCAAGAAATTAAAGAAGATTGGTGGGTAGGTACCTCAGGGCTGGTACTGCTATAGCAGGCATCTTCTGTCTTGCTGCTCTGCCATGTGTGGCTTCCCTATCCAAGGTCAGCTTATAATCTAAGATGACTGCTAACACTGCAGCCATTATGTCTGCATTCTAGGTGACAGGAAAGAGGATGAAGGCACACTTTCTCCCTTTAATGATGTATGCACTACTTCTGCTTACAACCCGTTGCCTGGGACATGACAATACCTAGCTGCAAGGGAGGCTGACAAATGTGTTTTTCTTCTGGTTGGCCCTGTGCCCTGCTAAAAAACCTAGTATTATGGAAGAAGGGGAGAGCAACATCTCTGTCACGTCACCTTGCTGAATGCTTATTATTTCTAGTAGCTTGCTGTTTCTATTGGATGTTTTATGTGGTTAATCATATTACTGCAAACAACCCAAATTTTGTTTCCTTCCTTCTAATTCTTCTATTTAATTTCCTCTTCCTTTAAAAAATATCATTCTGTTAGCCAGAACTTTCAGCATCATATTAAATAGTAGAGGCAATATTATCTTGATCTCAAACTTATGTGGAATGTGTTTAAGGTTAATCCATTAAGTAATGTGCTTGCTGTACATTTTGGTCCTTTATAAGGTTAAGTAAATTTCCTTCTATTCCTAATCTTATACAAGTTTTTATCATTAATAAGTGATATACTCTCTCAAATGCTTTTTCTTAGTCTTTTGAGATGGATTATATTGATAGGCTTTCTGATGTTAAATCATACTTGAATTTCTGGAGTAAACTCTACCTGATTTATTAGGTTTTCAAGATAGAGGACTAGATAGGTGGCTAGTCAGATAAATGCATTCTAAAGACAGGGAAATACGTTTTAAGGTTTCTCCTAGCTCACTGTAATAAGCATGTTGGATTTAGTTTGCTAATATTTTACCTATAATTTTTGCATCTATGTTCATAAGTGAAATGGGCCTATTCTTTTCTTGATCTGTTCTTTTTTCAGATTGAGAATCTAATTTGGCTGTGCAGGTTTAAAAAAAATTTTTTTCCTCTACTTTCTCTTGCTCACAATGGTCTTTTTCTTCATTTGTTTTGTAATTTGGATTGTGAGCTCAGGTTTGCCTAGGCTTTATATATAGAAATTCTATGAGGTCTGGGTTGAATCCTTTATCCTTGATAGAGTATTTGCTTTTGCTTCCTGATCTATGTGGGTAGTATATGTTCAAATCTGTTTAAAAGGAGCTTGGTTCACACCTGTAATCCCAGCACTTTGGGAGGCCGAGGCAGGCGGATCACCGAGGTCAGGAGATCGAGACCATCCTGGCTAACACAGTGAAACCCTGTCTCTAGTAAAAATACAAAAAAAATTAGCCGGGTGTGGCGGTGGGCACCTGTAGTCCCAGCTGCTCGGGAGGCTGAGGCAGGAGAATGGCGTGAACCCGGGAGGTGGAGCTTGCAGTGAGCCGAGATCTTGTCACTGCACTCCAGCCTACGTGACAGAGCAAGACTCTGTCTCAAAAAAAAAACAAAAAACAAACAAACAAAAAAAAAACGGAGCTTAAATCCTAATTGAGAAGATCAGCTACAATCATATAAATATATAAATAATAATAAAAAGGAAATCTTTTATTATCACATACTGTTTGGTTTTTTGTAAGATTTTTAAAAAGACATGTAACTCATAATCACAACAGATTAGAAAGTAGAGATAAGCAAGAGGAAAACTAGATAGAAATGAACCAAATTCTGCTTATCTCTGACAAACACACTTAAAGTCTCCCTACACGTTTCCTCAGGTTCCTGTTTTAATGTTGCATGTGTGTACTTTTGAGCCTCTCAAATAGATTGTAAGCCATTTGAGTCACCAAAAATCTCATATAGTACTTTGGCTTTTAAATAACCATCACAGCCTTAGTACATTACACTACTAGTACATCACTACTACATCACTAGTACACTACCAGTACATCACTAGTACATCTCACTGTTTGGAAGAAAAATGACAGTAACACCATAATTGTTGAAATTAATACATTGAAATTTGCATTTTGAAATGTTCCCCCATAGAAAAAATTGTCTCTGTGTATTTTGAGATCATAAACTAGTAAGCTTCTCATATATTACAATTCACGGACAATATCAATTACAGTGATTTTTTTTCAGACATATAGAATTTTTATTTGACTTGCCCATACTTCTTAGTGCTGTAGTTATGAGGTATGCTCATGTCATTTATGGAAGACTATTCGCCAGCTTCATCCTCTTTTTTAGGGATCACTCCTTCCCCGCAAGGCCTGTGTGCAAGCAGCATAGGAGAAATGATCACAAAAATGAGATAGAAAATATAGGCTGGGCGCGGTGGCTCATGCCTATAATCCCAGCACTTTGGGAGGCCGAGGCGGGTGGATCACAAGGTCAGGAGTTTGAAACCAGCCTGACCAACATGGTGAAACCCCGTCTCTACTAAAAATACAAAAATTAGTTGGGCGTGGTGGCGCACGACTGTAATCCCAGCTACTCGGGAGGCTGAGGCAGGAGAATCGCTTGAACCCGGGAGGCAGAGTTTGCAGTGAGCCGAGATTGTGCTACTGCACTACAGCCTGGGTGACAGAGCGAGACTCCGTCTCAAAAAAAAAAAAAAAAAAATGGGAGAAAGGAAATAGAAATAGATACACATAAGAAAGGAAGAGGAGGGTTCTCAAATTTTCAAAACGAAGGAATAAACAAGGGTTTTCAAATCAAATATTTATTTTAGTATTTTAATATTTTAAAATGTTAATGTTTATTCAAGTCACCTGGGATATTTGTTTAAAGAGCAGATGTCCAGGTAGAGCCTACAGAGATGATAACTCAATAGGTCTCAGCAGACCCAGGACTTTGGGTGTGTCTTCCCTTTAAGAAACACTGGAATAAGGAGAGCACAAAATTAGAAGGCACACAGTAGGTAGGGCCTGGAGACATGCTAGTAACAACTGACACAGGGGCAGCTTCTGCCACAAGATGCTAACCCTAGGTATTTGCAGATCCTCTGAAAGATACTAGTGAATGTCTATTCAGCTACATACTACGTACTACATTCTAGTGTATGAAGAAGATTCAAAATCTTCTTCAGGGTTATTCATATGTAAAATAATACTCTGATCAATTACAGTCACCTGAGTCATGAAATGACCTCACAGTGGAGGAAATAAGAAAGGGGCTTCTAAAATGTGTCATTAGCACATTCTTTTTTTTTTTTTTTTTTTGAGATGGAGTCTCCCTCTGTTGTCCAGTCCAGGCTTGAGTGCAGGGGCACAATCTTGGCTCACTGCAACCTCTGCCTCCTGGGTTCAAGCGATTCCCCTACCTCAGCCTCCCCGAGTAGCTGGGACTACAGGCACGCGCCACCAGGCCTAGTTAATTTTTTTTTCTTTTTTTTTTCAGTAAAGACGAGGGTTCACCATGTTGGCCACGCTGGTGTCGAACTCTCGATCTCAGGTGATCTACCCGCCTCGGCCTCCCAAAGTGCTGGGATTACAGGCATGAGCCACTGCACCCAGCCAGCACATTCTTAAATGTAGTTCAATAACCCACTTTGGAAAAGAAGCGAATTTTTCCCACACGAGGGATCTAATTTGTTTCACTTACCACAGGGTGACCTGGCTAAGGGAACACTGTCCACTTTTTGCAAATCATGTCTTGGGGTGAAGACACTGGACTTCTTGCACTGTGGAATTCCAAAGGAGTTTCAGTATACTGAGAGGCAACACATACACAAGCTGTGTGCTACAAGAAGTTTGTGGTACAGCTCATTTTTGTAAGTGGACTCAGGACTACTGAAAGAAATCATGGAGTAGGGCTAAAATCAGACAGGGAAAAATGTCAGGCTGTATGTCTTAACAGGCCCAGGGGAAGGATCTGTATCCTAAAATGACAATAATCAAGAAAGGTCCCAATATGACCAAAGTAAACCTTTGTGTTCACTTAGTATCTCTCTTCTGAATTCCAGACCACTGTAGGTTTCCATTTCACATATATTTGAAATATATACATATATGTACATACACACACACACACGCGCGTATGTAAAGATTTCGCTCACTTCAAGACTCCAAACCTAAATTATTCCTAGGTTTCTCCAGATGACTCCTTTGTGGAAAGGGGACGTCGGATATTCTAAGTGAATTTGAATAGAGATGCAACGTCTAATTTGCCTTTCCTTAGTTTCTTCACAGAAGCAATTGTCTTTAAGTCTCAAATAACGTGCAGAAATGCACCTGTGGGGAAGAAGGTGGGTTCTTGCCAGTGTATTTGCTTTAGTGAACTTCTCCATTCAGGTTTATTGGTGGTTACAGTTACAGTACTTTCAAGTACAAGGGTGTGGAAAGGGTTAAGGTCTGTAAAATGATTGCTGGACAGTAGCCAAGAAACTGAGAAAAGCCATAGCTCCTGGGAATCAGCAGGGAGGAGAAGATCTAGTAGTGGGTGCTGTGGAGCACTGCCGTCAGGGTTCAAGGTGAGCCAGTGGGAGGAAGAGCAGTGCGGGAGGGAGGGTTGGAGGAAGCTGAGGTATCGACATGCATTTACAGCTTCGCTCATACCAGGTTAAGAAGTGCCTTTTCCAGAAATTCAGTAAAGAAACAGGACATATGCAGGAGCTGTTTCGACCTGCCCACACCCTACCCCGACTTTCCCAGAAAACAGGCAAGCAAGCAAGGGGCAAATGTCACGGCCAAGCCTCCCGCCTACGGCTTCCAGCCTCCTCAGATCCCAGCGCACAGCCCCGCCGGACTTCCCCCGGAGCGGTTTCCAAAAGTGGGCACTGCGTGATCTGATTCACTCCAAATCTGGCTGTCCCTCGGGAGTGGGCTTTGGCCGCAGGGGCTCCCCGGCAGCGCCAGGCAGAGGCTGAGCAGCAGCAGCAGCCGTCTGCACGCAGAGTAAGGAGCCAGCCTCCGCCGCCGCCTCCTCCTGCCGGATCGAAGTAGGCAGCACAGCCAGTCCCTATCGCTGTCACGCAGCCAGCAGCGGGCCCCCGCCCCCCCCGCGCGGCCCCGGCCCTCACACTGTTATTTGCGTGACTGACCCGAGCGGCGCGGGAGGGGAGGGCGGGCCCGGAGAGGCGCGGGCGGAGAGGGGGAGGCCGGCCGCCCGCTCCTTCCCCTCAGGCCGGCTGCGGAAGCCCTCTCCTCCCCATTGGTCACGCGCTCGAGTCCATCACTCCCGCGAGGCGCTCGGATTGGCAGAAGGCGCACTTCTGGAGCGAGGAGGGCCGAGTAACTCCGCGGGTCTCCGGCACCTCCTCCTTTCCTCCACCCCACACTTGAACGTCCACCCACCTCTCCCCACCCCCCACTCCACTGCCCCCGCCCCGCTCGCGGCAGTGTCCTTAGAAGACTCATTGGGCCAGGGGTGCAGCCAGCCGCTTAACGAGCCGCTCCGCCATAGGTCGAGGCCCACGCCCGTCGGAACAGCGGGCCTCACCATTGGGTAGCTCCGCTCCGCTCCCGCCCCCTCAGCGCCTCAGCCTCCCGTCGCCGCCTCCCAGCCCAGCTCTCCCTCGGCCCCCTTACCCCGCCCGTCCCCGCCGCATCTCCCCTGTCCAGCTGGGCGGGGATTGCTGTACGACTCTGTAAAGTCTGTGAGTCACTGCACAACCCATCAATCCAATTAAATGTCTTGAGCGAGCCGAGCAGGCGGTGCTGCCGCCCGCCGCCGCTCGCCCAGCCGCGGCCGCCCCTGCTCCTGCTTGCAGCGCCCCTCTGATCCATGGCTGTCTGTCTGTACTTGTTACGGTGTAACATCCTCCTCCTCCTCCTTCTCCTCCTCCTCCTCCTCGGGAGCCGCTGCAACTTCCCCTCAGCCAGCCTCCTCCTCTGCTTGGGGACTGCAAAGGCATGGGATAGACCCAGAGCCACTTCCCTCTGTCTCCCCTCCAGCCCTCGCTCAATTTTCCCCCCTTTAAATTAAAGTCTGTTCCTCGCTCCTCGTCGTTTTAGAGATTTATTGGTCGGTCTATTATTTCCCCTGATTTTGTTTTCCCTCTGTGGGGCAGGGATCGCAGGGGCCGGTGGGTTTATTTTAGGGAGGGGGCGCTCCATCACCCCACCCCTCCGTTTCTCCTCCTCCCTTTTCGGCCGTGACTTGATTTCCCCGCTCCTCTGCGCTCCCAACCCTCGAACTCACCGTCCTGTACTCGAGTGACGCACAGACACCCCCCGCCCACAGCCCAGACGTCCCCTCCCTCGCTGCCACCCCGACCCGTCTCGGAGCTGGACCGGGTGCCGACTTCTTCGCAGAAGGGTGAGTGCTGTGCTGGGTTGGGTGGGGAGGATCTGAAAAAATGTGGTGGACGGTCCACTGTTGGGGAGGGTAGGGATCAGGTTGTGGGCTGCAGGTTCCCGGTCCGGCATGGATTTAAGGTGGCGACTCCCTCCTTTCCTCCCTCCCTCACTCCCGCTTCCCCCGCCCCTCAACTCCTTATTCACCAGCCTTGCTGTATATCTAGGTATTGCCAGACTTCCACCATCGGGGCATTATAACGCTTATAAAACATTTGGTAATGGCATGCTTTCTGTCTTTAGGATGCTTAGTGAGCAGTGATAGCCACCAATGTGATCCGATAGATTCTATCACCTGCAAAAAGTGTAAAAGGGACGATGGGTACATTTTCTTCTAATTCAAAGTTAAACTTTTATTCAATAAAGGGGAAGCAAAAAGATATTTTTAATTTGAATGCGTAGCGATAGAGCAGCGATAGAGCAGCGATAGATCAGAGAAAGACAGATTGTCTAGTGGCATTGCTTAGTGTTTTTATTTGAAAATAGTTTTATGGGTTCCCTATTGAAAAAATATCAAGTCTGTATCAAAGGTTATGAAGTCTTTGAACCTGTTGGAGGAAAGCAAGGTAAGATGGAAATCCAGCTTGACACTTCATCTTTAGCTCACCTCTGTTCCAGGGAGGCATTACAGCACAGAGTTTTAAATTTCTCAGTCACTGGACACAATGGAGCATGTTAAGGATTTGAGAGAAATATGGATTATTTCTCTTTTGATAACCATCTTTTGTGTACTTGATTGCTTGTTCAGCAATGTCATACCACAGAATTTTGTAAAATTTCAATTTGGTTTCTTGGTTGTCCATAGTTCGGAACTACAAATACCTGTCCATATATGCTTTATGAGGATGTTGCCGTATGCATCTTTCATATTTTGTTTGAAATAAAAGTAAAAATTATGAGAAATAGTTGTCAGAATTGGCTCCTGAGGTTGCTTTTTTGAATTCAGCTGTTTTAAAATGGTGTTACTCTTTTTGAGTCAAGTTCTGGGCTAGTTGTCCACAAGATTCAAATTAGGCCAAACCAAACATGTTTTGAAATATTAAAGTACAGGAAAGGCCTCTTAATAGTTCATTCTCTCCTTCTCTTTCAGGGTAACCAGAATAAGTTGTTACTAAATTTAATTTTAAAGAATAGACTGTTCCTGTACCAAAATCTGCCAAGTTGCTACAGAAAGATTTCTTTTTAAAGAGCAGAAATGTGTTTATGATCAGTCCAAAGTAGTGAAGTTGAAAAGTGACTTAAATGTAAATGCTGTCTTAAAGAAATGCTTGTCATAAGCCCCAAAACCTTCCAGAGTGTTTCAGGAAGACTTATACAAAGCCTTTTTGAATTAATACATTTTGTCATGTGACCTTTTTTATGAGTGTAAGACTGAATTATTGAAAGACCTCATAGCACAAGGGAGCCATGCTGCCAGAGTTTGAATCTTACCACCATCCCTCACTGGATGTGTGACCTCGGGGACGTTTCTAACCTGGCTTTTGTGAGTTTTGTCCTGTAGATGGAAAGAATGACTTCTCAAGGGTTTGTTGTAAGGTTGCATGAGAGTGCATGTCACAGAGCACTCCATGTTAGCTGCTCCATCGTCACCAGCAGTCTTAGAGAGGTTTCTAGTATAGTGGTTAAGAGTAGGACCTCACGCTGGTTCATGCCTGTAACCCCAGCACTTTGGGAGGCTAAGGTGGGAGGATGGCTTGAGCTCAAGAATTTGAGACCAACTTGGTCAAGATGGTGAGATCCGGTCTCCACAAAATAATTAAAAAAAAAAAAAAAAAAAGAATGGGGCCTCCAGAACCGGATTCCATAAGTTTAAATCCCAGCTTTTCCTCATTATCTTTGTGACCTTGGCCAGGTTAGCCTCAGATTCCTCATCTGTAAAATGGGAATAATAGCACCTACTTTATAGGGTTATTGTGATTGCACAGAATGAGAGTTAATATATGCAAAGATATTGAGTAGTCTTTGGTGCATCTTTGCAAGTTTAACTCTTATGTGCCTTGCATATCTTGAAATATGAATGACTATGTTTTTTAGACAATTTTTTGTGAAGATAAAAATTATTGTTATCAATAAAATAAAATTTTTATCAATATGCCTGATGTTTTATGGGATTTATACTTTTAATCTAGAGTTTGTATGACCCTTTAAGAAATACAGTTACTGGACCAGGCACAGTGGCTCATGCCTGTAATCCCAGCACTTAGGGAGGCTGAGGTGGGAGGATTGTTTGAGCCCAGGACTTTGAGACCAACCTGGGCAACACAGCAAAACCCTGTGTCTACAAAAAATACAAAAATCAGCTGAATGTGCTGGCACATGATTGTAGTCCCAGCTACTGAGCCCTGGAGGTGGAGGCTGCAGTGAGCCATGATTACGCCACTGCATGCACTCCGGCTTGGGTTCCTTTTCTTTTTCTTTTTTTGAGACGGAGTCTCAGTCTGTCACCCAGACTGGAGTGCAGTGGCGCAATTGCGGCTCACTGCAACCTCTGCCTCCAGGATTCAAGCAATTCTCCTGCCTCAGCCTCCCAGGTAGCTGGGATTACAGCTGCGCTAATTTTTGTATTTTTAGTAGAGACATGATTTCACCATGTTGGTTGGGCTGGTCTCGAACTCGTGATCTCAAGTGATCCACCCCTCTTGGCCTCCCAAAATGCTGGGATTACAGGCATGAGCCACCGTGCTTGGTAAGACCCTTTCAAAAAAAAAAGAAAAAAGAAATTTAGCTATTGAATGAATTGAGTTGATCCCCTTTCATTTAAACTTGCATTTAGAATGTACGTGTCGCTATTAAAAGTGTAGTACATATCACGCATTTGCTATTATCTGTGGTTTTCCCTACTGTTAAACAGAAAACTCTTTGAGGGTAAGAATAGTATTTCATTTATAATTTAATCTCTAGTGCCCAGTACCTTGTATTTAAAGAAGCTTAATTAATGTGTGTGAAATTAATTAAATAATGCTACTCTCATATTTATAGTAGTTGAGTGACATTATAAGTGATATTGTAGAGAATGCTATTATTTGTATTATTGAATTGAATTTTCACTTTCTCAATTATTTTTGCAAACAGAGAATAAATGAGAGGAATTATAGTATAATTTACTTTTCATTATAGAACTATTTTTTATTTTCAAGGTTAAACAGAAAATAGTCTGATAAAGTATGCCTGTCATATCCTCCTTTGATACCTGACATGTCCAGTTTTTAATCATAAAATCTTCTGACTCCCACACTTTCTGTCATTAAGTTGGATGTTGTTAATGATTAATAGGAATTATATGAATTGGATTTGGACTGTCCCAAAAATGATATGATGTTATTATCTGTTACAGATTAATAATAATACAGATAATGTATCAACCTAATCGTGTGAAATTTAAAATGGCATCATTTCCTTAGGCACCACATCCTTATTCTCTTTCCATTCAAGAGTGAAACTTTCTCTTGAGTAGACTTAATAAATAATTAGCTATTGAAATAGCTGCACTAAATAGTGTGGCAGGAATCATAAAGGAAGTTATGAAATTAGTAAATAAAACACACTAAACTTTACCATACGCTTAATATGGTTACTCACTTGGGGAATCAATTTTTCAAAACAAGCCAAGTTGATGGGGCCTACCACCTGCCTCATTTATAGAATCATTCTATTTTACTTGTCAATAAAATCCAGTCTAATTCCTGAGCCCTCTGAAGTTATAAAAAGCCAGAATTATCTTTCATTAGAGATCCTTGGTAATAAAACCTGAATGCTAATCGACTCAGAATTGTTACAGTTTTCCATCACATTGTTAACACTTTTCAAACACATATATGAAATATCTATTACAATGTGAGCAATTTTGTGTATATAAATCTTTGTTTAACCAAATCATCACTTACCCTGTTTAGTTGAATATATTCCATTTTCATGGGCTAAAACAATTAATTTAGAAAACTTGCCCTTTTTTTGTTTTGATACATTTAAAGCAGCTAATCTAAAGTGAAACTCTAAGAAATAATAATTTATAAGCACTTAGAGACTGTACTTAAGTGTTTGGTGTGCAAGATAGACAGTCTCTTTATTTTTCACTTGACGCATTTTAGCATGACATATATTCCATAGGTCACACCTCTTTCTTTCTTTCAGCTTTTTAAAAATAAGGACATTTGGGTATTTATTAGTATTTTACAGACATATATAATTTCTGCAGGTTTTTTTCTTAAACAATGTTTGTTGTGTGCAGTTATTTGGAAAGAAGAGCAAGGAGAGGTAGAAATAACCTTTGAGGCTTGCGATTTCTATCCTTATCTTCCAACATTAGGGACATGGATAACTATCTATATACTTTGTCAGTAATCAAAAGGAGAAGAAAATAACATATGCATTATCTTATGGCGTAAACTCAGAATTAAGGTCCGTGAAGTTCTATACTGAGTGATGCTACTGATTGGCATGTGACCTTGAGCATTACACTTAACCTTTACCACTCTCTCCATGAGTGAAGGCAGTTACCCTCTGCTCACTCACAGAGAAAGTTGTAGGGGTCAGTTGTAAGTGCTTTTTAAAAGCATTTGAGAAGGACACAATGCAAGCAAATACAAAGTAAACATTAGCATTTAGAAATGAATATTTGTTCACCATTATTTAAAAATTGTGATCTTTCAGATTTTTTACCTAATGGGCATTTTTCCTTTTCGTTTTATATGTGAAGAGACTTCTTACTAGTATGCTCACAAAAATATATATATGGTACTTTTTAAAGAAGCAGTGAACTTTGGTTTAGCTGAATGGGGTTTTAAATGTTAACACTGAGATTTTGGTACGTCCTGGGTTATAACAGATATTGATGTTTTTGAGAACAAACTTCAGGTATCTGAGAGTTAATACATTTTATTAAGTTAAAGTTTATAAAACTTACACTTGCATTGCAGGAAAACATGTTCAGACTTAGATTCCATTAGCAGTATATTCAAATAGAAAAATTAATAGTATTATTTACTTTTAAATTTCAAAAGGATTACTTGGCTGTGGGACCTCTCTTGTTTTATTATTTATTTTTATTTTTTTGAGAAGAATGGAATCCCTGGAAAGGACCCTTCTTTATACTCATTTTTTTTTTTTTAACCTTGAATGCAGTCAAATATACATTATTTCAAAATATAGTGGCTTGGAGGATTTAATTTATTTTGGCTAATTTTATATTTCGGAAAGCTAGGGAAGGCCCTAGCATTATATACATTATATACATTAGCATTATATACATTCCTTTGAATTCAGTTTTATGTCTCTGTGATTATTAGCAGAATTGTCACAACCTCATGATGTTACTCACTTTTTTAAGTGAAAATGAAATTCTAGTGTACTCAGAATAACAACTATTAAAACAAGTAAGACATGTAAAGAAATATTATTTCTTCTAACTGACATTAAGAAGAGTGAATAGTGATCCTCAAATGTGAGGTTTCTAAGCAGAAAGCAACTTTAAAAAACATATTGTCCTTACGGTTCAGTAGCCAACCCACTGAAACTTAGAATGATCAGTTTTCTTTTTGAATTTAAAGTTCACATTGATGTTTATAATGTGTTGTGTGTTGGCATGTATAACTCTTTGGTATTGGATATTTACCTTTAACATACTACATAAAATGACGAAACTAGTCTACCTTTTGTTTAAATTTCATCTGTTTTTCACACCCTTCTTTTTGTTCTTACATTGTATTTCAGTTTTCTTAATATTTCCACATTTTTCTTTTCTTTTTATGTACCATCTTCCTCATTTTACTCTATTCTGTCCTCCTCCCAAGAGTCATAGGAATTCTTTTTCCTTGATCATAGCAGGTTTTTTTCTGTTAGCTCCCTTTGCATTTGCCTCTATATAATGTATGGAGTAGTGGTTTTTATTTAGTTTAGTCTGCTTTATGAGACTGATGGAACGACTTTCTCTATAGAACATTTGTTTTGCCTTGTTTCAGAAGATGAGCTCTCTAATCATCTTATCTACACAAACTTAAGGGACTACGTCATAAACCTAAGACCAAGTTTTAGCTTGTATGAGGTGGTAACAAGGGAAAACTGTAACATGTTTATTATTTGCTGATTTTCTGTTAATCTATTTTATGTGGAGGAGCCCACAGATTTTTTTCTTTTCACGTTATCTTGAAATGTTTCATCCAAGCTTTTTGTTTTTGTTCCATGTCTGGTGCCCTGGTGAGCTTTGGAGACGGTGTCTGCCATGATCATTACCACCTGACCACAAGGAGGGTGGCTTGCCTGAGAACATCACATTAGCCGGGATGAGCAGCTCCTTTGTTTTGTTTTGTTTTGTTGTTAGCTCCTTAAAGCCAGGCAGAACATCAGACCATGTCCACTGTGAGATTTTCCAAGGTTCACCATTGTGGAATGATGAATGTTCCCTAGTAAAGTAACCATCAGCTTCATTGTCTTCTATGGCTTCAACTCAAATGAAATGTATGCCTTTGAGTTAACTTTAGTTTTGATTTTAAGGGTTCTTTTTATCTGGAAAATCAGAGTATAAAAATAAATTTGTATTTTTAAACATAAAAGATTTACATAAAAATCCTGTAAGTAAAAAAGTTTTCGTAAGGACCAAACTTCATTGATCTGGAGAAAATATTTAATAGTTTCTCAAAATATCTGACATTATTCAGACATCAGTAGTAGAAAAGTTTTAAATTTGATTAAACAAAAATAAATTCTTTCGATTTAAAAAGCAAAGTCTATTTTTACTTTTTATTAAACAATTTGAAAACAAAATTAGATAAACTGAGTTTTGGAGTTGATTAAATAAGAGATTTCCCAGAAATGGTACTTTATAAAATCTATGCCTCATGGAAGAAGTTTGATCTTTTTTATACATATGCATCCCATTTTGGGCTTCTGTTCATTTACTCATTCAGTTAATTCAACAGATATTTAATGGGCACTTACTATGGGTCAGCTACTCTTATTAAACACGTATGATATAGCGGGGAAGAAGAGGGATGAATATGCTTGCCTTTATGGAAATTCCAAACTATTTTGGGGGTATTTACAGCTTGTTGTCTACTTTTTGGAGTAGTTATAATTAAACATTGTACAATAATGACCTGAAAAAAGTAAGGATTCTTTACATGGATTTTATGCCTGCTGACTTGGTATAAAAGGAATCCTAAATCCTAAAACAAAATTTCACTTAAATGGACAATTTTTATATGAATTTGAGTTGAAATATTAAAAACAATAATGCCAGTAGTTTCCAACAGAAATCATGAATCATCCTCATTTCTGAACCCTGGAAAACCTTACAGTGGACAGAGTCTGAAATTTCTCCTAGGTTTTCTTTATACTTTTAAGTTGTTTTCTCCTATTGCTTTGTTTTCTTTGTAATAGAGCCTGAGAAAAATGGTAACACTGAAAATTGCACAATGGAAATGGAGTCCTCTCTGCTGTATTGCACAATTAGCAAGAAAATCTTAAGTTTTCTTTAGTATACATTAAGAACTAATTTTTTGTTTCTGTGATCGTACTATGTAATTTCCTAAACAAACAAATAAATAAAACCCTTAGGGTTCATTTCCACCTCAAATATTGAAGTAGATACACCTAAGTATGCAGTACAAGTAGCATTAATACAGTATAACATATAATGATTTTCATTAATTGTTTTATTTTTATTAATATTTAATACATGTCCCAAGTGCTTGGGGGTATCAGAGACTAATAATAAGACATATGGCATCTGCCTATAATGGTGTTCACAGTCCAGTTAGAGACAAAAGAGCCCCATATGAAAATTAAATCATTTATATTAGGCAATATGTGATTTCGCTTAATGGGAAGTCTAGGGTGGACCACTACAGTAAGCCTAGTCTTGCACCAAGTGAACTTGCCTTCTAGCAGAAGTTCTATGTGGCCTTCCTGGGAACCCATCCTTCCTTTTAAGTCTGGGCAAAGATGGTTAGCAGGCTTTCTTTTTGTCCCTGGACACTTAAGGGTAGAATAGTCTCTGTGCAAGCTGTTGCAGTGGCTTAGCAAGAGAGGGGAGGAAAGGGGAATGGAGCACGCATTCCACCCATTTACTACATTCACTAGCTATCACCTTGGGAAGCAAAAAGTGCGCCTGAGAATAGAATATATGGACACAGTATGGATATATTTTAGTTTCTTGAGCATAAAAATTATTCAAGACTGGGCACAGTAGCTCAAGCTTGTAATCCTAGTGCTTTGGGAGGCTGAGTTGAGAAGATTGCTTGAGGCCTGAGGTATGAGACCAGTCTGGCAACGTAGCAAGAACCCTGTCTCTGCACAAGAAATATTAGTTCTAGGTGGTGGTGCACACCTGTGGTCCTAGCTAGCTTCTTTGGAGGGGCTGAGGCAGAAAGACGGCTTGAGCCCAAGAGGTCAAAGCTGCAGTGAGCTATGATTGAGCCACTGCACTCAAGCCTGGGCGACAGAGTGAGACACTGTTTTAAAAAAAAAATTATTTCATAGCTTTGAGAAGCCTGATACATCAATATGGGCCCCATGGACAAGGGGAGTTCTCTGAAAAAAAATGGAAGAATCACTGGAAGGGTTAAATAAATCACTGGAAGGGTTAAATAAAATGTGGGTTGGAGGCTTTTGACAGTTACTGAAGACACTTTCTTCCTCGGTTTTTCCTAGAGTAGCCCTGCCTACAAGATGGGTGTCCTCCAGACCGAATATGACAAATTTAGGAAGTTTGCATATATTGCTATGATTTATAGATACAATCTCTCTGAATTGTTTTGCTTTGGAATTAGCTGAAGTTCCTGATGTGTGTGTGTGTGTGTGTGTGTTTAAATCCTCAAATGTAATGTTATGTGACTGTGGCTTTTGTTTTCATTTTCTTGGACGTTTGAAAATATTAAGAATCTCTGTTTTATAGTACAGGTGTTTGTTTATTTGGAGCTAAATCTAAGATAGGATAATACAATGTATGCTTGTCTCTTATATTTAAATTAGGGCAAAAAGGCCGGGCACGGTGGCTCATGCCTGTAATCCCAACACTTTGGGAGGCTGAGGCAGGCGGATCACCTGAGGTCAGGAGTTCGAGAGCAGCCTGGTCAGGGCCTGTAATCCCAGCTACTCGGGAGGCTGAGGCAGGAGAATTGCTCGAACCCGGGAGGCGGAGGTTGCAGTGAGCCAAGATCGTGCCCCTAGACTCCAGCCTATGAGACAGAGCGAAACGCTGTCTCAATAAATAAATAAATAAATAAATAAGCGGAAAAAAACCCCAAAGTCTCAAAGTTTATCTGTTAACAACAGTATTCAGATACTTATGTGGATACTTCCTTTAAAAAAAAAAAAAAAAAGATAACCTGTATGAAAAGTTTCTTTTCCTGAAAACTATTTCTCCTAGAACCATCACTCAATCTATATGATTCAAAAAGCCACCAAAGGTGTTAATTATGTTAATTATCTAGAAAGTTGTGATGGTTTTGAGGGTGTATACATGTCACAGCTTATTAAATTGTACATTTTAAATATATGCACTTATTATATATCAATAAAACTTTTTAAAAAGCCAACCAGATTGTAAGGTATATTTTCAGGATAAAATACTTCTTATCTTTGGGAGGCTGAGGCAGGTGGATCACCCGAGGTCAGGAGTTCAAGACCAGGCTGGCCAACATAGTGAAACCCCGTCTCTACTAAAACTATAAAAAAATTAGCCGGGTGTGGTGGCAGGCACCTGTAAATCCCAGCTACTTGGGAGGCTAAGGCAGGAGAATCACTTGAACCCAGGAGGTGAAGGTTGCAGTGAGCTGAGACTGTGCCACTGTACTCCAGCCTGGGCCACTGAGTGAAACTCCATCTCAGAAAAAAAAAAAAAAAAAAAAAATATATATATATATAACATATATATATAATATATGATGTATGTTTATTATATATAATATATATTACATATGTTTATATATTATATATGTTTATATTATATGTAATATGTATAATATATTTATATAATATATATTATATATATACACACACACATTTCTTATAATAGGTATTTTTTTTTTTTTGAGACGGAGTTTCGCACTTGTTGCCCAGACTGGAGTGCAATGGTGCGATCTTGGCTCTCCTGGGTTAAGCGATTCTCCTGCCTCAGCCTCCCGAGTAGCTAGGTTTACAGACACCCGCCACCACTCCCAGCTAATTTTTTGTATTTTTAGTAGAGACAGGGTTTCACCATGTTGGCCAGGCTTATCTCGAACTCCTGGCCTCAGGTGATCTGCCTGCCTCAGCCTCCCAAAGTGCTGGGATTACAGGCGTGAGCCACTGCGCCTGACCAAGAATTATATTTTTAAAGTTTGTTATTTATTTTTTATTTCTTTATTTCATCCACCCTTTATTCACCTGTATCTTATACCCCAGAAACACATATTTAAAGTAAGAAAGACAAATAGAATTAAGGAGGCCTTTGTGCCCGTTGAAATTTAGATATAGGACCTTAGAGAGCTTTTTACCATATGTAAGACTCAGTGGAGTATCTTTAAGTAATTTGCCCACATTTGAATTTGGAGAATTGCAGTTGTGTATTCTTCAAGGAATCCTTTTCTTATAGTTTAACAGATTATGACTCATCTTTGGCAAGGAGTAAAGAGCATGATTTTAGTGAGGCTTTTTCCTCCTCTTTTCTTTCTTTCTTTTTTTTGGAAGAGGTTAAATGGCTTAATGCTTTTTAAATATTCCTTTTTCTCCCCCGCATGTTATACATTAAATTTTGGCATGTTGGGCCATAGACTCTATGAACAGATTTGTTTAGGGAAGAACTAAGTTTGTTCCATTGTTCTTGCCTCTATGGTCTTCAGCACAGTACAGATATCTTAATATAAGTTTGTGAATTGGTAGTTTAATGTTAATCAAATATTCCTTATGCTGCCCAGTATATATATCAGGTAAATTTCTATATGTATAATATCAGGAATTTTTTTTTTTTTTTTTTTTTTTTTGAGATAAGGTCTTGCTCTGTTGCCTAGGCTGGAATGCAGTGGTGTGGTCACTGCTCACTGCAGACTCAACCTTCCAGGCTCAAGCAGTCCCCCCACCTCAGCCTCTCAAGTAGCTGGGACTACAGGTGTGCACCGTCACTCTTGGATAATTTTTATTTTATTTTATTTTTTGAGATGAAATTTCATTCTTGTTGCCCAGGCTGGAGTGCAATGGCGCAATCTCAGCTCACTGCAACCTCTACCTCCCAGGTTCAAGCGATTCTCCTGCCTTAGCCTCCTGAGTAACTGGGATTACAGGCACCCACCACCACATCCGGCTAATTTTTTGTATTTTTAGTAGAGACAGGGTTTCACTGTGTTGGCTAGGCTGGTCTTGAACTCTTGACCTTCAGGTGATCCACTTGCCTATGCCTCCCAAAGTGCTGGGATTACAGGCGTGAGCCACCACGCCCAACCAATTTTTAATTTTTTTTTTTTTTTGTAGAGATGGAGTTTCACCAGATTGTTTAAGCTTTTCTTGAACTCCTGGCCTCAAGCAATCCTCTTGCCTCAGCCTCCCAGAGTGCTGGGATTACAGGTGTGAGCCACAGTGCCCAGCTGAAGCTTTTTTATTGTTAGAATTAATGCCTATGTTAAATTTAGAACATTGGCAAATTTTCATGAATTAAAAAAATAGTCTACTAAAATGATCAGAGTTGTGTTACTGGGGTTGGGGCTATCAGGGCATTAATGAGTGATTTGAAAGCTCTAGTTCTTTTTACAACACTGGCAGGACACGTTGGAATCACATATGTCCAGGCCACAACCCAGAGGTGAGGCCCTGGGTTATTGTAATGTACAGCCACACTGTGCTTTATGATGCTGTCTCTCATACCATATTCCCCCATACCCAAGCTTTCTATCATAGAACTTTTCAGACATGTAGAAAACCTAACAGTAATTCAACAAACACCCATATTCTCTCTACCCAGATTCAGTACTTATTAACCTTTTGTCGTATTGGCTTTATGAGTCTGTCCCTCTTTCTCTGGGTACTTTTTTCCTGTACCATGTAAAAGTAAGTTTCAGACATCGTGAGTCCCTACCATCAAATACTTCAGAATACATATTCTGAGAACAAGGACATTTGCTACATAACCACAATGCCATTATCACACCTAGGAAAATTGGTAATAACTTGGAATGCTTTTCAAAAATTCAGTTCATTAAAGACATATGAATTTATATCCTACTAAAAATTAAATGCATATGAAGTGAGAAGTTTCACAGAATATGGAATTCTGGAAATTGCTGGTAAAGATATGCATTTCTTCTCTGTGTTTGCAAGTGAGGCCACTACTTCAAACATTTTTATGAGGTAAACACATTTTCTATGTTTAGTGAGGTAAAATCTTTTCTAGCTTTCCCAACTCATGATCATAGCGATGAGAAGAAAGAAACATTTCTCAAAGTTCATGCCGCAGTGTGGTTTCGTGGGAAAAGCTCAGTCTTAAGTCAGAAGGAATAGTGTTGGTTCAAATAGTTGCTCTGACCCTTCACTGCAGGTGACCTTGCAGAAGTGAAGGTCTTGTATCAGTTAAGATGCTTTTAGAAGCTGCCCTCAAGCTCACTGGAATCATCAGGAAATGTATTCTTTTCACAAAAAATTCAGAGGCAGGGCAGGCCTCAGGGTTGGTCAGTTCTGGAGCTCAGGTTCTGAGTGTCTTTCTGCTGTGCCAGGCTCCTTGTTGGCTCTGACTTTGTTTCAGCTCCTTCCTCCAGCTGGGTTATAGCCATACATCACCGTATTGAGAAGTCAGAAACCTCTCCACAGGATGGACTGTCAGTTTTCCTGTCTGATTGGGCATCTCTGCTCACTTCTGGGCCAGTAACTGTCTTCAGAGAGCATTCTGCCCTGGATGGCTTGGACTAACCTGTAAACCTACCCCTAGAGCCAGGATGGGGTTCACTTAGGGAGAGGAAAGGAGGAATGGATGTTGGGTATGTCTCTAAGACTCCATTTTCTTTGCGGTAAAATGGGAACAATGGTATCTACCTCTATGCTTATTACTGACATAAAATAAGTAAAGCAACAAACACAAAGCTGATGTTTACTAAATGTTAATTCCTATTCTTTCTTCTCTCCTTTCAATCTTACATAAAATCCCATCTTCCTTTGATGCTGCCACCCTCCATACTAGTAAGCATTTGTAAGTAACTCTCCCTTGGCTGGTCTCCTACCTGACCTCTCACCTCACTATCTAGGGCATAGCATTTCATGTGAGCTTTGCAAATTGGTCAGACCTTCCATTAACCTATCTTGCCCATCTTATTTTTTTCTTATGTATTTCTTTTTTTTTTTTTTTTTTTTTTTTTTTTAGATGGAGTCTGCTCTGTCGCCTGGGCTGGAGTGCAGTGGCCAGATCTCAGCTCACTGCAAGCTCCGCCTCCCGGGTTTACGCCATTCTCCTGCCTCAGCCTCCCGAGTAGCTGGGATTACAGGCACCTGCCAACTCACCCGGCTAGTTTTTTGTATTTTTTAGTAGAGACGGGGTTTCACGTGTTAGCCGGGATGGTCTCGATCTCCTGACCTCGTGATCCACCTGTCTCGGCCTCCCAAAGTGCTGGGGTTACAGGCTTGAGCGCCCGCTTCCGGCCTTATGTATTTCTTTTAAATTTTTTCTATAATATATCCCTAGAAACATCTTATGTATTTCAACTTCACTTGATGTTTTTCCAAAACCAAGGACGGGAAATTGTTAACATTGTGTACAAGGCCAGGCATGGCAGCATGCATCTGTAGTCCCAGCTACTCCAGAGGCTGAGGCAGGAGGATCACTTGAACCCAGGAGTGCAAGAGCAGCCTGGGCAACGTAGCAAGACCCCATATTTTAAAAATAACACTTAAAAAAACTGTGTGTTGTACATATTTATCAAATGTGAAGAAAAATCTCTTCAGCTTTACTGTCCATAAAAACCGAGTTGAAATAGATTTCCCCCTTTATGAAAAGAAAACCATGATGACCCATGAAAAGGTAAGCAAAATAAAAAGGTATTTGAAATATAGTAACTTATTTGTGCAGGACAGACCAGGTCTTTGATATTTTAGGAAAATCTAGACTCACCACAGTAGTGTAGCTGCTCCAGTTTCACCAGAATTTCCTTTAAAAAAAAAAAAATGTCTAATTCCAGTCTGGTCAAGATGGTAAAACCCCATCTTTACTAAAAAGACAAAAATTAGCCAGGCATGGTGGCAGGCGCCTGTAATCCCAGCTACTCGGGAGGCTGAGGCAGGGAATTGCTTGAACCTGGGAGGTGGAGGTTGCGGTGAGCTGAGATCACACCACTGCACACTAGCCTGGGTGATAGAGCAGGACTCTGTCTCAAAAAAAAAAAAAAAAAAAAAAAGTGTCTAATTTGCCAATACATTTTTTTTTTGGATTCTTTGGTCTTGAACCCTCTCATACCTACTGCAGGAGAGAGTCATCTTCCAAAGACATGTTTTCCAATACTGTATGCGGGAACAAGGGAGGGTCTTTGTTCAGGCATGCCCTTTTCAAAATAGAGAAGGATTGTCATATTTTTCCCCCTGTGGTATTTCTAAAGCACTTCTGAAACACCTGTGACTTCCTGCAAAATTGCCACAACCTAATTACATGAGATGTTCTTCCCTTTTGGATTTTCTTCCAAAATGACAGGATCACTCTTGAAAGAAAGTTATTGATCCCTGTTGACCCCTGTAAGTAGAACGTTTAATTCTGCCGCCCTCCGTGGCAAGAGAATGGAAGAAGGGTGAGAAGTCTGATCTCTCTCTTGACTTGGAAGATGCTGAACCCTGGCTTGTTCCTTTCTGTTACTTTTTTTCAGTGTCTTTAATTTTTAGATTTAGTGTTGAGGTAGCTATTGATCTGTTAACTCTGTAAATACTGAAAATACTCAGATTTTGGATGGTTCGATCCGTAATTCAGAGCTTCTGCTGGCATGAATCTTTTCAGCCAGAGAGATGTTTTTTAAAGGAACTCTTTAAGTGTGTGTTGATAATTCTAACACATCTCAAATTAGGTTCTATAATTGTAATGCTGCACAATGAAGGCAAAGCTCTGAGATAAATTATAATTTTATTAAAGAAGCCAGAGAAAGGACATTGTGGCTATAATTTTGGTTAAAATTGCTGAGTTTTGAGAATAAAAAAATTTGAAATTCATATTGCATTCCTTGAAGTGCTATTGGTTATTTTTAAGAAGGATGAAATATGATTATAACTTATGAAGCTTGGTTTCATTTGAGCACATTTTAAATGTTAGTGCCTTGCAGAAAAGTTTTGTGGACAAGATTCCCTTTGCTGTGTAACAAATACTTTTACTGTTTAGCCAAGGTTTGCTACTAATGGCTCAGAGGCTGAAATGAAAAGTGAAATGGCTGTTGTTTCCCATCTAATAGCTTGATTTTGTTTTTATTTCCACTACCCAGTGTTTAAAAAAAAAAAAAAAAGAAAGCCAAGATCAAGATCCAAAAGCTCAAACTAACATTTAATTTCCCAACTAGAATAGGACTGGCCTTGCCGTGACGTGAAAGTCTTGTATGGGAAACGTTTATTCACGGCTGCGCAGTTGACCATACTCATTGCTGGATCAGGGTGTATTCTTGTCTTCAAACAATCAAGCAGGTAAAAACCAATTGAGACTAAGCAGTTGGACTGACTCAATTTCTCTTTTTCCTCTCTGTTGAGAAATGTTTTAACTGTGTTTCTTGCCCCTACTTCTTGGTCTACCTGAGAGAATAGAACAAAAGTCTAATTAACAGTGGATTGGAAAGCAACAAAGAGTCCAGAGTGTGTTATCTGCCACTTATTACTGAAGGTTTATACTCCAATGATAGAGCAATTGCTAGCGCTTTGTCTTTATGTTTGCTTCTTTCTTAATTCTGTCATTCCTGTGTACTCTCTTGGAGCTTCTCATGGGCAAGATCTACAATTTCAAGTTGTGTGCAATGGATTTTAAGGGCAAACTGCAATTGTTCCAGGTCATTTATTGTTTTCTTTTTTCTCGAGGAATTCTTATTCTGACTGAAAACTGCAGCATGACCAGTGAAAAATTGTTGACCAGCTAAGGAAAATACATTTACAATAGTTTTTAAAAACTATTTGGAAAAGAGATTATACTTGGAGAAAATTTGTCTGTACTTTGGCTAAGTCCCTAGACATAAGCTTTATTGTGTACCAGGTCATGGATCCATCTTTCCTACCTTAGCATGAAATCCTTGTGGTACAAAGACACTCTTGTCTCCTCAGCATTGTTGTGTTCCACTGCCACTAATTTCACGTTATCACTAGTGTAGTGATTACTGAATAGTAAGTACACTAGATTGACATGGGTCATGAATATTTATTTTTTGCGGTACTTAGGCATTTTAAGAACAATATGATAAAAATGGAAACTTTTTCCATGCGGGCTAATTTAGGGTTATTAATAGTTATAAAGGTATTTGACCACTTGTTTTTCTGTTTTGATCTTACATGATGATTGGACAGGGAGATGGACAAAGAAGCATTGCATAAAAGAGATCACTTTCATGATGGAGGAGAGATGCTTGTTACCACCATTTTTTGTTTGTGCAGTCTACAAATCAGTTCATATGGCCTCTGACAACTGTTCTGGTGACCTAGGTTCATGTATTTTGGAGGAACAGTGACTTTTATTATTGAATAATTATGTGAATAAGGAGTTTTTTAAACATGGATTTTCCATTTCCTAAAATAGAGGCCTTTTCTTTAAGATTCTTTTGCTTCTCTTTATGTTGTTCGTACACTTATTGACATTGTTGGTGTGAGAATTACTCTTTTAAGTTGTTCTTCAGTTCAAGTTGTTGACATTCCAGCTAACAGTATCCCTACCTCTCACCTTGGGAATACAAAATGAGATTCTCTATGGAATACTTAAATCTTAACTTTTGAATGCTAGATGCAGGTATCAGTTTAAACTCATTACACCATTATATGATGAGGAAAAAATAGGCATTTTTATGACTAGGAAAAAGTTATTGGCAGAGAAAAGCTCTGTTTTGTTTAGTCAGTTACTGAAATGGAATGGAGTCTTCTCCTTTTTTTCTTTTTTGAGATGGAGTTTCGCTTTTGTTGCCCAGGCTGGAGTGCAATGGTGCTATCTCGGCTCACCACAACCCCCGCCTCCCGGGTTCAAGCGATTCTCCTGCCTCAGCCTACCAAGTAGCTGGGATTACAGGCATGCACCACCACGCCTGGCTAATTTTATACTTTTGGTAGAGACAGGGTTTCTCCATGTTGGTCAGGCTGGTCTCAAACTCCTGACCTCAAGTGATCCACCCGCTTTTTATTAGGTGTGTCTTTGAAGCTGAAATGATTCAATGCTTACAGTCACCTATGAGCATTTGTGTAGTGAGTTCTTGGAACCCTTTGTGCTCCTGGAGAGGCAGTTTATGTAGCAAACGTGTAGTAAGCAAGTGTATTATGACTTTTCTAACTATCACACCATCAAGCACATGATGCTTTGATGTACTGGAGTGCAGCGAGCAGTTACACCATGGGGTGTTAAGTGGAAACTCGGGCGCCTGGTCAACCCACTTATAAATTTCTGTTCTTCACATGTCCTCCTATTTTCTCTGTGTGCATTTATAATTGCTTTTAGTGATCCTGTCAATTTGACAAACAGAAAAGGTAACAAAAGCAAAGTCCAAATAGCCAGTTTTAGAATTTTAAGTAAAAGTTGGATCGGGGCAAATATTAAGAATAAGGGTTCCTGTCAATTCAGTTTCTCTTAGTATTCTTACTGATTGCCTTGACTGACAAGTTGACTGATTTACTTTATGTGAGGTTTTATTCTTTTAAAGATAGAGTTCGTGAACTTTGTACTGGCTCCAAATGTGTGAAGCTCTGCTCTAATCATTGCTTTTTTTCCGTCGATAAAATTCCTGCTCATTTAAAGCATTCCTGACTGAGACTATTAATGCTCCTGCCTGCTGCCTTTTTGCTATCCTTGTTTCACATCATCATTGACTCGTGTATTCAGGTATCTTTCACCACATAAAGGAATGAAGCTGGTGACAGCCATTTTCAAGTATAATCCGAAACTACTTCCAGATTTTTCTACAAAGGTGTTTGGCATCTGGGTTAGCACTCATGCTGGGGAGGAACCCTGGCGTTAGATAGCCCTCTAGGTTTCTTGATGTCTTTAGGATATGTGGCCAATATTACTTGCTGGCACCGACCCTGAAAAAGTTGAACTGGTGTCATACTTTTTACATTCCTGTTACGTCTAACTATAGAATGAAGGAAGTGCTCATGGCACTTCCCCCTTGTTTAGTGAGTTCTCCTCCACAGCTCTCAGAGGAGTTGGCCAGGGTCCGGCTGGATGCCCAGTCCATGTTTCTGTTCTTTTCTAGTTCCTGTAAGGTAATGCTGCATAAAACTTTCACTTGTTATCTTCTTTTTGTCTTATGTCTTCCTAAAAATTGAAAAGTAATATTTGTTATTATCATCACCATTTCTCAGACACTGAGAATAAGGCCTATCTTGGCTAAGTGTTTGACCTAGGATTATATGTAATCAACTGCAGAGCCAAAAACAGAACTTGGGATTCTTTCTGGGCTTCATTTTATTACTGAGCCATAGTTTCTCCTTTTTTCAGCTACACTTAAAACAGGACCAAAGAAACTAATTTCCAGGGACCAAGAATATTTCCCACATCTCTTCTTCAGTGTTCCAGTGTTAGGATTTACACGAGATTTATTGTCTGAAGTAAAGTTTCATTGCCAGTTATAAACACGATCCGCTCCCATATTATTCCTGATTTGACTGCTATCCCAGAAGGTGATGGATAGTTGAAGAAAGATTATAATGAATGCAGCCCCTATTTTCTTTTTTGCCCTTCTAAATTTGATTTAACAGGCTGATTTCTGCCAGGAAATTTCATGAATGGGCAAATGTTAATAAGCCAGATTTTTCCCCTTTATAGTAATAAATGTAACAAAATATCTCCCCATAGTTAGACTATGTTAGTACTTGAGTGAGTACTTCCTGAACTTATAGGAAGAAGCAACTGCAACCACTCTGAAAATGAAGTGGTTCCTATAAAACTTGGTTACTGCAGTCTGAACATATTTTATGCTTTGAAATATTTTGTCCATAGTTCTTTTTGTTAGTGAATATAGAGCTTGAGGGGAGTTCTGTAAAAACTAGAATCAACTGTTCTGCTTTCAAAATGCTTTTTAAAAATCAAACTGAGGATAAAGTTGCTGAATGACAGGTTTTCCCCACTTTCAGAGTAACAAAAGTGAAAGTTGCATTTTGATCAATTTTGCGTAGTCTTCTAAGTGAAATAAGATCCAAAGTGCATGCTGTTGTGCTCACACCAAGCAGTTAAGCAGTTTTGTTGTTTTAGTGCCGCTGAACGTGAACTGGTGCATGTCCACACATGCCACACATAAAGAGTCCATTCTTGCTCATGTGCAGCCTGAGAAGCCTGGCCACAGAGGTCTTGAGCTCAGTGGAAATTGGCAGCCTCTCTTCTCCTGTAAACAACAGCCTGACGTCACCCCATGCAGTGGTGATAGCGGACCCACTTCAGAGATTCCCCATTGACAGAACTGTGGAAGGGCCGGCTTTGATCATCTTCAGTCACGCTTGAGTGAACGTAATGCAGAGAAATTTGTTAATGTCAGAAACACTGGAGTAGCCCTTTAAAACTGTTTTTAAAGTACTTATCTGTGAATTTTCACATGTAATCCCAACAACAAATCTGTGTGATCAGCAAGAGAATTGTGGCTGTTCCCATCTTAGAAATGTGCCAATTCAAGTCCAGAGAATAAAAAGTTAGTAAGTGGTGGGGGAGTGACTGAAATTCAGGCCTTCTAAGCCCTGCCTTGTCTCTCTTTCCACTATATTAAATAATTTCTGTAGAGTAGTAACTGTTAATTGTTCCATTCTGCTACTTCCTCTCCCATCTAAAATGTGTGGTTTGATGATTTATGAATTTTCTTTTTTTCCCCAGTCAAGACATCTGTGCATGAACATCAGATACATTCTTTTTGCATTTGGGAACTCCTAGACAATAAGGTAACCCACTCCTCTGCTTCTGAGAGAGCCTTTGAAAAATCTAGCATAAGCCTATACTCACAGCTTAATTGGAAAGATTTATTAACAAGATGATCCTGTTGCTCATTTGGCTTCTGAAAGCTACATAAAATTGAGAGGATGAATGGTCGTAATTCTTTTGTGTTGTTAACTGGAAGAGGCAAAACCAACATAAAAGGACTGCTCTATTAGTTAGAAATCAGAATTTTATTGGGGGAGGAAGAGAAAGTTGAATAGCCACTGGTGAAAATATAACTTATTTGTTATATAAAATAGTTGTCTTTTCTCATGTGCTCACTTCTGGTTTATTTTCAGGCAGTTACAAAAAGTAGAAAAAGAACTATTACTTTCCATGCTTTATATAGTTGCATATCTGATTTGGGAATACTTCAGGTTGTAGGTAGCTTTTGGTTTTCTGTTTGTGACTGAGTTAGTTTTTCAGGGTGACATTAAGAATAGGCGGGAAGAGTGCTTAGGTATGTGTGGATTATCCATAGTGAAGTATGGGGACCTTCTCTGCTGAATGCCCAGAACTTGGAGCAGCTCACCTGGGAGGTGTATGTTTAGGGAATACAAATTTATGTTGATTTTAGTTTACCCTTGACTGAAAAGCAAATGTAGTTTTAAAAAATAAACTGCTTTTTAAAATGTACTTTGGCAGATAGCAGGCACTCAAAGAAATGAGTTTTAAATAAAGCTGTGATAATCAGAAGTTAATTATTTAGCAACCTCAATAAGCTAGCATCTATACAAGAGTGACTAAAATATACCCAAGATAAAGAGTACATTTGGGCTGGGCGTGGTGGCTCATGCCTGTAATTCTAGCACTTTGGGAGGCTGAAGTGGGAGGATCACCTGAGGTCAGGAGTTCGACACCAGCCTGGCCAACATGGTGAAACCCGTCTCTACTAAAAATACAAAAATTAACTGAGCGTGATGGCGTGTGTCTGTAGTCCCAGCTACTCAGGAGGCTGAGGCAGGAGAATCACTTGAACCTGGGAGGCAGAGGTTGCAGTGAACCAAGATTGCACCATTACACTCCAGCCTAGGTGATTGAGCAAGACTCCGTCTCAAAAAATAAAAAAAGAAAAAATTAAATAAATAAATAAATTTGGGTGAAAGAAATATATCTTACTGAATAAAGTAAAACAATTTAAAAGGCTATTTATTTTGCATTTTATTGCATTAAATGGAAAAAAATGTTTTGCCTTTAAAAGATGACACTACCAGTTTTTAAAATGACAGCAGGCTGAAGGAATAAAGTATATAGAAGGTTCTCAAAGCCTCCATTTATGAAGAAACAAAGAAAACAAGTCACTGCCTTCTTACCATCTTTCTCTTTTTTCTGTGAGTGACAAAGAATAAGGAGCAAGTAACAGCTGCCGGCCAAAGCCTCTCACTTCTGTTCTGCAGTTAAAGTCTCAAAGTCTAGGGCTGCTGTGAGCATGGAGTGATGCGTGCAGAGAGCAGCCTGTGCAATGCATTGTGCTGGCCTTGCGGGGAGCTGCCCATGCAAGGAGCAGCCATGCGGTAAGCTACTCATGCAGGGAGTAGCCATGCAGGAGCTCAAGGAGAGGGCAGCCCTTACAGTGCTGTGGGCACCCTGTGGAATGCAGTGCAGAAAGCAGCCAGTGCAGCGTGCGTGCCAGTCCGGGTCTTCCCCAACACTGCCCTTGGGGAAACCCACACGTATTCTTACAGGAATGGCATTAGGGGGTCTGCCCAAACCAGCTTTAAGTTAAAAACAAAACAAAGCAAAACAATTCCTGAAGTGCCCCAGCTTATCATCTAACAGGCAGTGGAGTTTCTCAGCACTGCCTGAGGTTGTTTGCAATTGTAAACTAATAGTAGTAAGGGCAGAGGCCAGATGTTAGATAACTGAAGTCAGTGGTAGACCAGCTGGAGAGCCAAGCTGGGCTTAGATTTTAACTCTTAAGTTGTCTTGCTGTCTACTCCACACGTAGATGTCATATGAACAGAAAACAAAGTAGAATTTCAATTTTAGTTATTTGGGAAAGCATTAGCTTTTTATTTTAATACTTCAGAGTTTGTTGAAAAAACCATTTTGGCAGGTTGGTACAAGGAGTAATACCATCTATATCTATATGGTGCCTTGCAGTTTGTAAGTGCTGTCATGAGCATTATCCTATTTAACACCCACAGCCACAACCACCTTGTGAGGTATTGCCTCCCATTTTACAAATGAGGAAACAGACTTCTGAGAGTTTACAGCTTGTCCAAGGGCACACAGCTAGTAGTCATTAGAGCCATCCTGCTCCAGTAGTCCCTCCACTATGCAACCAGCACTTTGATAGCCTCTAGCTTCCTGGTCTTCCCTATCTGTCACTCTCATATTTTCACAGAAAACCACCGTCTAAAAATCTGCCTTAGTGACCATTCCATGTTACTCACAATAAGAACGTATATATCATCAAAGGGTAGCTTCTTGATTGACTTTGAAGTCAATAATTGAATAAAAGAAGAGCCTTGTTATTTCTTACTTAGAACCATGCTGAATGAACCTTAGGGACCATTTGGTTCAAATATGTATATATATATTTAAATCTAGAGTAAAGCCCTTCATAAGGAAAGTGAAACTCCGGTTAATTGCAAAGACTAGGGCCCACTTCCTCAAACTCAGACCATTGTGTTCTTTCTTTTAGAGGACACCTCCTTCAACAGAGGTACAGATCTTGTCTCAAGAGCTAATTTGACTTGAGCTTCTAGCAGATATTCCTGAGTGTCTACTCTGTGCAAAGACCTGTGTGGAACCAGCTCTGGAGGAGTTTTGGATCTAGTGGGAGAGACTTAATTCAGGAGAAAATGCACCTAGTGCTAAGTCTTCAGCCATTTAAAAGACTAAGAATGTCATAGATAATCCAAATTTGGTCTTGGTCGTCAGGAAACATTTATGAAGAAGCCCTTTCTTATATGTTCTTATATGACCTCCTATTTGTACAAAAATAGCAACTGTGGCCACTTTGGAACTTTTGGAATAATGCCACCCATCCCTGAGAAGCTGAAGGATAATATTAAAAGCAAATCAAACTGTTATTGTTAGCACCAAGTTTCTCTTTAGGTCTTGTCCCTAAAAGTTTTAACTTAGAAAATCACATATTACTCATATTATAAAAGCTCTGCTAATAACTTTGAACTGCTTAAAATACATTTTCAAAGAGCTAATGGTGAGCAAGCCACATGTTTCACGGCCTTCCCTGAGCACTGATCAGCTGAGAACCTGGAGAGCCTTTCTGAATGCACCCCTGATAATTTGGGCTGTCTCCAAATCAAGCTGAATTGATAGGGAATGCAAAATTGATCAGAATAATTACAAGTGTCATTATATGAAAGAGATCACTTTGCCAATGAACACTCATAGAATGCCTTTATAGACCTAATTTGCACCAGAATTAAGTTTGTCTTTCTCAATAGTTGCTTCCCAAACTGAACAAACTGCATGGTGTAAATGGGTCAGTTTTCACAGTACTCTGCATGAAATATTCAGATATACACAAAGGCAGTTGTATTGTAAATTTCAAGGGCAAAGTAGTCTCCAATAAAGCAGGTATGGGAGGAAGCTGTGTTACATTCTTAGAGGAATGAGTTTCTCTTTAACTTAAAAAACCGCATTCAGTATCCTGCTTGCTTCGCGTGGATCATACTCAGCTTCCATTTTTTGCCTTTTAGCCAACCTCTTTTCATTTACTCATGTTTCTGCCTCTCAGTCAGCAGTATTTGGCTATAATCGGGTGTTTTTGCCCTCACTTAGTTCTCCAGGGTCTAAGAACTCAATAGAATAGAATGATTTTGGGTGAGGTTTTTTTTTTTTTTTTTTTTTTTTTTTTTTTGAGACGGAGTCTCGCTGTGTCTCCCAGGCTGGAGTGCAGTGGCGTGATCTCGGCTCACTGCAAGCTCCGCCTCCCGGGTTCACGCCATTCTCCTGCCTCAGCCTCCCAAGTAGCTGAGACTACAGGCGCCCGCCACCACGCCCGGCTAGTTTTTTGTATTTTTAGTAGAGACGGGGTTTCACCATGTTAGCCAGGATAGTCTCGATCTCCTGACCTCGTGATCCACCCGCCTCGGCCTCCCAAAGTGCTGGGATTACAGGCTTGAGCCACCGCGCCCGGCCGAGGTTTTTTTTTTTGGGGACAGAGTTTCGCTCTTGTCGCCCAGGCTGGTGTGCAGTGGTGTGATCTCCGCTCACTGCAACCTCCACTTCCCAGGATCAAGCAATTCTCCTGCCGCAGCCTCCCGAGAAGCTGGGATTACACATGTGCACCACCACGCCCAGCTAATTTTTGTGTTTTTAGTAGAGATGGGGTGTCACCATGTTGGCCAGGCTGGTCTTGAACTCCTGACCTCAGGTGATCTGCCCACCTTGGCCTCCCAAAGTGGTAGGATTACAGGCGTGAACCATACACCTGGCCAATTTTGGGTTAGTTTTTAAAAAATAAATACACTGTATTGATAAAGGACTGTGCAGTACCTGACTACCATAATGTGTCTCACTGGCTTTAAATCAGGCCAGAGACAGAAGTAAAATATTATAAATAATGCATACGTTTGAGGATTCCACCTCCACTTACCATGTTTACCCCAAAATGTTCTTTTTTTTCTTTTCTTTTTTTTTTTTTTTTTTTTTTTTTGGAGACGGAGTCTCACTCAGTCGCCCAGGCTGGAGTGCAGTGGCACGATCTCGGCTCACTGCAAGCTCCACCTCCTGGGTTCACGCCATTCTCCTGCCTCAGCCTCCCAAGTAGCTGGGACTACAGGCGCCCACCACCACACCCAGCTAATATTTTGCATTTTTAGTAGAGACAAGGTTTCACCATGTTAGCCAGATGGTCTCGATCTCCTGACCTCGTGATCTGCCTGCCTCAGCCTCCCAAAGTGCTGGGATAACAGGTGTGAGCCACCGTGCCCGGCCCCCAAAATGTTCTTTATTTCATTATAGTGGTGAAGATGACAGTTGAATTTCAGCAGTAATTTTTTTTTTTTTTTTTTTTGAGACAGAGTCTTGCGCTGTCTCCCAGGCTGGAGTTCAGTGGCGGGATCTCAGTTCACTGCAAGCTCCGCTTCCTGGGTTCATGTCATTCTCCAGCCTCAGCCTCCCGAGTACCTGGGACTACAGGTGCCCACCACCTCGCCCAGCTAATTTTTTGTATTTTTAGTAGAGACGGGGTTTCACTGTGTTAGCCAGGATGGCCTCGATCTCCTGACCTCGTGATCTGCCCACCTCGGCCTCCCAAAGTGCTGGGATTACAGGCGTGAACCACCACACCCGGCCTGTTTTTTCTTTCTTTCTTTTTTTTTTTTTTTTTTTGGTTGGGGGGACGGAGTCTTGCTCCGTCGCCAGACTGGAGTGCAGTGGCATGATCTCAGCTCACTGCAACCTCCACCTCCCAGGTTCGAGTGATTCTTCTGCCTCAGCCTCCCGAGTAGCTGGGACTACAGGCATGAGCCACCACGCCCAGCTAATTTTTGTATTTTTAGTAGAGACGAGGTTTCACCATGTTGGCCAGGATGGTCTTGATCTCTTGATCTTGTGATATGCCCACCTTGGCGTCCCAAAGTGCTAGGATTACAGGCGTGAGCCACCGTGCCTGGCCAGCAATAATCTTTTAATATTTGTAACTTTTAATGAATTGTTCCAGTTTTCCCTTCCATGATAAATAGAGTGTGGTGAGGGCAGGGAGGTTAATGAATTTTAGGACAATAATGTGTTTATTATTTATTGGGATTGAAATTTTCAGTTCATCACTTCAGCCCCCAAGTCTTTAGGACAAAAACAGGCATTGCATATATATTTGATTGAAAATATCAGAAACCTGTGAAAGTAACTTAGCAGAAAATGGGGACTTACTGGCTTACAGGATCTAAGAAAGTATTGGGCCGCCAAACTGTGGGAAGAGCATTAATGCAACTGGCCTCAGTATGGCCAGAACTCTCTCCATCTTTCATCTCTGCCTCTTTCTGTGTGTTTATTCCATTCCTTCTCAGAGCAGACCATTTCTCCGTATGGCTGGAAACATGCCCACCAGCAATTTATCCTGTAGCTTCTGTTACTGAAAAGTTCTGTGACTGCCAAGTTAAAAAATTATAAGCAAGTAACTCATGAGGTGAGGGTCACATAGAAACATGGTGACATGTGTGTTTGCCTGTATGGCTATAAGTGGCTGGGTGGCTGTTTCCCTGGAAAGATAGTAGCTGGGCAGAAAATTACCCAGCATGTATGCTCAGTACAGTGTGCCCAACTAGCGCCTTTCAAATGTTTGGACAGAAATCCACAGTAAGAAATGTATTTTACATTGAGACACACGTATACACACACGTTTGATTGAAGAAAATTATCTTGAAACAACACTCATCCTCACTATGTACAAGGCATTCTGCTGTTTTCTATTATATTCAAAGGTAGGTCATTTTTTAAAAAATTCTGACTGTAATTCATCTAATTGATCTCATGACTCAGTGGATAATGATCTGTAGTTTGAAAAATACTGTGCTAGACATTAAAAGTATCAGGTAAGTTCATGTGTCAGTAGATATTTGGGTATAGATATTCATTGAGTCTTGAAGGAATAACTTACGTTCTAGAAAGATACTAGGGACTCAAGGGTGACAAATATTTGACATGAATGCCTTTTCCAGTTCCCATGGTGGAGATGGCAGCAGCTTTCCTACTGAGGAATATTCTGGAGCCTCTCCTCAGCCCTTTGTAAAGTCAAGCAAGTTAAAACAAGTGCCCTGTGCTATCAGCTCCCCTCCTCTTTGTTTTGGACTTATCTTTTGCTGAGAAATACTGAAATTCTGTGGACCTAGAAAATGTCCCAAAGTGCTTTCAGTTCTCTCTTAAAAAAAAAAAAACATCAACACAGCTTTCTTGAAAGCTTTATTGTGGCAGCAGGAAGGGCAGCTTTCCTGATCATTGTGATACTATAAAACGATGAATGATATCTTTACATATCCAGGAATCAGTTGAAAAACTCTGGCCGGGCACGGTGGCTCACATATGTAATCCCAGCACTTTGGGAGGCCAAGTCGGGCGGATCATGAGGTCAGGAGATTGAGACGATCCTGGCTAACACGGTGAAACCCCATCTCTACTAAAAAATACAAAAAATTAGCCGGGCGAGGTGGGGGGCGCTTGTAGTCCCAGCTACTCAGGAGGCTGAGGCAGGAGAATGGCGTGAACCTGGGAGGCGGAGCTTTCTGTGAGCCGAGATCGCACCACTGCACTCCAGCCTGGGCGACAGAGTGAGACTCCATCTCAAAACAAACAAACAAACAAACAAACAAAACAAAAAACTCTAAGGTCTCCAGTTTTTAATTTTCTTTTGAAACATTTGAACCTATAACCTTCTATCTCTTAAATTGCATTTAAAGATTCAGATGGAAACTTAGTAACAGTAGTACAGAATGACTTCTGAATGTGACATATGAAAATGCAGAGAAGAGTGGCGGAGTTCCTTGCCATAGTTGGAAGCCCAGAGAGATCCTTAATAACTAATAAGTAAGTAGTAGCAGGCATCTAACTATGAAATGCAAAGCAGTACATTTCCTTGAAACGATACTCATCCTCACTATGTGCAAAGCATTCTGCTATCTTCTGTTATATTCTAAGGTAGTTTGTTTTAAAAATGCTGATTGTAGCCCACCTAAATGATTCCATGACTCATTCTTCTAAAATAAAACTTTTAGAAAAATGTATTAGGAATATAGAGTTAGGGATAGAGAAAGATTTCATAAACAAGGCACACAAAGTACTGACCATTAAGGAAAAGACTGATAAGTTTGACTTCTGTTGATGAGCTTCTATTCACTCAAAGACAGATTGGGAAAAGTATTTAGAACACAAGAGACAAACGACCCATATTCAGAATATATAAATAACTACTGGTGGAAGTATAGTCTGGTACAACCATGTTTACCAGTGTCTCATACAGCTGGAGATAAGATACCCTGTGATCCAGCAGTTTCACTCCTAGGTTTATACTCTAAAGCAGCAGTTCCTCATACCTTTGATCTCACTTGACACTTGATCTCCTCTATACTTTTAAAAAAATTATTGAGGACCTCAAAGAACTTTTGTTTATATGGATGATATCTGTTGATATCTACCATAGTACAAAATGGAGACATTGAAAAAATATTGTTCATTTAAAAACCTATTATGTGTTGACATAAATAATGATTTTTGAAAGAAAAATACCATTTTACCAAAACATAAAAAAAATTAGTGGAAAGAGTGGCATTTACCATTTTGTAAATCAGTTTACTGTCTGGCTTAATAAAAGACAGCTGGATTCTCACATCTACTTTTGCATTCAAGCAGTTGTGATGTGTTTTGTTTGAAGCATGTAAGAAAATGTGGCCTCACACAGCTATGTAGTTTGGAAAAAGGAGGAGTATTTTCATAACCTTTTAAATAATTGTAGATATTCCTTTTTGATACTTAATTAAAACTTTGACAAATGGTAGTTTGAAAGGTTGGTGGCAGTATGAAATCTGAATCCATGTCAGTGAAATTTTAATATTTATTGCATTAAAATATTTGGTTTACCTTGCATCCTGAGTAGGTTTTTACTTATGTATGATTCTGTAATATCATACATTGATTATTTGGAAACATTGGTTTACTGAGTTATGTAGATCTTTCCATTGTTGATACATTTTATTATACAATATTAAGATATCACATTCTGTAACTTCACCACTGATCTCATTAGAAAAGTGTTTGGTAAGGCTATACTTTCAGGGATCATTTCTATAGTCTTTTTGTTAGAAAAGTGTTTAAGTATTAGGAAACTGTCAAGCTCGTAGTGGCAGACATGTTTTCCAAAATTAATTTTCACTGGAAAGCCTGAATTTTGTCACTGGCACCAACTGTCAGTTGGTTCCAGCTTTATTTTTTTTATTTAACTTTTTAATTTTTTAGATACAGGGACTTGCTTTGTCACCCAGGCTGTAGTGCAGTGGTGTGATCGTAGCTCAGTGTAAACGTCAAACTCCTGGGCTCAGCCATCCTTCTGTCTCAGCCTCCCGAGTAGCTGGGACTACAGGCACACGCCATCACATTGACATAATTAAAACTTTTTTTTTTTTGTAGAGACAGGGCCTCACTGTGTTGCCAGGCTGGTCTTGAGCTCCTGACCTCAAGCCATCCTCCTGTCTCAGCCTCCCAAAACTCTGGGATTACAAGTGTGAGACACCACATCCGGCCTGTCAGTTGTTTTTCTTCATGTGATAGGTTCGCTTGTCTGTCAGATCCTCACATTGGAAGAACCATTGTTTGTCTGACTGTCATTCCTTCAGGTAGAAATGGTGTTCTGTGATAAAAGCAACTATGTCAGCTCAAAAGCAAACAACCGCCCCAGTGCTTCTCCTCCAGGAAAAGCTACCTCGGTACCTTGCTACCTCGGTGTGCGGTAGAAGGGCTTTGTGTGTGCTCTCCCATTTTGTCACACAGAATATTAAAAAGACATATATTCACGGGTAGAGATTTAATAAAAGTAATATTTCTTCTGCCTCACCAAGGACATTTTAAAGTGAAACTGGCATATTTTCTTTAGCGTGTAGAGGAGAGGAATACAATGACTGCTAGTACTGCCTCTGTTCATGCCAAGGCACCAGCAGTTCTTCCAGCCAGATGTTAACAGCGACAGAGGCAAAGAATATCTTAGAACTAGAATGAAAATAGTTTTAACTTTGTGGACCTTCTGAAAGGATCTGGAGATTCCCAGGGGTCCTGCTTTCCTCCCTGCAGGACCACACTTTGGAAGCCCTAGGGCATGCCCAGCTCTTGTGCACTGGGAGTACATGCACTCCAACGGGATGGGAAGCAGGGGCCCTGATCAAGGAGGGTGCGTGGCTGGAAGGAAAGGAGCTTTTGCAGTACTGACTTGGGTAGGGGCATTTGTTCTAGACGATGTCAATCAGTCATTTATATTTGTGTATTTTTCTAAAAGTCTGTTTTAAGGTTTTTTAAAAATTAATTTTCTCGCATGGCTTTGACTTTTAAGTTTTGTAAACTGCATTGTTAGCCTCTGGTTTTGTGATGCAGACGGTGTTGAGACAGAAGGAACCATTTCTGATATTTCCCTCTTTGTGCTGTATGCAGGATTTATTTGTTGAACCTTTTCTTTTTGGGCTGTTTCCTTTGGTTATATTATGAGTGAGGTAGGAATTTAAGTACTCTCCTGTGCAGTTTCCCTCTCATAGTTACTGACATGATTAAGGCAGTGAAAATTATTATTATTATTTTTTAAGACATAGTCTTGCTGTTTGCCCAGACTGGAGTGCAGCTGTACGATCTTAACTTGCTGCAACCCCTGCCTCCTGGGTTCAAGCAGTTCTCCTGCCTCAGCCTCCCTAGTAGCTGGGATTACAGGTGCCCGCCACCATGCCCAGCTAATTTTTGTATTTTAGTAGGGACGGGATTTCACCATGTTGGCCAGGCTGGTCTCGAACTCCTGACCTCAAGCAATCCACCTGTCTTGGCCTCTCAAAGTGCTGGGATTACAGGTGTGAGCCACTGCACCCGTCTAGAGTACATTTTTTAAAAATCCACAACTTTATATTGTGCTTAGTTACTTGAGATTTAGCAACCTTACCATAGAAGCAGCTCCTACTATCATTATTTTCTGGAAGGGGAACAAAATGAAGAGTGACGAGTAACAACACGAAGTGTAGAATAAAAGCATTTCTAACCTCCTTAATAAGTTCGCTGTTACTAAATCATAAAACTATGTTGGCTTGGTAAGTGAAATAAAATACAGTAAGATTTTGGCCCTGCTGTATTAAATGGCTTATGGTCATGCCTTTAGAATTTTAGGAACACATTCACTTCAGTCGTCTCATTTTCTCTCTTTAGCACTGTGAATTAGGCATAACAGGTACTAATACTTCCATTTTATAGATAAGAAGATTGAGGCATAGAAAAGATCAGTGACTTACATATAACTAATTCAGTAGCAAAGCCAGAACTAGCCTAGATTTCATGAATCTTAGAATTTGCTTTTCCTACAAAGCTTGTTTAATTGTAAGCAATTCAGGATAGCCATCAAAATCAGGACCTTTTGTCCCTGCCTCATGGGTCATCGTGCAGCAAGCCAAGCTCTCCTGCCTTCGGTCTGTCCTATGTATGTGTTGGCATCATCTGCTGTGCTTCTTTACATTCTGAGACTTGAAATGAGAACATTTAGGAGACCATAAAGACTAAATTGAATTTCAGTTTTCTCTGTTAGAAATGGAGTCCGATGAAGTGTGCATTCTCTGCTACGATGCATAGTTGTCAGCCTGAATCCCGGTGCTATAAGTGAGAGACGTGTTAATTCTCCATTTATCAGCTGTCAAGGTGACTGGAAAGCAGTGTAGTTGGGCTGTGGATAAAAGCGGTTAACTTTGAGATGTACCTGATCTCCCAACAGGAATATCTTCCTGTTCCTTGGCATTGGTTCACCCACTCGGGGTTTGTGTGGTGTGCAAGAGTGTATGCAGTAAGAGGAAAGAATTATTCTAGCTTGGTTGCAACAGATTAGCAAAGATTGCCCGGGCTTTGTTGTATATGTGGGATGGCGTCCTCACAGAACTCACTCTGATTTAAATGGACATATAAAATCCTCGCAAAAGCAGCTAAGAATATCTGGCAAAAGAGTGAGGTAATTAGAAAATAAATTGAGACTCTTTATATAGTTTGTCCAGGCTAATCTTTTTAAAAAAATAAGATTTACTGTTGTTGATGTTGGTGTCTCTGAATAAATAAAAACGTTTTTGAACATTATAGGCCCTGTATTTCACAATACAGGATCCAGATTCAGTAAATACTTTTCTTACTAAATCCTGGAAGGATATTATTTGTAAGGCATAAGGTCTTAATCCAAGTGTTTCACAAGTGAAATATAACAGAAATCTGATAAATGAATCTGCTAATTGCATTTTTCCTGATGCATTTCAAATAGGACAGTCTCTAATTATAAGCATCCCCTACATACAAATGGCTGCTGCTCTTGCCCCAGTTTTCCCCTTCTAACCAGGCCCAGATGCTGCTGCCACAGAAGGCATTTTCAGTGCTTGTAGAGAATGAGAGGGTCAGAGCAGAGGAGGGAGGAGAAGTTATAGAAACAGTAAACAGGGGAGCAGACCCCAGGAACAGAGCCCATCTGGACCTATTGTGGTGCTTTCCTGCCCTCTTGTTTGCTGTTGGAGTTTTTCTTATTTATCCTTGTCAAGTGCCACTGAGTAGAGTAACACGTTTAGGGTAACAGGCGTCTTCTTTAACATATGTCAAAAAGGTTAAGAGCATGAGCTTTGGAGTCTGACACTTCAGACTTGAAATTGGGCATTACTACCTCCCAGTGGTGTGACCTTTGGGCAGGTTGGCTCACCTCGCCTGTCAAGTCTATTTTGTCTTCTGTGAATGGGGATAATTGTACCTACCTCCCAGGGTTACTTACTCTAAGGATTAAATGAAGATCTGTATACATGCAGTGTACATGATCCCATGCCAAAGATGTACTAAGCTCTTACTAGACAGTAGCTCTTAACGTATATGTAAACAACTGAAAGTTTTTAAATGATTTATATATCATAAATTATTTTTATGATTTATATGCTTTATTTCAAATATCAACTTGAACTTTACTCCCTGGAGGCACTGACATTTTGAGAGGAGTGGGACAGTTGGGAACTTTTAGCATGGAGATGTTAGGGAAAAAGGCAGGTCAGGATGGGGAACTCAGGAGATTTAGTGCATCATATGGACCTGGGAAATGGGGAGAATTCTAAAAAGTGGGAGTGGTGTATTCCTCCTGCAGTTGAACCACATACTCATTGTTAGGACCCTAAATTCAGGCCTAGACTATTAATACTGTATCTTCCCTCTGGCTGTGCATTCAATCACCTGTAGAGCTTAAAACAAATATTCATGCTTGGGCCCTGCCCTAGTCCCTCAAATGTGAATCTCTTAGGGGTGAGACTCAGAAGCACCTCGGGTAACCGATACACAGCCAGGGTTGAGAAGCGCTTGAACTGTGTTTGGGTTAAGTATACTTGTGAAGGCTAGCCTGGAAACCTGCCCATTCTATCTTCTGAACAAGTGGGAACGACACACAGACACACACCAGACATACACAGATACACACCAGACATACACACACACAGACACACACACACGAATGTGCATATGCAGTTTTAACTTCACCAGAACAGTCCTTCTTTGATTCAACAATCATAAGGAGTGCAGAAGAAATGCTATTGTCAATGGAAGGGTAAAATTTATTCACAATTAAGTGTAAAATTTCCGGGATACGGCCGGGCGCGGTGGCTCACGCCTGTAATCCCAGCACTTTGGGAGGCCGAGGCGGGCGGATCACAAGGTCAGGAGATCGAGACCACGGTGAAACCTCATCTCTACTAAAAATACAAAAAATTAGCCGGGCGCAGTGGCAGGCACCTGTAGTCCCAGCTACTCGGGAGGCTGAGGCAGAAGAATGGCGTGAACCCGGGAGGCGGAGCTTGCAGTGAGCCGAGAGTGAGTGAGTGAGCCCACTGCACTCCAGCCTGGGCGACAGAGCAAGACTCCGTCTCAAAAAAAAAAAAAAAAAAAAAAATTCCGAGATACTATGAATGCCAAATAGAGGTACAAATTAGGATGACAGTTCAGAGAAAGGACAAAGTATTTCAGTGCTAGCAGGGAAGGCTTTTTGAAGGAAGTACCATTGGAACTGGATCCTAAAGGACAGCTAGGGTTTTGGACCATAGGGATGAAGCAGGGGAAAGATATTTCAGAGAGAGAGAATGGCAAGGAAAGACTTGGAGATGGCAAAGCCCAAGGCATATATATGGGAAGTAGTTCCTTGTGCTGGGTGATTGAAGCAGAGAGAATGTTAAGGAAAGAAATTCTAACTAGAAAGCAGGAACAATAGATGGACCAGATGGGAGAGACGTGAAGTTCATGCTAAGGAATATGGCAAGTTAACATAGGTCTTGAGGAGGGTGATGTGGACAGAGCTGTCTTTTAGGAAGCTGAATGACAGTAAACTGAGGGGAGAGGACTGGAAGCGGATATGTTCTCATGGACATATGTCTTTTCTGAAGAAAAGGGGCTGTGTGAAGGAGTGAGGGAACAGTGCGTGTTGAACAATGAACAATAGTGGTTGGGCTGACATGATGAGAATGGGAAACAGGAGGGGAGGCGGCTGGATCCGAGGGGGAGCTCATTCTTTTACTCTGCCCGCTGTTGCCTACTGTCTACATTTTATTCAGCAAGATCTGTATTGGCCCATTTCAAACCACTGTTTGGGTTATTCCTAGAGATGCAAAGGCACAGAAAAAAAGCTAGAATATTTTTTGCAAACTACCTTTTTTTTTTTTTTTTTTTGCTGAGAATTTTTTTTCTGGAACCGAGTCTAGAATATTGGAAACATTGTTTAAGAGAAGATGTTTCAATTGCAACCTGCTTATAACTGCTGATTCCTCCCAAATTACTTTGAAAAACCCAGCAACAGGAAGACTTCCCTGGAAAACCATCCACAGCTCTTATTTCCCCAAATCTCATTCTCCCTTTGTCAGGCATTCTTATCTCATGGCCTAGATAAAATGAACTCTTCAGGAGAGTATAGGTGCTTTTCCATTAATAAGCACAGAGAAATACTCTATTTAGAAATCAGAGGAGATTCATCGGAAGCCAATCCATGTGGCTGCAGGACTGTCATATCCAGAAAGTAAGGAAGGCCTGGAGGTGTAGAAGCACCCTGGCTTAGTCCTGGACAAACTCAGAGTCTTGGAAAGGGACAGCGACTTGTGTTATTTCCAGTTAATATAAATGTTTAAAGTGAGAAGAATGGCTACTGTTAGTGCTGCCTTAGAAATGAGACTAATTAGGCAAAACTGTGTATGATAGAAGTTATCAGTGAGATTGGGAGTAGGAAGGTGGCTTTCCCTTAAGTTTTCTCTGCTTTAATGAAATTGAAAAATTAATATAGATATGAAGACAATAGAAAAACATTAGACATTTTTAATTTGATAAGGGATACCCAATCACAGCCATTGAACTACGATTTTTATATTTGTCGTTTGCCTTATTCCATGTATATATGTTTTTATGCAGTTGTAAATAATATCCATACAATGCTGTTTCCCAGAATAGGCACTTAAAATACAACAGTGATACTTTTGTATGTCGATCTCATTTTTAGAATAAAAATTTAATATTATAAATAGTATATGTATTCATAATTTATCAAGCAGTTCTCTAATACTTGATTATTATTTCTTATTTTTAGGTACTAGAGAAACACTGCATTGTTTATCTTCTACATATGCCTTTTTGCTTTCCTTCCATAATTTCCCTAGAACAGATTCCTAGGAGCATATTTATTGAGTCAAGAGTATAATATCTTTATGGTGCTTGTCCCAGTTCCTTTCTGAAAATGACTACTTCATCTGCTCAACACTCTAATGATAATAAACCTAGAAACTATGGAGGTTTCTTATTTTACCACAGTTTTGATTATAGTTTTTAAATCCCAAATTGATAAAAACTATTATTCCCTTAAATTTAGCATCACATAAATACATTTACATCATTTAAAAATAAATTCACTTCATGAATGTATAATTATCTAAATAAGCTATCTTTTTTAATACAATAAAATATAATCATAAAAGCTACATCTTTTATAATATCTAAATAAACTATATCTTTAATTTTATTTTATATATTTATTTTATTTTATGTTTATTATACATATATTTGAAACAAGGTCTTCTCCATCACTCAGGTTGGAGTACAGTGTTGTGATCATGGCTCACTGTAGCCTCCACCTCCCCAGCCCAAACAATCCTCCGATCTCAGCTCCCCAAGTAGTTGGAGTCACATGTGTGTGCCACCATGCCAGGCTAATTTTGTTTATTTTTTGTAGAGATGAGGTCTCATTATGTTGCCCAGGCTGGTCTTAAACTCCTGGGCTCAAGTGATCCTCCTGTCATGGCCTCCCATTTTATTATATATTTTAAAACTCCACACATTATCTTAGATTCATTATTTCCAGAAAGCATATATCACTAGTTTGTTAAACCTATAAATCACTATACAATTCTAATTTTCTTTTCTTTATAATATTTTAGGTCAGTCAATTATATTTACATATCTAGTATGTCTCAGAATTTACTTTATAAAATTTGATGTTTGTACACGCACGTATGTTTCTTTTGTTAATTTTTTTTTTTTTTTTTTTTTTGAGACAGAGTCTTACTCTGTCACCCAGGCGGGAGTACAGTGGCCCAACCTCGGCTCACTGCAACCTCTGCCTCCCAGGTTCAAGTGATTCTCATGCCTCAGCCTCCCAAGTAACTGGGATTACAAGTGTGCGCCACCACACCTAGCTAATTTTTGTATTTTTACTAGAGACGGAGTTTAGCCACATTGGCCAGGCTGGCCTTGAACTCTTGGACTCAAGTTATCCACTCGCCTTGGCCTCCCAAACTGCTGAGATTATAGGCATGAGCCACCGTGCCCGGCTTTTTTGTTAATTTTTAAAAAGGAAAAACCTGGGCCGGGCGCGGTGGCTCACGCCTGTAATTCCAGCACTTTGGGAGGCCAAGGCGGTCACGAGGTCAGGAGATCGAGACCATCCTGGCTAACACGGTGAAACCCCGTCTCTACTAAAAATACAAAAAAATTAGCCAGGTGTGGGGTGGCAGGTTCCCGTGGTCCCAGCTATTCAGGAGGCTGAGGCAGGAGAATGGTGTGAACCTGGGAGGCGGAGCTTGCAGTGAGCCGAGATCGCGCCACTGCACTCCAGCCTGGGCGCGACAGAGTGAGACTCTGTCTCAAAAAAAAAAAAAAAACAAAACAAAAAAAGGAACAACCTGATTTTTACTTCAGCCAGTATATGTAGATCTGGAATACTAAAGTACATTTTTCTCCAAGCTGCAAATCTTTCTATGTTTAGATGGGTCTTTTCCAAGGATTCATTTTTCTGTATGTCTGACACATGGCTTTATTAAGACTAAAAGAAACTTTGTGGCCTAGAATAGCTTTCTAACCAGTCAGTCTTTGCCACACTTTTCTTTCCCCTCTAGTCCATCCTATTCATTACTCCTACATTAATTTTTCTAAAACACTGGTTATTGAAAAACCACACTGAAAAAACCTTAATTGACTCCCCATTTCTAGATGGATTGAGCAGAAACTTTTCACCTTGGCATTTAACACCTACAACAAAACATATCTTTGCAGTCTCATGAGAACCACTGGCGAGGAGATAAAAGTGGGCGGCCAAGGCCCCTGGCCCAGAGCCACCTGCTCGAAACCTCTAGGTGTAGGACCCTCTGGAATCTCTTGTTTTTTAAAGCTCCACAGCTGAGGCACCACTAGCCAGGGGTGGCAAGCTCTGGCACGGGGAACAGGCAGAGGTAGGCTCCTATCTTGCCTTTACCACTTACTTACAACTCATTGATTTCCAGTATGGGTGCAGGCCTCTCAAAGCATAGGCTGCTGCTTTCTGTAAAATGTGGTCAAATGATATTTTGTGAGAAAAATTGCAATTATATGTACAATAATAATTGGTATAGAGTAAGCACCGGACAAATGTTAGGTGCTATTGTTTCACAATAGTAGTAGTAATAAAAGTCACAAGCTTCGTGTTCAGGCAGATGGGGGCTCAAATCACAACTCTATTCCCCCTCTCTCTAGATCTTACCCAAATTGCCTGATTCTCTGATTCTCAGTTTCCTTGTCTATAAATAGGACGAATAATGCCTACCTTATTTGATATCAGATAGAAAACATTGGCTGGGCGTGGTGGCTGACGCCTGTAATCCCAGCACTTTGGGAGGCCAAGGCAGTGAATCACTTGAGCTCAGGAGTTCAAGACCAGCCTGGGCAACATGGCAAAACCTTGTTTGTCTACAAAAAAATACAAAAAATTAGCCGGGCATGGTGGCACACTCCTGTGGTCCCAGCTACTTGGGAAGCTGAGGTGGGGGAATCACTTGAGCCCAGGAGGCGGGGATTGCAGTGAGCAAGATTGCATCACTGCACTCCAGCAGACCCTGTCTCAAAAAAACAAAAAAGAAAGAAAATATTAGCACATCACTACATAGTAGGCACAAAATCATAGCAAATGTGGTTTTTTGTTAGTTTGTTTTTTGAGATGGAGTTTTCACTCTTGTTGCCCAGGCTGGAGGGTAATGGCGCAATCTCGGCTCACTGCAACCTCCACCTCCCGTATAAGCAATTTTCCTGTTTCAGCCCCCCAAGTAGCTCAGATTACAGGCCTGTGCCACCATGCCCAGCTAATTTGTTTGTATTTAGTAGAGATGGGGTTTCACCATGTTAGTCAGGCTGGTCTCGAACTCCTGACCTCAGGTGATCCATCTGCCTCCGCCTCACAAAGTGCTGGGATTACAGGCGTGAGCCACTGAGCCCAGCCAGCAAATATTTTAAATGTTTTAGGACTGTCCTAAACTCTTCGTGTTTTCACCAACCCTTCCCATCAACCCTATGAGGTAATATTGCTATTATTATTTTACAGGTGAAGAATCTAAGACAGAGAAGTTAAGTGAGTTGCTCGAGGTCAGACAGCTGAAAAGCTTCAGACTCTAGAGCCCACTCTTACCTGCCATGCTATGCTACTTCTCATTATTATAATGCGTTATTATTGATTTACTTTTTTTCCCTACTTCCACCCCCTATCAACACTAGCTCCCATAATACTGTGGGTAATTCTTTATATCCCCTATAGCACCTAGCAAGCACTTCATATGGAGAAGACACTGTTAACTCTGTAGACCTTATCATTTGAGAGAGATGTTGGATTCATTTCCCAAAAAGTATGCTGTTTTTAAGGGGTGGTTTTTGAGCTACTTGTCTTCTCTAACCTCTTCTTTATTCTCTCTGCATCATGAGAGTGTCAGTTACCTTCCCTTTTCATGCTGTTACACTTACTTTTGTGGATTTCACCCTTAGTCCTTAAAAGACTGTTATATTCCAGCTTTCTACAAAGGAGAAATTTAGGTGTACATCTTCCTTTATTTTATTACTCATATTCTGAAAATTTGGAGATTTAATCAGAATTCCTATCTTCCTGAGTCGTCTGAAATTCTACATTACAGTTGTGATTATTTTCCTTTGATATCACAATTTTGATTTATGTTTTTTGTAACACTTGTATTTTTCCTTATTACCACATCAATATATATATTCATTGTGGAAAACTATGTAAAAATGCAGAAAAGAATATGTTAAAAATAAAAACTGCTGCATTTTACTCCTTACTGATACTCACTTTTAACATTTTGATAAATGTCCTTCTTGTTTTTTCAATGAACACACACACACCTTTCATAAAATTAGGATCTAACTATACATACATATCTTAATTTTCTTTTATTATGTGATTTACAAGTATTGTTCTTTGACTTATTTAAAAAATATGGAAATGAATGATAAGGAGATTTTGTATACATTGCTGGCTATCAACAATAGGCATTTATTACTAATGCATTTCTTAGGACCTAGACAGCTTTTTGTCTGGGATCCATTAAAAAGCCTGTCTTACCCGTAAGAGTGACTAAAAGAAAATGAGCCCAACAGGGAATTTTGAGGAGGTTCCCACTGTTGACAGCAGGCACTGGCCTTCACTCTGCCATTTGAGTCCTGCTACTGAAAACAAAGCTGGCTTTGGTCTCTGCACTACTGTATGTGGTATTTGATTCTATATGCCTTGGTTTTCCACATACCTTGCCAAATTGGTTTCCTGACCATGACCTTGTAGTTCAGCATTTCCTCTTCCCTCCACCCGTTTCCTGCCTTTACGTTTGATCGTCAGAATCTTTTTTTCACATGAATCCCATGGTAGTAATGTAGTAGTCATATCTACAGTCAGGATACCCCACCCTTGGTCTCCTGAAGTTCTTTTGGAAAAGTACACTTTACAGGTCTGTACTCCATAACTGTAGTATGAAACCACCACACAATATAAAAATGTATTTTTCTGTCTTTTATTTTAATTTTTATTTTTGAGACAGAATATTGCTCTGTCTCCCAGGCCAGAGTGCAGTGGCGTGATGTTGGCTCACTGCAACCTCCATCTTCCGGATTCAAGCGAGTCTCCTGCCTCAGCCTCCTGGGTAGCTGGGATTACAGGCTCCCGCCACCATGCCTGGCTAAGTTTTATATCTTTAGTAGAGAAGGGGTTTTGCCATGTTGGCCAGGGTGGTCTTGAACTCCTGATCTTAGGTGATCCTCCTGCCTCGACTTCCCAAAGTGCTGGGATTACAGGTATGAGCCACTGCGCCCGGCCTCTGTTTTTAATAGAAGATTTTAGAATAGAGAAACAGTTTTCTTCATTAATCCTGGCATGACATTGCCCTTAAGCACTATTTTCACCTCTTACCTGTACGCGTGTGACTCCTACATCTTGTCCAGCCCACACCTCTCCCCTCTGCTCCAGTTCTCTGTTTCTATATACTTTCCTGACATCTTCAGCTATATATAATATTGTCACTTTAAGCCTACTCTTTCTTAAACGGACTTCATTATTTTGCCTACAAACCTGCTTCAACTGTTGTTTTATTCTTTCCTGTGGAACCCCATAAATACTCTTTCAGTCTCCTGGAGTACAAATAAAACAGTAAGGTGGCCAGATGCAAAGTAAGTATACAGAAGTCAGTACCTCTCCTGTAAACCACCAGTGATCAATTTAAAGAAATAAAATTCCAATCACCATAGCAATTAAAATTATAAAATACCCAAGAAAAAAATTAATAATTCTGTGACACATACTGCAAAAAAAATTTATTGAAGAATTAAATTCATGGAGAAACATATTTCTAGAAGAGAAAATATTAGTTTTCCCCAAAGGGATCTGTAGATTCAGTGTAATTCCAACCAAAAGTCCCAGTGGAATTTTAGTTTGATAAACTTATTCTGAGGTTCCTCACAATTTGAATGAAGAAGATTGAGAGGAATAGTCCTACCAGGTATAAAAGTATATCTTAAATTTAAACATTGTGGCATTAGCACAAGAAGAGACAAACAGATCATTGAAACAGAATAGAATCCAGGGAAAAAAAAAAAAGGACTTAGAACCAAATTTTTTTCTTCTTTTTTCTCTTTTTCTTGTTATAAACCCTGCTGTAGAAGGAACTAAATTTAACATACGATAAATACAGCATTTAAAATCAGAGGGAGGCTGGGCGCCATGGCTTACGCCTATAATCCCAGTGCTTTGGGAGGCTGAGGCAGGTGGATCACTTGAGGTCAGGGGTTCGAGACCAGTCTGACCAACATGGTGAAACCCATCTCTACAAAAAATACAAAATTAACCGGGTGTGGTGGCATATGCCCGTAATCCCAGCTACTCAGGGGGCTGAGGCAGGAGAATCGCTTGAACCTGGGAGGTGGAGGTTGCAGTGAACCAAGATCATGCCATTGCAATCCAGCCTGGACAACAAGAGCAAAACTCCATCTCAAATCAAATAAAATAAAGTAAAATAAAACAAAACAGAATAATAAAATAAAATCAGAGCGAACAGGAGGGACAGTTGAGTAAATTGGAGAGGACAAAAGAATATTGCAAAGGTCTTCAGGTGAGAGAGCGTACACGGAGCATCTCTTGGACCAAGAAATTCCTGTGACCAGAGAGCAGGAGTAGGGGCAGTGGAGAGAGAGGATGTTAAAGAGCAGGCAAGGGTAACACTGTATGTGTCCTTCTGAAGAGTTTGGACTTTTATTCAGGTGCCTTATTCATCCCCAGCAGCTGAGTGACATGATCAGATCCACATTTGTAGAGGGATTGCACTGGTTAGCTGGGGTTCTGTTCCAGTGAAATTCAAGCAAGAGAGCATCTCAGCCTGAACTGAACTGAAGCAGTTGGGGTGGAATGGGCACACCTTGGTGTTTGCAATGTGGTGAGCTTGGAAAGAGGAGGAGAGAAGGATTGTGCTGCAGTTTCTGAGTTGGGAGATTGGATGGATGATGAAGATGATGCCTTTCAGTGAGAGAAAGAAAGTGGACCAGGTTTCAGGAGAGGCATGGAGAAGAGGATGAGTTCTGTTTTGGACATGTTGAATTTAAAATAAGACTTTTTATAAGTCTTAGTTTAAGACTTCTCAGAGGAGCAGTAGAGTTAGGCATTTGACGTAAATCTGAATGTCATCAAAGATCTGGCTGGAGATAAACTTATGAGGCATCAGGACATAGCTCACAGTTGACATCATGGGAGCAGATGAGAGTGTACAGGAAGAGCATATAAGCGAACAAGTGAGGACAGCATCCTGAGGAATACCTGAGGGAGAGGGGCCTCCAAAAGAGACTGAGAAGGGGAAAAAGTGGATGGAGACAGCTTGTTAGGAATTTTGACTGCAAAGAGAAGAAAGATGGTGGTACTTAGGAGAATATGTGGAGTTGAACAGTTTTCTGAGTTTCTTTTTTGAAAATGGGGAAGGGCATTGACATGTTTAGATATTGATGGGAAGGATCCAGAAGAGAGAAAGGAAATAATTGATAGGTCCTGGTCTCCAGGGAGGCTGAAAACAAAAGCCCCAGATGGGTTGGGTGCAGAGAAGGTGCATGTGTAGGTGACTGCATTGGGTTGGGATCAAGTTAAGAGAGGCTAATGGCTTCTATTTTCTCTGTGAAGTAGGAGCAGAGTTTTCTGCTGCAAACAAAGCAGCAGAATGAGGAGAATGAGGAGTTTGAGGAAAATGCAAAAAGTTTGAAATAGCTACTGTGGAGAAGGGAGAGAGGCAATTAACACAGTACGATAATTTTGGGCATATGGAATTTGAATTCCAGAGAGATAACATCTATGTGAGGTGAGGGTTTGGAGCCAAAGCTTGAGTTTAAGATTAGATATGGAGATTTGGGATTGTTAGACAATTTAAATCAATGGTTGAATAGAAAATGAACAATTGGCAGGGCAAAGGGAATCAGAGAAAGAAACTCCAGATAAGGAGGAACAGTAGGATAAAGCTGAAGGGGAACAGCAGGAGAAATAGAAGTACCCGGCAAGTATGATATCATGGCAACCAAGATAAGGTCATTATCCTTAGCAAGCTCACACAGGAACAGAAAAGCAAATACTGTGTGTTCTCACTTATAAGTGCGAGCTAAATAATGAGAACACGTGAACAGAAAGAGGAGAACAAGAGACACTGGGCCTACTTGAGGGAGGATGTTGGGAGGAGAGAAAGGTTCAAGTAGAAGGGGTGAGTTAATGAGTGGGGTCACTTTTGTGGAGTAGTGATTCCTGACCTTGGCTCACGTTGGAATCACTTGGGGATCTTTAAGCAAATACCCATGCCTCTGCCAATCCAAGACCACTTAAATTGGAATCCGTAGGTGGGGCCCTGGCATCACGGTTTTTCTTTGTACTGCAAACTTCTTTTTAAAAAATATTTTAACTTGCCGGGCGCAGTGGCTCATGCCTGTAATCCCGGCACTTTGGGAGGCCGAGGCGGGTGGATCACCTGAGATTGGGAGTTCGAGACCAGCCTGACCAACATGGAGGAACCCTGTCTCTACTAAAAATACAAAAATTAGCCAGGCGTGGTGGTACATGCCTGTAATCTCAGCTACTAGGGGAGGTCAAGGCAGGAGCATCACTTGAACCTGGGAGGCGGAGGTTGCAGTGAGCCGAGATCGCGCCATTGCACTCCAGCCTGGGCAATGAGAGCAAAACTCCATCTCAAAAAAAAAAAAAAAAAAAAAAATTGACTTTTATTTTAGGTTCAGGGGTACATGTGCAGGTTTGTAATACAGGTGAACTTGTGACTTGGGGGCTTAGTATACATGTTATTTAATCACTCCAGTACTAAGCATAGTATCCAATAGGTTCAAAACCTCTTTCTCCTCCAAACCTGCTCCCTCAAGTAGGCCCCGGTGTCTCTTGTTCTCCTATTTCTGTCTCTGTCTTCTCATTATTTAGCTCCCACTTATAAGTGAGAACATGCAGTATTTGGTTTTCTGTTCCTGTGTTCATTTGCTAAGGATAATGACCTCCGTGGAACTGGAGACCAATTTTTTTTATGACTTCTTAGTATTTCTTTTTTATTGCTGCATGGTATTCCATTGTGTATATATCGCACATTTTCTTTATCCAGTCTACTGTTCATGGGCATTTAGTTTGATTCCATTTCTTTGATATTGTGAGTAGTGCTGTAGTGAGCATACGCATACATGTGTCTTTATGATAGAATGATTTGTATGCCTTTGGGTATTTACCCAGTAGTGGGATTGCTGGGTCAAATGGTACTACTGTTTTTAGTTATTTGAGGAATCTCCACACTGCTTTCCACAATGACTGAACTAATTTACACTCCCACCAGCAGTGTATAAGCATTCCCCTTTCTCTGCAACCTTGCCACCATCTGGTTTTTTGTTTGTTTGTTTGTTTTTACTTTTTTATAATAACCATTCTGACTGGTGAGATGATATCTCATTGTGGTTTTCATTTGCATTTCTGTAATGACTAGTGATATTGAACATTTTTTCATATGCTTGTTGGAACGTGTATGTCTTTTAAAAAGTGTCTGTTCATGTTATTTGCCCACTTTTTAATGAGGTTGTTTTTTGCTTGTACATTTCCCCAAGTTCCTTGTAGATTCTGGGTATCAGACCTTTGTCAGATGTACATTTGCAAATATTATCTCCCATTCTGTAGGTTGCCTGTTTACTCTGTGATAGTTTATTTTGCTGTGCAGAAGTTCTTTAGTATAATTAGGTCCCATTTATTGACTTTTGCTTTCATTGCAATTGCTTTTGGCATTTTCATCATGAATTCTTTGCCAGTTCCTATGTCCAAAATGGTATTTCCCAGGTTGTCTTCCAGGGCTTTTATAGTTTGGATTTTACATATAAGTCTTTAATCCATCTTGAGTTGATGTTTTTGTACTACAAGCTTGTAATTGGTAACCAGGGTTGAGAATCCCTGCCAGAAAGAGAGAGAGACAGAGAGAGAGACAGAGAGAGAGAGAGAGAGAGAGAGAGAGAGTGAGAGTCCAATGAAGACTAAGAAGTGATTGGATCTGGCAAGCAGGACATCAGTGGCTTTTGAGGAAGCAGTTTCAGTAAAGTGATGAGACTAGATTCCAATTTATAGCAGGAAGGGCTGGATAAGGATACAGGGTTTTGTGGTGAAAGTAAAGTACATGGAGAGAATTGATGCTGCGTGGCCCCTATCTTATGAAGTATTATTGTTAACTGCTATGAGTTGGATCTTTTTGAACTGTGGAACTTTTTGAGACTCGTGGAGAGTGGGGAAGCACCGAAGAGATGCTATTAGGAATATAAGAAGAGTCTGCAAGGCCACAGTGATGGCCTGGAAGAGCATGAATTGCATTCTGTAATTATGTGGCCCCTATTACCAACTGTTACTGATGTAACACATACAGCGCCAATGCATGTGATGGAGTTGCTTCTAGGGGCTGAAATAGATTTTGAAGTTAGCATGTAAGGCAAAAATGGCATTGGTCAAAATTGTTCTTATAAATCTCTTAGGAAGGTGCACAGTGGGGACTGCCTTTCCATCTCCACAGAGAGCCAGCTCTCCCTGGAAGCAGCAGAATATTCTTCACTTAAGCACCAGATGAAATAGTTGACTTGTATACAACTAATGTTAAATGAAAAAAATGTGACTCTTTACACCAAAGCCATGCTCAGTTTAATTAAATACTCTCATTAAGAAGAAGTACTTGGGTCATTAATGAGGGATACTTAAGTATGGAAATTAACTGAGGGTACAAAAGAATTAGTTCCCTGTCTCTCTGCTTGTAGGTATGTGATGAATAAAATGAGGAATTGTATACATTAAGTTGTTAGTTTCAATTTTCTTTTTCTTTTTAAATATCCTGTGATCAGTTGACAATCAGTTTTCATTTTTAATTGAGCACATATAATTGAATTTGAGTAAATTAAATGTATGATGATGCAGCTCACATCACTGCATTTTTTATTTCTCACTTGCCCAAAATTGAGAGCGTATAACACAGTCATTAAGAGGATGGGCCCTGGCTCAGACCACCTGGGTTTAAATCATGTCAGCATCTCTCACAATATGTGTACCTTTGGTTATGTTACTTAATCGCGCTTTTCCTCCAATTTTCCATCTATCAAGTCAGCATGAAAATAGTATCTACCTCATCGGTTTGTTGTGAGGACCAAGTAAGTTAATACAGGTAAAACACTCAATACTGTCAGAAGTTATTATTGTTATAGTAATGGTGTATGCTGATGCATAAGTGTGATTTGAGGTTAGGCTACAACTTATATCACAAGGTCAGGCTTTTACTGGAGCTTAGGCTGTGGCCCAGTATATTATCTTGCTTTTCAAATCAAGGACCAGATGAAAGGATGAAAGAGCTGCTGACAAAGTTCAGATGTTTTACTGTAAAAAGCTGGGGGCAGGGAGGCTTATTTATGACTTTAAAAAAATTGAGCCTGCACAAAGGGGGTCTCTTTCAACACTCAGAAAAAAACAAATACACCAATCAAGACACAAAATCATGGTCTTTGGACTAAGATAAATGGTATATACATTGGGATGTAGTAGATTCTTAGTTAATTAAAGCTTTTCAGATTGTTTCTACCAAAACCTATGGTGCTGTGTGTGTTAAAGGCAGACTCTTTTGATGATGTGATATGATAAATTCATCAGATTTTAGGTCTTATGATTTTTTGCAAAGAGAGAAAGAGACATTTATTTCAAAAGAGCATCCCTATTGAAAAGGGACAATGAAATGAAGTCTAATGATGTGTTAATCATCATTAAAGTTAAAGGATGGTAGCCAGGCGCGGTGGCTCACGCCTGTAATCCCAGCACTTTGGGAGGCCAAGGCAGGTGGATCACTTGAGGTCAGCATTTCCAGACCAGCCTGGCCAACATGGTAAAACCCCATCTCTACTAAAAATACAAAAATTAGCCAGGTGTAGCGGTGTGCACCTGTAGTCCCAGCTGCTCGGGAGGCTGAGGCACGAGAATCGTTTGAACCTGGGAGACGGAGGTTGCAGTAAGCGCAGATCACACCACTGTACTCCAGCCTGAGAAACAAAGTGAGATGCAGTCTCAAAAAAAAAAAAAAAAAAAAAAAGAAAGAAAAAGAGATGTCTGAAAATGTAATGATAAAGTGGGGATAAAAAAGAAGCTTCATTTTGATAGTGTGGGGGAAAAAAACAACACATCTAAGATTAGGTCAGTTTTGAGTACGAGGCTTTTCATGTTTGGATTTTGCGATGGTTCCATTCAAATTTTTAGTAATAACTGGCATAAACTTCCCATTACTACTACTTTGAAGTATATCTGTCGTGTTTGTAAAGAATTTCTTTTTCAGAATAAAACTGGCAGCCACGATAAACATGTCCACGTTTAGAAATTGTCTATTTGAAAAACAATTACCACAGTTTGGCTCAGAAAATAATTAAATTAAGCTTCTTAGTGCTTTGAAACTATGGTACTGTATAAACTTATGAATAACATTTAGTTACCACTGAGCTAATAGTGCCTTGAAGAATTAAAGTTCATTATTCACTACTTTTTTAAAAAGTCAGAACCATAATGAGTTGAATAATAAATGTCCTAAAAGTTAAATTTAGTTTGGTTAGTTCTATGGCTATCCCATAGCATTAAGAGTACTAGAATAATTTATGCCTCATAATCATAAAGTAGCTAATGTTTATTGAGCATTTTTTTTGCCAGAAACAATTCTAAGCGTTTTACATATATTAGCTTATTTAATCATTACACCTCTGTGAAGCAGGTCTTGTTGCCCCTTTTTTTTTTTTTTTTTTTTTTTGAGACGGAGTCTTGCTGTGTCACCCAGGCTGGAGTGCAATGGCCAGATCTCGGCTCACTGCAAGCTCCGCCTCCCGGGTTCACGCCATTCTCCTGCCTCAGCCTCCCGAGTAGCTGGGACTACAGGCACCCGCCACCTCGCCCGGCTAGTTTTTTTTTGTATTTTTTATTAGAGACGGGGTTTCACCGTGTTAGCCAGGATGGTCTCGATCCTTTTTACAGATGAAGAAAATGAGGCATAGAGAGGTTAAGTCACTTGCCAAAGACTTCATAGGTAGTATATGGCAGCACCGAGATTTGTATTCATATAAGCCATTGCCAGGCCCTTAACCAGCCTCTACTTGAATACATAAATTCTGAGTTAGAGTTTAACATCCTTAAATTCTCATATATCTTAATTTTTAAAGAAGTAGGGCAAATTTACAAAATTAACTTGGGTTTATTGTACTAGTTATGGTACCCTGTAGAGAGGTTTCTGTTTCAGAGGTAGAATTCTTGGGAATTTAAATACTTCAGAATATTATAGGCCATTGAAACAAGACTTTGAGATGTGCTGGTTGTACTATTTAGTGTAGTAGACTGACAGGTTGTGTTACATTACCTCTTCTGGTTATCAATCTTGCCTTTGATAATACACACTGAATATTTTACTTACTGCTTTTAAAATTGATTCAATGTCTGAGGATTTGGGGATAAGTAGTCGGTATGTTTCAGTTTGTAGCAAAGAAGAGATACTGGGTGGTTTTGGACAAAATAATTTCCTTGCATTTTGGTTGCTTTTTCAAGTAGTTTTTCTGACTGGTCAAAATTGACACAACAACCATCTGGACAAATCTTTATCGCCTTCATTTGTTCCCTCATAGTTCCTTATATACCTTTGCTTATTGTGCAAATTCAGAAGAGCATTATTTACAAGATACCATTATTTGAGTGGCAGCAAGTTCAGGGATAGGGAACATTCAGAAGAGCGTCGTTCATTTATTCAGAAGATAAAACAAATTATTTCCTCAGGATGCTTCACATTGGTTGCTGATCTAGCCTAGGCCTTTCCCTTGGGTCTTATATCTCCAGAATGAAAAGAGAGGGGAGTTATTCTCTATTAGGTCAATTTTATATGTTTTTAGGCTTACATTGCCATAATGAAAAGATTAAAATTCTCTTGTGTCTTAACTGACTCCAGAGTGAATTTAATTGCTTTGGAAATTGTACTAATTTTATATATGTGCATGTGTGTGGTTTGCATTATGATTTTGTGTGATTATAAAGATACGTTTGTGCAAGAGATTCAAACCATAAAAACATAACCCCCCTCCCACAAGCCCTCCACCCAGAATCAACTGGCATCATTTTAATGAATAAGCTTCTAGACCCCACCCTCCCCTAGGGTATATATATAGAGAGATAGATAACTTTATATAAATAAAATCATACTATAGATGCTGTTTTGCTTTCTGTTACTTTCAGTCATGGGAATCTTTCCATGTCAATATAGACTGTCTTTTTAAAAGGCAGCATAGTATTCCAGTGTGAATGTATAATAATTTATTCAACAAGCCAGTATTTCCAGGCATCTGCCTTATTTTTTCATTGTACTCTTGTAGGCATTGTGCTGCTGGGAACATCATTTAAACTTAGCACCTTCACATGTTTTTTTCATTTTTCTCCATAGAGTACATTTGTAGGTATGGGCTTGCTGAGTCTAGCAGAATGTACATTACAATATTTTATCATGTTGCCAGTTTGTTCCCCAATGTCTGATTGTTATGTAGTCAGATGTATCTTTCTAGGCAGGCCTTCTCCACCCTAAAATTATAAAAGTGTTCACTCATTGGAGTAGCCAGGGTTCTTGGTTGTAAAAACAGAAACTGATTGTGGTTTATTTAAAAAAACAAAAACGGTATCCGGTGTTCCTGGCATTGGCAGGAAGACTAGAAATAAGATGTTAAGGGAGCCGGGTGGCCTGCATCACAGTAAGGCCACATAGCAGGGATAGGCTGGTGAGACCAACCTTCCCCATCCCTGAACTTGCTGCCACTCAAATAATATCAGGAATATGTTGTTTTCTCACTTTTCTTCATTGGTTTCTCCTGTGGTGTCTTCATTCTTACACACATTGTTCCCATGCGGTAGTAAAGACAGCTAGAATCCATAGTCTTACCATTTTAGCATCCCAGAAAGAAAGAAGGCACTTCCCAATATCTTGTGTGGAAATCTTGGTACGGAATCTCATTGGCCTGTCTTGGGATATGTATGCATCTGTGAACCAACCACTGTGGCAAAGGGGATGAATGCACTGACTGGCCAGGCCTAGGCCATGTGCGCATCCCTGGTGCCGAGAATTAAATCATCCAGACTGAGAAAAAAGGGAGGGGTGGTTCTCAAGGAAAAGAAGGGTGCCATTGTGAAAGAAGGGGAATAGATGCAACAAGAGAAATAAATATCCCCTGTGATTATATTTTTAATATTTGACTGTATTCTTTTAGGAGAGCAAAGTGCCATTTTACAATTTATTGTTTCAGAAAATTAAACTATCTTTTAATTAAATCTGTTCTTCATTGTACGTGGGATTATTAAAATACTGGCAAGAATTTATTAAAATACCGATAAGGAAAGTAAGCTTCATTCTTTATTTTTCAATCAATTATCATGAATTAAAGAAAGCTATGGGGCCAGGCGTGGTGGCTCATGCCTGTAATCCCAGCACTTGGGAGGCTGAGGCGGGAGGTTAACCTGAGGTCAGGAGTTCGAGACCAGCCTGGCCAACATAGTGAAACCCTGTCTCTACTAAAAAATACAAAAATTAGCCGGGCATGGTGGCAGGTGCCTGTAATCCCAGCTACTCGGGAGGCTGAGGCAGGAGAATCACATGAACCTGGGAGGTGGAGGTTGCAGTGAGCTGAGATCACACCATTGCACTTCAGCCTGGGGGATGAGAGACTTCGTCTAAAAGAAGAAAGAAAGAGAGAGAGAGAGAGAGAGAGAGAAGGAAGAAAGAAGTAAAGATGAGTAAAGATTTGCTTATTTTCCATTGTACACGTGGAATATGGATTCTTAAATATGCAGGATTCACATATGGTGACGGTATACATTTTACTAAAGGACTGTATATTAGTGAAATTTGATACAGTATTCTAGAGATGTCTAGAGGGATACATAACAGCATACACTAGGAAAGCCAAAACTAAAACTTAAAAAAAAACAAAAAACCTTCAATTACATGGCATAAAATGTCACTACTGTGTTTTACAAGACAGTCCTATAGTCATTCAAAACTGTTTCCCCATTTGAGTCACTACTTGCTCAATGTATTTTCTCCCATGAATGTCGGTAATATGTGTTTTAGCAAACAGAAAAATATCAAGAAACAATGTAGTGTAGTGAAGCAAACATGGGTTTTGAAGTTAGACAAACTTGGGTTTCAATCTGATGTGTTTGTTTGTTTGTTTGTTTTGATATGAGATGGGGTCTGTATTAGTCCATTCTGAATGCTGCTAATAAAGACATACCCGAGACTGGGTAATTTATAAAGGAAAGAGGCTTAATTGACTCACAGTTCAGCATGGCTGAAGAGGCCTCAGGAAACGTACAGTTATGGCGGAAGGGGATGCAAACTCGTCCTTCTTTACATGGTGGCGGCAAGGAGAAGTGCGAGCAAAGTGGGAAAAACCCCTTATAAAACCATCAGATCTCGTGAGAACTCACTCACTATCATGAGAACAGCATGGGGGGACTGCCCCCATCATCTAGTCACCTCCTACGAGGTCCCTCCCCCAGTGCATGGGGATTACAATTCGGATTACAATTCAAGATGAGATTTGGGTGGGGACACAGAGCAAGACCTTGTCAGGGTCTTACTGTGTTGCCCAGGCTGGTCTCAAACCTCTGGGCTCAAGTGATCCTTGTACCTCAGCCTCCTGAGTAGCTGGAATTTCAGGGGCACACCACTGTGCCTGACTTCCAGTCTGATCTTAAAGGATATGACCTTGCATATGTCTCCCCATCTGAAACCTACCTCATGAGTTTAGAGATCAAATGATGTTTTTATATAACAATAGTAACTATTATCATTATTATAATAATTTGGAGTCATTATTGAGGGAAAAGTAACTTTTTTTTTTTTTTTTTTTTTTTTTTTTTTTGAGACGGAGTCTCGCTCTACCGCCCAGGCTAGAGTGCAGTGGCCGGATCTCAGCTCACTGTGAGCTCCGCCTCCCGGGTTCACGCCATTCTCCTGCCTCAGCCTCCTGAGTAGCTGGGGCTATAGGCATGCGCCACCTCGCCCGGCTAGTTTTTTGTATTTTTTAGTAGAGACAGGGTTTCACCGTGTTAGCCAGGATGGTCTCGATCTCCTGACCTCGTGATCCGCCCGTCTCGGCCTCCCAAAGTGCTGGGATTACAGGCTTGAGCCACCGCGCCCAGCCTTTTTTTTTTTAATATCTGCAGTTTTGGTATAGCTGTTGTAAGTAAGCCTTTGGGGTGAAAAGGTTGATTTACTAGAGATAGGCTGTGATGTGCCAGCTAGTGTTACTCTACAGTGTTCAAGGATCTGCGAGAAGCAGAACTTCCTGTACATTTTCAGGAGTAGAAAGGAGCAGTGGTGGCCCAAAGTGCCTGGCCACTGCACAGTGGTCATGTCCCCTAATAATTGAATGAGTCTGTAGAGTGAGCCCAATGTAGCCCAGCAGTGTTTGAACTCTGGGTCACACTTTAATTTGATTAACACTTTTACTTATTGATGGTCTTGATTTGTCTTGGCACTCTGCAATTGAATGATCTATACAAAGGCTTTCTCCTTTGGACACAGCATATATTTGTTGTCTAACTACAGAGTTTAGCATCAAATAATTTTATGACAGACCACATTTGGCATGCCTAGTTATTCAGGGAATTTTCAAAGAACCGTAGAGGGACTTTTTAGTCACACATCCTCTCTGTTCTTAGTCATCTACTCCTTTTATGGTAGTCATTAGCCAGTATCTCTCAACCTCTTCTACAATGTTTAACAGTTAGTGTACACTCTCTGTAGCATTGGCTTTTTTTGAGCTCTGTGTACTTAATAATGAGACAGTCAGCATATACTTGTGAAAACATAAACTAAACGTTGGTATATTCTCCGCATGGTTTCTTTTTATAGAACCACGGTTGTTAATACACACATTAAACTACTTCAAAATCACTAATTAAAATATTTTCTCATTTGTATTTTGGGAGTATTATCTTTTTTCTCCTCCAGTTGCACCACTTAAGTATCATTGCTTACATTCAGAATTAAGGGACAAGATAATGAAAGACAGTATGATTTAGAAGTTTTGCTTTAATGCATAGGAAAACAGACATTTTCATATTCTAGGTAATCAGAAGTACCTTCTACATTTAACTACTTGACCCTAATGGCCTGGTCAAATTCCAGTGTTGCACAATTGCATTCTACCTTCCCTAATACCTAGTGAATTTAATTGCTTGGCTACAAACTATTCCCCTTAACTTTTTAGAACTGTTTTGTAGGCTGTGCTCTTATAAAGATATATCAAAAGCCCCACTTGTCACCTTTTCTAAAAATGCAAGTCATTTTCACTCCCTCTCCTTCTAATCCTTCTATTTTCCCCCCATATTTATAGACACATTTCCCCCAAAATATTCAATTTTCTTTTTCATGGATCCAAAAGACATTGGACATATGGCTTGAACTCAACACTGGGGTAATAATTAAGCAAGGATTTTGCTTAATTAAGTAAGAAAGCAAGGATTTTGGAAAGTGTGGGTTGATGAGTCAGATAATGGTAGGATTTTTCTCCTGATCTCCCTCCAGTAAGGTATTACAAAGTGCTCTCCTAATTGTCTTGCAGGCCCCTGACAGAGTATCCTGAATTAAACTTGTTCTGTTTCCCCAGCTTACCCTCCTAAATTCTCTATCTCCTGTCACAGCATCTCTTTCCTTCCCTTAATCATCTAAACTGGAATCCCAGCTCTCTATTTCACACCCCGTATCCAATCCCCTCAGCCCTTAGGGGAGAGGGGGCAATAGATCCTGGCTGCGCCAGTCACCGGTGGGCTCCAGCAGCAAGCAGATGTGTTCATTTCCTGCAGTATGCTGTACAAATGTTTTATTTTTGTATGCCATGATGTGAAAAAGTTTAGAAAGTGTTCAGGATAGAATTTGCACTCCTATGAAGGCTGTGCCAGAAATGACCCCAACTGACTTCTGGCTTCATCCTCTCCCTCTCTCCTCAAGTATATTTTATGTTATAACCTCATCAAAAAAAAGTATCAGTACCCTAAACACACTTTGCCATTTTATTTCCCCATCCTTAATTACATCATTTTGTGGTTGCTTCTCCCTGTTTCTGCATGGTGAAATTTTATTCCACCTTTATGCACAACACAAATGTTCTCTCTTTCTTGGCCTTAGTAGGGAGAATTAACGGTGTTTTCTTTTGTGATTCCAGAGCTTATGCTTTTAACCATTATGCTATGGCAAGCCAGTAAATTCCTATTGCTCTGGAAGTAGACTACCTGGGTTTAGATCCCAGCTATATAGCAGCTGAATGACTTTGGGTAATTGTGTAAACCTTCAAGTATTCAGTTTTCTTATTCGTAACCTGGATATAACAGTGGTCTCTGTGTCACTAGGATTAAGTGACAGAGAAAGTTATTTAGTGCACAGTAAATCTTTTCTTACAATGATTATCTGAACATTTATCAAATATTTGAAAAAAAACTTCTTGTTGTGTGCCCCATCCTGGGTTGTAAACTCCATGAGGGAAGGGGCTGTATCTTATTCCTTGTTGTTCAACATTTATGGTAGTTCTTGGCACTATTATTAGTTTTAGTATTAAGCATTCTTTAGATCTTCCTCTCCACCAGGAAGTATCTCCTTCAAATACCCTTGCAACAACTCTATGAGGGAGATATTGTTTCGTCCATTTAACCAAGGCATAGAAAGGTTAAGTACCTTGTCTAAGGCCACAAGCTAGTAAGAATTTGGACCGCAGGCAGCCTGGAACAAATTCCAAGCTATTAACCACCACACTAGGCTACCTCCTAGTAGGTGCTTAGTAAATCTCCATTGGAACAAATAGATGAATGAGATTCAGATGAACAGGCATATGGGATGGAGTGCTAGGAAATGGTCTTATTGAAAGAGATGTGGGTAAGAAGTAAAGAAAAAATTATCAAGAGCTAAACTAAAGTAAGAGGAAACATTGATTATAGTACTATAGTAACACCAGGGGGTAATCAGTATTAGTGTCCTTTGCAGATACATAAAACTTTATTTTCTGAGTTGGAAAGCTTCTGGATTGCAAAAAGTAGCTTTATGCCTCAAATGAGCTCAGTTTATACCCCAATTAAAATATATTACAATGAGAATTTATTTTTCCACCATGATAGAGTTACTGGTACTGGTCCTCCCTCCTGTTTCAAGTAAAAAGAAAACTGGACACAACGTATGAAAGAACTGTTTCCAACACTGGACAACAGGCAGTGCAGACAGGGATCTCTGAGAGAGCGGAACAGAGTCAGTCCTGGGATCACCACAGGTTTCTGAGTGCAGGCACTGTTCATCCACCATGTAGCAGAGCTGAGGAAGGAGAGAGATTGGAGGTCAGCGAAGCGGAAAAGGCTGGACTTGTGAGGCAAAGTGCCAGAGAGGAGGGAGCTATGCAGAAAAAGAACTTCACACATCTGCATAGGATCCCTTGAGTTTGTTGCCACATACTCAGCTATGCATGCCTACAGTTAAACTCCCCATGGGCCATCTGTGTTGGTGGTCTCCAGATCACCCTCTGTGTGATGACTTTCTAGGGAGGACCCACAGGGCTCAGGATGTACTCCTGGCTAAGATTTGCTACAGTGAAAGGGTACAAAGCAAAAAACAACAAAGGGAAAAGGTGCATGAGATGAAGTTTGGAGGAAGCCAGGCACAAACAAGCTTCGAAGAGTCCTCTTCTGGTGGAGCCACACAGGATGCACCTAATTTCCTTAGCAATGAGTTGTGACAACACATGTGAAATGCTGTCTCTACCAGGGAAGCTCATTAGAGACTCAGTGCCAGGATTTTTGTTAGGGGCTGGTCACATTCTGCCTGCCACATACCAAAATTCCAGACTTTCACAAAGAAATCAGGTGTTCAGCACAAACCATATTGTTTGCACAAATAATTTAGGCACTGTGAGCCACTCTTAAGAGGGTGTTCAGAATGCTCCTAAAATCCAAGTTCCCAGATGTTAGCTAGGGGCCAACCTTGTAAGCAGGCCTTTCAAAAGGCAGCACTTGCACCTGCTGTGTTAACTTTTTAATATACTTTGGGCAGAGAACTGTAAGAGATCCCAGAGGACATTTGACAATTTCTGGAGACATTTTGTGTTGTCATAACTGGGAGGTCCACGGACATACATTGGATAGAAGCCAGGAATGCTGCTAAACGCTATGCAATCCACAGAACAGTCCCACCCCTTCAACCAAAAATTATGTAGCCCAAAATGTCAGTAGTGTCAAGGTGGAGAAACTCTGGTCTAGACCTACCCTAACAGAATTTAACAACAAACCTGGAAGGGATCAAGTTGATTTGCAAGTAACTTAAATGGTAGTCAAAACAAAATCAGCGGCTGGGCGCAGTGGCTCATGCCTGTAATCCCAGCACTTTGGGAGGCCAAGGTGGGTGGATCACCTGAGGTCAGGAGTTCAAGACCAGCCTGGCCAACATGGTGAAACCCTATCTCTACTAAAAAATACAAAAAATTAGCCAGGCATGGTGGCGGGTGCCTGTAATCCCAGCGACTTGGGAGGCTGAGCCAGGACAATCACTTGAACCCGGGAGGCAAAGGTTGTAGTGAGCCGAGATCATGCCACTCCACCCCAGCCTGGGCAAAAGAGCGAGACTCTGTCTCAAAATAAAAAATAAATAAATAAATAAAAATAAATAAAGGTGAAAATACCATTCAAAAATGAAGACAAAACAAAGACATTTTCAAATCAAAAGCTATGAGAATACATGGCCAGTAGACCTGCACGCCAAGAAATGTAATGGGAAAATGTTCAGGCTAAAGAAAAAGAGATCTCAGATGGGAATTTAGAAATACACAAAACAATAAAGAGCATTGGCGGTGGCAAATATATGGGTAAATACAGGAGACTTCTTTCCCCATTAAAATTTTATAAAAAATCCTTTTAAACGACAATTGACTGTTTAAAGCAAACATGAGAACGTTGTATTGTGGGCCTTATAACCTGTATAGAAGTAAATATATGACACTAATACAGTACCAAGAATGGCTTTTACAATGTATGTGAAGTCATCTAATATTATTTGAAAGTACAGGTTGAATATCCTTTATCCAAATTGCTTGGAACCAGAAATGTTTTAGATTTTGGATTTTGGAATGTTTGCAGTATACTTACTGATTGAACATCCCTAATCTGAAATCCCAAATGCTCCAATGAACATTTCTTTTTGAGCATCATGTCAGGGCTAAAAACTTTTCCAATTTCAGAGCATTTTGGATTTCAGATTTTTGGGTTAGGGATGCTAATTCTGTTAAATTAAAAATACATAGTGTAGGGCCGGGCACAGTGGCTCACGCCTGTAATCCCAGCACTTTGAGAGGCTGAGGCAGGCGGATCACAAGGTCAGGCGTTCAAGGCCATCCTGGCCAACATGGTGAAACCCCATCTCTACTAAAAATACAAAAAATTAGCCAGGTGTGGTGGCGTGTGCCTGTAGTCTCAGCTACTCGAGAGGCTGAGGCAGAAGAATCTCTTGAACCCGGGAGGCAGAGGTTGCAGTAAGCTGAGATTGCTATACTGCACTCCAGCCTGGCAACAGAGCAAGACTCAGTCAAAAAAAAAAAAAAAAAAAAAAAAGCATAGTGTAAATACTAATAAAGAAATAAAGAGAAATAGCTAATATATAAATGGAAAAGATGAAATAGTAAATACTCAAAAGAAGGGAGGAAAATGTAGTCAAGAACAGATGGTGGAGATGAGGAGTATAATGTTACCAGAGGCAGGGAAAGGTATGAGGGTGTGTGTGGCGGGGGGGAGTTAGGGGTGGTTAATGGGTACAAAAATATAGTTAGGTAGAATGAATAAGATCTAGTATTTGGTAGGACAGCAGCTAACAACATATTTACATTTAAAAATAACTAAAAGAATATAATTGAAATGTTTGTGACACAAAGAAATGATAAATGCTTGAGGTGATACTCTATTTACCCTGATGTGATTATTACACATTGTATGCCTATATCAAAATATCTCATGTACCACATATATATATCCACCTACTATGTACCCATAAAAATTAAAAGTTAAAACAAAGAACAGATGGGACAAATAGAAAACAAGTACCAAGATGCTAGACTTGAGCAAATCCATATCAATAATTACATTAAGTACAAATGGTTTAAACAATCCATGTAAGGGACTGAGAGTGGGGAAAAAAATGATTCAACTGTATATGCTATCTATAAGCAGGGCCTAACTATATGGCATCTATAATTATATGTTATCTGCACTTAAAATATAAAGACACAGATAGGTTAAAAGTAAAAGGATAAGGAAAAATAAACCATGCAAACACTAATCAAAAGGAAGCTGTAGTGGCTATATCAATATCAGACAAAGTAGATTCAGAACAAGAAATATTGGCTGGGTGTGTTGGCTCACACCTGTAATCCCAGCACTTTGGGAGGCTGAGGCGGGTGGATCACCTGAGGTCGAGAGTTTGAGACCAGCCTGGCCAACATGGTGAAACCCCGTCTCTACTAAAAATACAAAAATTAGCCAGGTGTGGTGGCGGGTGCCTGTAATCCTAGCTACTCAGGAGGCTGAGGCATGAGAATCACTTGAACCTGGGAGGCGGAGGTTGCAGTGAGCCAAGATCGCATTACTGCACTTCAGCCTGGGCGACAGAGTGAGACTTTGTCTCAAAAAAAAAAAAAAAAAACCAAAAAACAAGCTATATTACCAGGGATAAAGAAGACATTTTATAATGATTGTGGCAATTTTAAAGTATGTCTTTATATTGTTAGGTATACTTTTCTCTAAGAGGTAGAGCCTAATTCTTCTCCTCTTGAATGTTGATTGGACTTTGTGACTCATGAATAGAATATGGTAGAAGAGATAAAAGATATTGTGGCTTCCAACTTAGTTGCTCTCTACTTAGTCATTTGCTCTGAGAGAGGTCACCTGCTATGGATGAAGAGAGGTTCACACAGTGAGCAACTAAGACCTCCAACCAAGAGCCACGTGTGTGAGCCATCTTGGGAGCATATCCTACAACCCCAGTCAAGCCTTCAGATAACTGCAGCCCCAGCCAACATGTTAACGGCTACCTCATGAGAGACCCCAAACCAGAAGCACCCAACTAAGCTACCCCCGAATTTCTGACCCGCAGAACCAGCGTGAGATAATAAATGTTTGTTTCTTTAAGCTGCAGAGTTTTAGAATAATTTGTTACCCAGCTTTAGATATCCAATAGAATTATAAAAGGATTGATTCATCAAGATATTCAAATCATGAATCTGTATGCAGTTGACACCTTCAAAATATACTATGTAAAACCCGAGAAAACTAAAACCAGAAATAGATCATTCTGTAATTAAGTTGGAAATTTCATCACTCCCAGCTCAGTAATTGGTAGTACAAATAGACAAAAAATTGGAAAGGAATGGGAAGACTTGAAAAACACTATCAACCAACCTGATTGAATTGATTTTTACAGAATACACTACCCAGTAGTAGCAAAATACATATTCTTTTCAAGTGCATATGGAGTGTTCACCAAAATAGACCATATTCTGACCTATAGAAAAAGTCTCAGTAAATTTTAAAAGATAGAAATCATGAAGAGTGTTTTCTGACCACAACAGAGTTAAACTAGAAATCAATAACAGAAATGTACCTGAGAAATTCTCCAAATATTTAGAAATTAAACTTTGTACTTTAATTATAACACATGGTTTGAAGAAATCACAAAGGAAAATAAAAAATATTTTGAACTGAATGAAATCACAACATGTCAAAAGTTTTGGGATGCAGTTAAAGCAGTACTTGAGGGAAATTTATAATTTTAAACGCTTATACTAGAAAAGAAAGAAAAGCCAAAATCAATTATTTAAGTTTTTACCTGGAGGAACTAGAAAAAGAAGGGCAAATTAAATCCAAAATAAGTAGAAGAAAGAAACTAATAAAGAGAAATCTATAAAATAGAAAAAGGGCAGCTAATACTCCCCCCAAAATCTATGAAACAAAAAATTGGTTCTTTACAAGGAATAATAAAATTGATTAAATGAGTCTAATTCATTTTTGCATCCTTAAAATACAGTACACTTTTGACATGACTTTTTGAAAGCCAAAATGCTGAATTCCTAATTGTTCTTTATTTGAGATATATGGCCTTGTTTTGAGTATTCAGCCAAAATAAAACTTACTTAAGCAAGTGTCAGTTACAAGTTTAGTTATGATAAATTGTATTTATTTTTGTCCAAACATTTCAGAAAGTTTCCTCTGAAAGAGAGTTATGGAGAAATAGTATTTGGGGAAAAACCTTACAATCTAAGTGTTCTCTATTTTGTCTTTAATTTTGAACAAGGGCCGGGCGCGGTGGCTCAAGCCTGTAATCCCAGCACTTTGGGAGGCCGAGACGGGCGGATCACAAGGTCAGGAGATCGAGACCAGCCTGGCTAATACGGTGAAACCCCGTCTCTACTAAAAAATACAAAAAACTAGCCAGGTGAGGTGGCGGGCGCCTGTAGTCCCAGCTACTCGGGAGGCTGAGGCAGGAGAATGGCGTAGACCCGGGAGGCGGAGCTTGCAGTGAGCTGAGATGCGGCCACTGCACTCCAGCCTGGGCGACAGAGCAAGACTCCATCTCAAAAAAAAAAAAAAAAAAAAAAAAAAAAAATTTTTGAACAAGAAAGGTATGTAAAGCAGGTGATGAAAAGTTTGAGATCAAGACAAAAAATATGTGTTCCAGAAAAATTCAGTTAAAGATGTTGAAAGACACATATTGGACATTCGTAGATTCTGTTCGCAAGAAGTATATTTTCATAATATGCAACATTTATGGCAAGGTGTTACTCAGATACTATAGATTATTTTTTTAAAATTTCCAAAAGAAATAAAACTGTACAAAGACCAAACTATCAATGATCATGTGCAATTTTAATAGTTTATCTCTTCAGTTACTAAACCCATTGATAAGTAATCTGTGCCACTATTTGTAGTTATTCAGTGACAGAATCTTGTAATAAAGATGAAGTAAATATGTACGTATAAGGAGTAATTTTGTTCTTAATGAAAATGATTTCAACTATTTGGTTTTCTTCAATTTGTAAGATAATAAACTACTTGATTGTTCAGCAAATACTGAGTACAAGCCCAAGGAAAATGTAAAATTAATTAAAATTCTCATAACCACTAGGATATTTAGTAAATTTATATTCTTTCTTGATGATTCACTATCTGATTATTTAGTTCATAGACTATGGATTTTCTGTTTGCTTATAAAATCTTAGAATCAAATAATATAGTCCAGCCCCTCGTTCAGTTTCCTTTTTCTTTTCATTTTTTGAACACATCACTGATCACGAGCCTCCCAGATACAGGAAGAAATACTTAAAATTGAACCAGTGAGTTCTGCTGTATTCTAATAGTGCTTTTAAGAGATTTCTTCATGTTGTAGTGGATGAGAAGTGGGGTGGAGGATGGATATACAATGATGAAACAACTAAATTTAGAATTTTAGGATTATTGGTAGAATTGAATTTCAAATTCTAATTTTTAGCTTCATTTAACCTCTTAGTTTGTAATATGCTTGTCCACCTGCTTCTCAAGAATAGTTTGTTTCTGTTTTTTATTATCTTCTTTCTGAAGTATGAATTTTCACCCCAGGCAAAAGATGAGAGTTAATAGACTGATAGGGCAGACAAAAGGGAAAACTTTATAAAGATTCATTTTTCTGAGGGAATTTTGATGGTTTGATTAGATAGGGAACAAGGCTAGAAACAGAAGGAGACTTTTGACTGGCCCAGAGGAGAACCAGTTTTAAGGATAGAGGACTGTCATTCTTTCTGCCTGTTGTACAGTGAGTGTTCAGCTACCAGGAATTCTTTAAGTGCTGTGAATCCCAGGGATTAAGTAAAGACAGAGTAATCATTACACCCATTATTGTTGGGAATTGTTTGCACTTTTGTTTCTTTTATGCATGTCTTCCTTCCACATTTTTGGAGTTTGCTCTATTTGACAGATGCGCTATTTGACAGTAGTATTTTTATAGTTCAACATAATAATGTAATATAGCTGTAACTCTATTTTCTGTAATTTTATCTCTTTTTACTCTCCAGTATGAAGGTTTGTTTTTATTTATTTGGGGCTGTGTTTATGAAGTAAGAGGAAATAAAGCAACAGACAAATTTGAATTCTAAGATTTATTGTTGCAGAGGCTAAGATCTGATGCCATCATAAATAGACATAAAATGAATTGTGACCATCTGCACTCACTCTGCCTTTCTTTTTGATTTGTTTTAATGAGTGTTTCCGTTTTCTGAATTCAACTTCCCAACTTATTCTTTCCCTCTTCTTCTTCTTATTCCTAGATGTCTCTTCCTAGGCTAAAGCGGTTCTTAATTATTTCTCCTCAGAACTAGATCTTCCCTATGTTTTGTGTAAAAAAAAAAAAAAAAATGGCCTGTCTAGAACCTCACTTTTCTTACACGGTTTACTTGGCAGATAACATTTTTTAAAATGAATATTGTGAAATCTGTAAATTTTCTAGTAAAATAATAGCTTTCCATCATAGTGGGCACTAAATAAATATATGTTGACTTATTAAAATGAATTATTGTACTTAGATTTAATGCAGAATTGAGAAATACCCATATTATCAGAGTCCCCAGAAAGGGATCAATTAATCCCAGCCGACTAAAGCCAAAGGTCACCATGTTTCCAATGGTTTTGTAATTCTGTAGAGACTGGCAAAAGTGAACCCTTGGTTACTAGGTCACATTGCATAAGAAGAAGAGTGTGAACTCTACTCATTCAACGAAATGTATCTAATACCTGGAATAAGCTAGGCATTGTGTGGTGTTGGGATATGGTGGTAAATAAGGTAGAAGTTGTCCCTGCCTTCATGAAGTTTGCATTCCAGGTTCCATGAGAAATCTGTTCCTTAGCTAGAGGCAGCCATTTCTCATCTGCTGCCTGATTTCTCTTCTCTTTGTTTCTCAGACCAGGTCCAGGGGTTTTCTTTGTTACATTCTGTTATACTGTTACCTGGGTACTCCTATCACAATGTCTTATACTTACTTAGATGTCTATTTTTCCAGATTATAAGGGACTATCTTTTTATTTATATTGCCCCAATACCTAACAGAATAATTGGAACATGGTTGGTTTCATGATACGTTTGTTTACCAAATTACTCAAACTAGAACAGTGCTTCACAGCTTTTTCTGTGTTGACACATAAAAAATACTGAAGAGAGCGAGCCCTGCAGAGGCACTGGCTTGAGGGTTTCCATTGCTCTCTCTGGGCCCTCGGTGACTGCCTTGCAGATGGAAGGATCAGCATCTCAGTGTACCTGCCACCCATTCATGGTACTTTGCACACTGTGCAGAAGCTCTGCACTGGAGGGTACCATGTGCTATTAGAGGTCTATGGATCTGGAGGTTATAGTTGGAGGAAATGGAGAAAGAGCAGTGGCCAAGAGCAACTGGATGGCAATGGGGCTGGAGGGCAGAGTCATTTAAGAATAAAGGCTGAAAAGTAATCTAGGGATTTTAGCTAGTCGTGGAGGAGAATACGCTTTTTTTTTTTTTGAGAGAGTCTTGCTTGGTTGCCCAGGCTGGAGTGCAGTGGCGTGATCTTGGCTCACTGCAGCCTCCCAGGCTCAAGCAACCCTCCCACCTCAGCCTTCTTGTATTTTTTGTAGAAATGAGGTTTTGCTGTCTTGCCCAGGTTGCTCTAGAAGTCCTGAGCTCAAAAGATCTGCCTGCTTTAGCCTCCCAAAATGCTGGGATTACAGATGTGAGCCACCGGACCCAGCTGAGAATAAGCTTTGAAAAAATTCCTGCAGGTTAGCTTTGGAAGATAGGCCTTAGCCTTTGAAAAGAGTGGTAATTTATGGAAAAGTTCCTCCTTTCTACTTTCTTATCATCCTGCCTTCTCAAAACACCATGTGCAAAATGCAGCTGGTTTTACAACTCTGTGAATATACTAAAAGCCATTGAATTGTACACTTTAAATGGATGAGTTGTATGGTATGTGAATTCTAACTCAATAGATCTGTTATATTTCCCTCCGCTGTATTTGAGTTTTTAAAAAATAAATCTGAAGGGAAACAAAAGAAAAAATGGTTTCTTTCTGCAAGAAAGAGTCTACTTAGAGGGTTGGAATTACCAAGATGTGAATATTTAAATTATCAATACTTAAACATTTCCAAATCTGAATATTTAGAAATTTGCTTGTTTTTATTGATACCTCATGAGTTTTATAACATTTTATAAATCTCACAGATGGAATTTCATCCTGAGTTATAATCAAGATTCTATTTTATCTTGGTGGAAAAGAGTAAGAGATCTTTATGGCTATAATACAGATTATTACTTTGATATGAAATAATTAGCCGTAAAATATTTAAGCAAAATTAATTATTTGAGTATTTCAAAGGCTGATTTGCTAGTGTCCAAATTGTAGCTATAAACAAAGCTATTTTAATACTCCAAATGATGTATTCCCTTTATTTTCATATAAATACTACCTACAAGATTGTAGTATGTGTAAAAGCAGCAAAATTATGAAATGAAATGCATGTATGCCTTTTAAAAATTACCTCTTTTTTTTTTTTTTTTTTTTTTTTTTTTTGAGACGGAGTCTCGCTCTACCGCCCAGGCTGGAGTGCAGTGGCCGGATCTCAGCTCACTGCAAGCTCCACCTCCCGGGTTTACGCCATTCTCCTGCCTCAGCCTCCCGAGCAGTTGGGACTACAGGCGCCTGCCACCGCGCCCGGCTAGTTTTTTGTATTTTTTTAGTAGAGACGGGGTTTCACCGTGTTAGCCAGGATGGTCTTGATCTCCTGACCTCGTGATCCGCCCGTCTCGGCCTCCCAAAGTGCTGGGACTACAGGCTTGAGCCACCGCGCCCGGCCTTTTTTTTTTTTTTTTTTTTTTGAGACAGAGTTTCGCTCTTGTTACCCAGGCTGGAGTGCAATGGTGCGATCTCGGCTCACTGCAACCTTCGCCTCCCAGGTTCAAGCTTTTTTCCTGCCTCAGCCTCCCAAGTTGCTGGGATTACAGGCATGCGCCATCATGCCCGGCTAATTTTGTATTTTTAGTAGAGATGGGGTTTCTCCATGTAGGTCAGGCTGGTCTCGAACTCCTAACCTCAGGTGATCTGCCCGCCTCAGCCTCCCAAAGTTCTGGGATTACAGGTGTGAGCCACTGCACCCAGCCCTCAAAAATTACCTCTTGTCATTGATATTTCTATTTTGTACGTCTGTATTAGTTATCTATTTATTGCTACATAACAAATTACCCCAAATTTAGCAGCTTACAACAACAAGCATTTATTATCTCAGTTTTTCCATGAGTCAAAAATCCAACTGCAGTGTAGTTGGGTGCCTCTGCCCCACAGTGTCTCAGTGTCAGGCAGGATCACAGTCGCATATGAAGGCTCAAATAAGGAAAGATTTACTTCCAGGCTCACTCACATGGTTAGGGGAAGGATTCAGTTCCTTACAGGCTGTTGGAATGAGGACCTCAGTCCCTCATGGGCTGTTGGATGGTGTCCTTATCATAGGAATTTCTGTCTAGAGTAACTCACAGCATGGCAGCTGGCGTTCACCAGAGCAAGCAAGCAAGAGAGCAAGAAAGGATAAGGAAGATGGAATCCACAGTCCTTTTGTAAACCTAATCTCGATAGTGACATCCCATGACCTTTACTGCCTCTGTTTGTTAGAAGTGAGTGGCTAGGCCAGCCTACTCTCAAGGAAAGGGAATTTCCCAAGGGTGTGAATACCTGTAGGCAGGAATCACTGGAGGCCCTCTTAGAGGCTGCCTACCACAACGTGTCTCTCAGAAAACTTTCTACATAATTTATATTTTATCTTAGAATACATTTTTTACTAAGAATTTTCTGGTATCTCCTGAAAATATTAGTGATACTCAAAGATATAAAAAAGAAAGCTTAGGGAACAATACACTTAGCACTATGATCATATCACTTTCTATCTTCATTTGCTTCACCATCCCTGGAGCATTGCCTTTGTCCAAGATGGCTGAACACCCATTAAATCAGCCATTGGAAAGGGAGGAGGGATGGGCACAACCCAGAAGTGACAGCTGTCAATTGAGCTCACTTCAGCTCAGATCCTGTTTGCCAGAACATAATCACATGGCCACACCCAGCTACAAAAGAGGCTAGGAAATTTAGTCTTTGGTTGGGCAGTCATGGACTCAACTAAAAATTAATTATTGTGGAGGAAAGGGGAGAATATACATATATAAAAAAATAATATTATATATTATACATATTATATATAATATATTATATATTACATATAAAGCTAGAAGCCTCTGCCCAAGGCTGTCAGCAACATTAAAATGGATATCACACAGCCATGCATTAATGCATTTTACCCAAAGGTGAGTAAAATCATGTCCCCAATTCAGAGCCTCTTAGTCTTATTTAAATGGGATTCTTATTAGCTTGGTTATAGGGCTTCCTAAATCATTACAGATTAAAAGGAAGTGTAGTAAGAGGCAGGCATCTTGACAGCTGCAAAAATTGAGAGCAGAATGCCCCATAACAAATAAGGACGTACAAGAGGCTGAGGCAAAAGCTAAACTGGCAAATCAGAGGAATCTGATATGGGGGCAAACAGTCCTATGAACTTTAGTGGCCCCGAGGCATTGCCCATTTAACAACATTGCCACATAGTAAAATACTTAGGTTAAGTAATCAAGATCCAGAGTCTTCTACTGTGGTTAAAAGAAAAAACATTTTGACACTCTAAAAGAAGGTAAGCTTCATCAGTTTTCTGGAATTTTAATTTATGTATAATGTTCTATGAAAGTGATTCTGTCAAATACAGGAGAGGCCCCTCTGCTCGCCATTCTTTTCACCTTCATCTAATCAACACCACATTGTTTGTGTAGGAAAATGCCTTCTGAATTCAATTTTTGGAGTCTAGGATTATATATTATCTCAGCGGGTTTGGCACTAGTACTTTTCCTTGTTTTTGAAGAAAGTACTTATTATATTCACCAATCCCCAAATATTTCAACTTGTAGACACAGAGCAGTTACTCTCCATCCCCACCTCCCCATCCTATGAAGAGTATAGGACTTTCTGGCTGCACAGAAAGTATTATTGTAGGTATAGGATCATCAAAAATTTCCCATGTTCTCATGTTTTTTAAGCCAACTGGCATGCTAGGTAGTATTGCAATCCTGATACATTATCCCGGAATGTTCTTTCCCATTTCTCTGTCTGGCAAACCTTTATTTGCTTAAGACCACGTCCCATTATAAAATAAGTTGTATTATACATGTAAAGCACTATCAGTAAAAGGAAAAACTGACAAATTAGACAGTCATAGTTTAAAAGTTTGCTCTAGGAAAGACCATGTTAAGAGGATGAAAAGACAAACTACAGACTTCGGAAAAAATTATTTGCAAACCATGTATCTGACAACTAAAGTATATAAAGAACACTGGAAACTCAACAGTAAAAAAATCATAAAATAAAATTTAAAAATGGGTAAAAGGCATGAAGAAACATTTCACGAAAGAGGATATACAAGTGCAAAAAGATGTTCAACATTATTAGGGAAATGCATATTAAAACCACAAGATACAAACACACCTTAGACACCTCAGAATGGCTAAAATAAAAAATAGTGAAAACACCAAGTACTGATGAGGATATGGAGAATCTAGTTCACAGGCACATTTGCTGGTGGGAATGTGAAATATTGCAGGCACTCTGGAAAACAGCTCGGCAGTTTCTTTAAAAACTAAGCATGCCACTATCACACGACCCAGCAATTGCACACTGGGTCATTTATTCCAGAGAAATGAAAACTTAAATTCTTACAAAAACCTATATACACAAGTGTTGGTAGCAACTTTATTTATAATAGCCCCAAACTGTAAACAACCCAGATGACCTTCAGTGAGTGGGTGGTTAAACAAACTATGGTACTTTCAGCACTACTCAACAACGAAAAGGAACGGGCTAATGATTCATTGTACAACCTGGACGAATTATGCTGAGTGAAAAAAGCCAATCCCAAAAGGTGCAGACTGTATGATTCCATGTATAGAACATTTTTGAAGTGACAAAATCATAGAAATAGTGAAGAGATTAGTGGTTTTCAGGAGGTAAGGAAGGTGGGGAGTGGGGAGTGGGAGGGAGGGAAGTGGGTATGGCTATGAAAAGGCAACACAAGGGATTTGTGTGATGGCAACGTTCTGTATCTTGTCTGTATCAATGGTAACATCTTGTGCTATACTTTTGCAAGATAGCACCCTTGGGGGAAACTGGATAAAGGGGGCATAGTATCTTTCAGGATTGTGTCTTCCAACTGCATATGAAAATAGTTATCTCAAAAACAAAGTTCACTTAAAAAATTACGAGCTCCTTAAAACTCCACTGGACTGTGAACTCCTTGAGGGAAAGTGTATTTTATTTATTCAGCTGACTTGTAGAAGATATTTGAAAAGTGTCTGTGGGTTGCCTTAGGTGAGAGAGGCTAACCATTTGAATGTAGCCATATTAAGCACCCATAACTGACAGTATATCTCCAAATGAAGGGCAACTCTGTGCTGACCCATTCTTTTAAAAACTATCTCCTGAGCATGTACTTTATGGTAGGCATTGTTCTGAGTGCTGGTGTCTTAATTCAGGCTGCTATAACAAATTAGCACAGGCTGGGTGGCTTAAAAAGCAAATATTTCTCGTGGTTCTGGAGGCTGGAAGTCTGGGATCAGGGTACCAACATGGTTGGGCTCTTGGTGAAGGCCCTCTTCATGGTTATATCCTTATATGGCCTTTCCTTGGTTTTAGCACATACACTGAGAGGGAGAGATCCCCTGTCTCTTTCTTTTTGTCCAAGGGCACTAACCTCTATGCTGGGGACCCCACTCTATGACCTCATCTAAACCTAATTACCTGCCAAAGGCCCCACCTCCAAATACCATCACACTGGGGATTAAAGCTTCAATGATGAATTTGAGAAGGGGACATAAACTTTGAGATCATAGCAGCTAGAAATACAGTAGTGAACAAAATCAGGGGGGAATGCCCTGGCTTTCAGGGACCTTACAGTTTAACTGAGCGGAAGACAATGAATATAATACATACATTATGCAATATGTTAGGAAGTAATAAGTGCTATGGAAAAAAATTTTAAAGCAGCGTTTACAGGTTAAGGATATAGAAAGGCCTGCAAGAGTGGGTGGTTGCAATTTTAAACAGTTTGAAGAATATCATTTGAACAAAGGCTTGAAGAAAGTGAGAGAGAAAACCATGCGGATATATGAAGGAAGAAAGTTCCAGGCAGAAGGAACAGCCATTGTAAAGGCTTTGAGGTAGAAATGTGTCTAGCATGTTCAAAGACTAGTGAGCAGGTAAAGCCAGTGTTGGTGAAACAAGATGAATGAGGGAGAATAGTTTGGTGAGAGGTTAGAGGGACAGTGAGAATATAGAACATTGAGAGTCTTTTGGCTTCTCCTTTTTTTTTTTTTGAGACGGAGTCTAGCTCTGTCGCCCAGGCTGGAGTGCAGTGGCCGGATCTCAGCTCACTGCAAGCTCCGCCTCCCGGGTTCACGCCATTCTCCTGCCTCAGCCTCCCGAGTAGCTGGGACTACAGGCGCCCGCCACCTCGCCCGGCTAGTTTTTTGTATTTTTAGTAGAGACGGTGTTTCACCATGTTAGCCAGGATGGTCTCGATCTCCTGACCTCATGATCCACCCGTCTCGGCCTCCCAAAGTGCTGGGATTACAGGCTTGAGCCACCGCGCCCGGCCTTGGCTTCTCCTTTAAGTGAAATGATGGGGGCCATTGGAGGATTGGAGGAGTGGAGAGGTGGCGTGATCTGACTTCTGTTTGGAAAAGAATCACTCTATAGCTGGGTGTGGTGGCGGGCACCTGTAATATCAGCTAATTGGGAGGCTGAGGCAGGAGAATCGCTTGAACCTGGGAGGTGGAGGTTGCAGTGAGCCATGATCACGCCATTGCACTCCAGCCTGGGCAACAAGAGTGAAGCTCCCATCTCAAAAAAAAAAAAAAGAAAGAAAAGAAAACAATTAAACAATTACTCTGACTGCTGTGTTGAGAAAAGACAGTAGGAGAACAAAGCTGGAAGTAAGGAAGTATTCAGAAACTATTTCAGAAACTATTGCAGTATTCAAGGTCCAAGAGGTGATGGTGATTGGGACTGGGGTAGTAGCACTAGAGTTGTGAGAAATGACCCATTCATGTTTAGGTTTTGAGACAGAGCCAACAGGATTTCCTGCCAGATTAGATGTAAGAAATCAATGATGGGTCCAAGGCTTTGCAGCTGAGTAATTGGACAAATAGTGTTGCCATTAACTGAGTTGGAAAAAAAATGCAGGGGGATGGCTTTGGGGGGAAGTTGAGGAGTGCATATTGTTGAGACATCTATATGGAGATACTGAATAGGCAGCTGGAGATTTGAGACTGGACTTAGAGGAGAGGAATACAGGGCGGGAGATACAAATTTGGAAGTTGACAATATTTACATGGTATGTAAAGCCATAAAACTAGATGAGATCTCCAAGGGAGGAGCATATTGAAGAAGCCCAGGGATTGAGCCCCAGGTACCCTTTGGAGTTTTAAAGGCCAAGGAGAGGGAGAAGAACTTACTGAGAGAGACTGAGAGGCATGACCAGTGAAAGAGGAAGAAAAATGAGGAGTGTAGGGTCCTGGAAGCCAAGTGAACAGAGTATTTCCTGGAGGAGGGAGTGGTCACCTGATCAACTGTGTAGGTCAGGTCAGGTAAGGTGTGAGAACTGATCATTGAATTTAGCAATGTAGAGACAACTGGGACCTCCACACATCAGAGAGAAAGAATTTTAGCCATTAAAGGAATGTATGGCTCTTTACAAGAATGTAACTATGTTTTAAAAGATTTGTTTTAAAAAGCTGTTTTTCACTTCCTCAAAAAGGTAAGCATAGAATTACAATATGATCCAGCAATTCCACTTCTAGGTATATACCCCAAAGAATTGAAAGCAGAAACTCAGATAATCATATGTCAATATTCACAGCAGCATTATTCACAATAGCCAAAAGGTGGAAACAACCTAAATGTCTATCACCAGAGACTGGATAAACAACATGTGGTATGTACATACAATAGAATATTAGCCTTAAAAAAGAATGAAATTCTGATACTGGGTACACCGTGTGTGAACCTGGAAAATGTACTAAGTGAAGTAAATCATGCACAAAATAACAAAATTCTACTCACGTCAGGTACCTAAAATAGTAAAATTCATAAAGACAACATAGAATAGCTGAGGAATAGAATAGCCTCCTAACCAGAGGCTGAGGGTAGGAGAGAATGGAGAATCATTGTGTAATAGGTATACCATTTCTTCTTGGGGGGATGAAAAAGTTCTGGAAATGGTAATGGTGATGGTTGTGCAATATCGTGAAGGAACTTAATCCACTGAATTGTACACTTTAAAAAGGTTAGAATGGTAAATATAAGTGCCACAATTAATTTTTGTTTTGTTTTGTTTTGTTTGTTTTTTTGAGACAGAGTCTCGCTCTGTCACCCAGGCTGGAGCGCAGTGGCGTTATCTCGGCTCACTACAACTTCCACCTCTCGGGTTCAAGCAATTCTCCTGCCTCAGCCTCCTGAGTAGCCGGGATTACAGACGCATGCCTCTATGCCCTGCTAATTTTTTTGTATTTTAGTAGAGACAGGGTTTCACAGTGTTGCCCAGGCTGGTCTTGAACTCCTGAGCTCAGGCAATCTGCCCGCCTTGGCCTCCCAAAGTGCACAGTTTTTTTAAAAAAAGCATAGGATGCAGGTAAAACACTATCTCAAGGGAAATTTATAACATATATTGGAATTAAAATCAACAAATAAGCAAAAGTAAAGCTATCTTTTATATATTGCTGACCTGAAAACTAAGTTTGCTTTAGGCATCATCTATAACTTGGCTTTCCTTATAGATCCTTTTGTACATGTTTGTTACACTCATTTCTTAAAGGCTCAAGCCTTAGCCATCACAGTTAAAGAAAACGATATCCCCTTATACAGGTCATCATCAGAAGGGCAGGAGAAAAGTCAGCTACTGCAGAGTGATCCAACTACTTACAATTTTAATAAGAGTGTATCTTTTAAATGACATATTTTATTTATCTGTATACTCTCGTTCAGGAAAACTGTTCTCTCTCTTATATAATGTTTTTTGAAAAGAATGTTCCCTGAATGCACATGTAAATAATTTCTTTGCTAAAACCAGCGTTTCTGATAATTCCACAGAACTGATAGGGAGAAAACCTTGAGTACTGGAAGGTTTTGTGGTGCAGCATATTTAATAACCGTGACAACTCAAGAATTTTAAGCAGACTCGCCTTCTTGTCTGGGATCTGTCGGCAGCATTGTGTCTCTACTGGCAAGCCCCTCAATGTACTGTTTCAGCCAAAACCGAGCTAATGATGGTCTACCAAATTTTTACTTGGTATTTTAAAGTCTCAATATTCTCAGGATTTAGAAAATACTTTCCCCCACCCTTTCAAAAGCTGCCACTCTGAAATACATAGCAATTTTTTTTAAAAAGTCTAAAATTGCTTTACAGCCTTGATAAAACAAAGACTGGTGTGTTGATGTGGCTGCTTTTGTATGATTTCCGAGGTGAATTTAGATGACTGGAAGATAGATGGGTGCCAGATGCAGTTTGACATAGATTCAGGCAGCTGCTCCTGGGCTAGGTTTCATTAGCCGGTAAGTGCTCCAGCAGAAGCAGCAGAGCGAGGCCCCAAATGCCAAAATGACAGTGAGAACAGTGGAACAATACAATATTCACCAAGTGATTTTAATCTCGAAGATTAAATGTCACCCAATCAGTTTCCAGGTCTTAAAAAACCAACTTGTATGAAACCATTAGAGGGCCCAAGGCTTTGTTCACCAGAAGAAAAAAGTTTTACTGTTTTTGAAGGGTGAGGGTGGTTAGTTTTAAAACACCAAAAAAAAAAAAAAAAAAATGTTTTAAACCCATGTTGGTTGACAATTAAAAATCTTGTCAACCCCGCCAACACCCATACCACAGTAAAAGAAGTTCATTCACTGTTGCAACCAGGCAGATAGGCAGATTCCTCAATAGAAGGAACCAATGTTTGTTTATCTATCTTTCTTAAAATGAAAGTCTTGGATGGGGTTTCACAGGCCTCTTCCAGCTTAAATGCCCTCCCCCCCACCACGACCACACCCATTCTTCTCCAAAGAAAGACAGAAGTCTTAACACAGAGAGAGCATACGTCTTTGTTTTTGAGACCTTATGGTCTGCATAGCTATTGGTGGGTAAATAAGTACCCAACTACGTAATTGTGAACTTAAAAAAAAAAGTTCCTATAAAGGATTTTTGCTCTCACTACTTGTGGTGTCATAAGTAATTATGAAACTGATTCCAGAATTCTCTATGCTTGATTTCAACTCACGTGTTTTCTCAACTGAGAAAGGGGACCTTTATTTAGTGTATTATTTACACGTACTAAACTTATCTTTGCTTTTCTGAAAAGAGTGTTATGATCTAACCCGTCAGTGATGCAACCATTTCATGTGAGGTAATTTTTTTTCACTAAAATTAACCCAAAATAAATAATTGATTGGACATGTACCTATTGGAAAACTGTAAATCTAACCAATCTCTGCTTTTCTTCTTTACTTTTAGGAAGCTAGTGCATCACAATAGCTCTGAAGCATTACAGAGTATTTTTTTCCCCTCTAAATGTGTGTGTGCTCAGCTCTCTTAATAACAATGGGAGTTGTACTCAAAGAATAGTTTCCATTGCATTTTAGTATTTTTAGTCTTTTGCTTAGTAATAATGTCGTAATGCTACCTTTTTCTTTTTCTTTTTTTTTTTTGTCTACAGAATGATTAAAGATTTGGAAATAAGCTCTGGTTGAATTAGAAACACTCTATGTTCAAAAGCAAATTATAATGTTAACTAATGGCCATGTGATACCCTACCAAGTTTGAATATATTCTGGGCTTGAAGATATTGCATACATGTTCTCTGAAAGTTGAATTTCCTTGGGGCAGAGCTACCCATCTCTGAATTTACATTTGAATTACAGGGAATAACATCTTAGGTGACATGGTTTGATTTCATCTAAATCTTTGGGAAATGTTCCATAGTAATCAAAGCTTCTCCTTCTCTTCTTTTTTCCCTCTCTTCCTTTATGGGTCTAGCACTGACAGCTTGACCACGTTGACCTAAATATTAAGACCTTTTTTTTGTTTCACTGTACCCACTACTCGCAAGGGCTATGCTAGCAACCCTCATTGATGAGAGGTGAGTATTGCGTTAATGAAGAGTCGTTAGGTTCAGCACACTCATTGTGGATGAACCTAATTAGACTCAGATTGCATTTCTCTTGAACAGCTTTTAAAAGCCTTTCTAGCCTTTTTTTCTTTATTTTTGAGAGAGAGTCTCACTCTATTGCCCAGGCTGGAGTACAGTGGCACAATTTCAGCTCACTGCAACCCCCGTCTCCCAGATTCAAGTGATTCTCCTGCCTCAGCCTCCTGAGTAGCTGGGATTATAGGCGCCCACCACCACACTCAGCTAAATGTTGTATTTTTAGTAGAGATGAGGTTTCACCATGTTGGCCAGGCTGGTCTCGAACTCCTGTCCTCAAGTGATCGTCTGCCTTGGCCTCCCAAAGTGCTGGGATGACAGACGTGAGCCACCACACCCAGCCCCTTTCTAGCCTTTCTTTATCCCTGAATTTACATAATTCCTCTGATCCATTTTCATTTCTACCAGGTATAGGGTCCTTCTTTATATTCAAGAGATGTTGTGAGAAGACAGTGAAAAGGGGAAAGGTGGTGAAAAGAGCATTGGGGTCCAAGTCCAAAGTCCAGAAGGTTGCCTCCCTGTCCAGTGAGAGCCGGAGCCCTGTCTTCCTCACAGGGTGGCTGGGAGGGGTAAAGGAGCATATGGAGATCCTTGGAGAAAAGCGCTATATGCAGAAGTCTAAAATGCCATTGTGGTTATTTCTATTAATTACCAACCAAATCCAAAGCCATTTCAGTTGCTAATCATTTGATATTTTAATTCATTTTTTTCTACCATAAAAGCATAAATTTAAGTTACAGTCTCTTTACCACTTATGGACTACTTACCACTCTATTAACTCTCAGTGCTATATCTATTCCCCCAGTTCTCCCATCCTGTTTTTTGTTTGTTTGTTTGTTTGTTTTGAGATGAGATCTTGCTATGCTGCCCAGGCTGGTCTCAAACTCTTGGGCTCCAGTGATCCTCCCTCCTCAGCCTCCCAAATAGCTGGGATTACAGGTGTGCACCAGTGCACCCAGCTCATCACTGGCATTTTTTAATGTAGAAAAAAAAAGTGCTGTAACCCAGTTGTAGCAATGAAAGTAGGAAGAAGCATGCTGATTGCTCCTGTTACTTGAGTTATAAAGCCATTGAAGAAAGTAGCTGGTCTTTCCTAGTCTTCATTATGTTTTCCCATCAGAATATAACTAAAGCAAAGGGACAAGAGGAGGGAATCTCAGAAAATGAACAATCTAGAGGTTTGATGCTCTTAGTAATTTGTGAGAGAATCTTTTCTTAAGCTTAGCCGAAAGTCTGGCACAGTGGACATTTGGTAAATGTTAGATGAAGAAAAAACAGGGGTATTGGTTTTATATTAAATTGCAGTGACAGAGGTACATTTTGAATGCTAGTCAGATGATGAGATTCATTCAGTAAAAATATATTTCTCCTATACTCCAGTCTGACCTAATGCCTTAAATGAGTGGAGTTTCATCTGATCTCTTGTGTACAGTGCGTACCACAAAGCCTCTGTAAGATTCGTCCCAGTTGGCAGCAGTGACAAGGCCTGCTGGGGACAAACCAGGGAGCTCTCCATCCAGTGCCAGTGACCACCAGCACAGTATTGAATTTAATTAGCATTATGTGATTAAACAATTATTAACAAAAATAGCTACTGTTGTTTATCATTTTCAGAGGCTGCACTAACTTTTCTATATTATTATCTCATTTAATCCTCACAGTAACACTACACTGCAGGTTCTGGGTCTACCCCTTTTTTTACAGATGAGGAAATTGAGGCTTATGCAAGTTGCTGAAAGTCAACCAACCAACACATGGTCAAGCTAGAAGTTGAAACCCTGTGTATCCCAGGACTGTTTGACTCCACAGTCAGTGTTTGCAGGCATGTCAGAAAATGTTGCCCATAGTTTGCTAAGTTACATGTTAAACAGTCTCAAAATACTCTTTGTTTTGCTTCTCTGGTTTCTCTGCAAAAGAACTGACAGGTTCTATTGGTATAAAATGGTATAAAAGTGGCCAAACTCATAATTGTCTCACACGTCCGTGTGAAGAGACCCCCAAACAGGCTTTGTGTGAGCAACAAGGCTGTTTATTTCACCTGGGTGCAGGTGGGCTGAGTCCGAAAAAGGAGTCAGCACAGGGTGATGGTATTATCATTAGTTCTTACAGGTTTTGGGATAGGTGGTGGAGTTAGGAAGCAATGTTTTGCGGGCAGTGGGTGGATCTTACAAAGTACATTCTCAAGGGTGGGGAGAATTACAAAGAACCTTCTTAAGGGTGAGGGAGATTACAAAGTACATTGATCAGTTAGGGCGGGGCAGAAACAAATTACAATGGTGGAATGTCATCAGTTAAGGTTATTTTCACTTCTTTTGTGGATCTTCAGTTGCTTCAGACCATCTGGATGTATACGTGCAGCACAGGGGATATGATGGCTTAGCCTGGGCTCAGAGGCCTGAAAATAATGAAGACTTTTTTCTTCTTCTTTTTTTTTCACCGTTAATGTAGAAAAGATGATTTCTGATGAAGGGCGCCTTTACTTCAGTCTCATAGCACAGGCTCTCCCTCAGGTGGGAGGGTGAGTCAGAGGTGGATGACTATGCTTTGCTGGAGTTATTTGCAGTGTGTGACAGGGGCAGAAAGTGTGAATGCATGCAGCCTTACATCTGATGGGTACATCCCGAAGCTGCACGACTGTGGCAGCCTCAGATGAATCATGGCATTTTAGGATCCGCATGTGTCGTCAACATACGTGGGTTGAATTAGCATGGACGCATAGTAGTACTCTAGAAACACAAATAAAAGTAAAACACACCATTGGAATACCTGCAGTTTTTCACATGGAAACCAAAAGCTTGTGAAATCAGTACATTTTGAGCTTTTTGTTTTTAGAGCTAATGCTTTTGTTTACTAGCTAAGACCATCTTAGCATTTTCTATTTAAGTGTTTAAAATTCAGTCATAAAATTTCACTCTAAGCTAAAGCTGTTTATAGTAACTTAGGCTGCATGTGGGTGTATTAAAAAGGAAAAATATATATTTCTAAAAAGATACAGTAAAGTTTTTCTGGTTCATGCTGCTTGATTGATGACAGATAGATGATTGATTGCCAGATAGATAGATAGATCGATCGATCACCATAAGTTTGTTTCCATCTGAGTTTGTTTTTAGAAATGTGCCTTGGCAAAGAATCTTCTTTAGACAGTTAAGTAAAGTGATATTTACAATAATATAAATTCGAAAATGAAACCCAGATCTTGAACTAGAAGATATGGATTCCAGCCTGGGCTTTGCTGCTTGGTGGTTGTGGCATCTTGAGAAAGTTTTCTCTGAGCCTTGCTCAGTTCCTCAAGTGTAAAACGGAATCGTAGCTGGTGCTTGGGGTCTTGGGGATGGGGAACAAATAAGATGATGATGTCAAAGTGCTTTATAATCTGAAAATGCTATACAGTTTTTTAAAGTACTGTAATTATCCAAGTTTAAAATTATCCACAGCCAGCAGATGGACTGATCTATCATCATTCTTCATCCATGAAGGGGATAATGTTTATTTTGGTCCCCTAAACAACACAGGTTTTTTCGTTTTGTTTTGTTTTTATACATTTATTGAGCTCTTATGATTTGTGAGGACTTCCTTCACATCAGCAGAATTTATATGTAGATTTATAAAGCCTTTGTTTACACACACTTGTTATTTATATAGCATACCAACTTTCTGTACATGTGAATTTTATAGACACCTGAAGTTTATCTCTTTAAGTACTTAAACTTGTTTAACATAAGCTTGTTCAATAAAAATCTTTCTTTATATCATTTCTGTTGTTGATGTTATTATTATATTTTTTCCATAGACAGCATTGAGCAATGCTACGTTTTCATCATGATTCAGGATAATTTAGATTGCTCAAATATTCTATTGAAACAGATTCCTTTAGGGTGGAGCTAGTAAGGGACATGGTGCTATTTACCCTTACTTTAAATGGTCCTAGATCAGTAACTTTTTTGAATAATTGAATCAATTTTGGTTTTTGTTTTTAATTAAAAGAGATGGGGTCTTGCTATGTTGCCCAGGGATGGTCTCAAACCCCTGGGCTCAACCAGTCCACCCACCTCTGCCTCCCAAAGTGCTGGGATTACAGGCGTGAGCCACCATGCCCAGCCAAATCAATGTTTTGTTGTGTTTTTTTTTGACTGGTAATAGAATTTATTCAAATGTGCCTTAATATAGGCGCTGGGGCTTGCCCATGGTGCTCTTGATATATAAGGCCCGGACATTCTGCCAGTTTTTCTTGAGCAATGACACCAAGAAGTTGACAGCCAGGTGAATGTTATACACAAGCTCATCGTCTGTCATCTTCATGTGACCAACAGCTACAGCCAGACATAACACCTTCTTCATTTGGAACTTGATTGTGGACTTCACCTCATCCACTTTGGCCACCATGTTTTCGTTGTGTGTGAGCAGGGAAGGAAACTTTCCTGCCTTATTTAGGCCTGGGCCAAGGATTCGTGGAATCTGCTTGATCAGAGACTCTGAGGCCAAAAACGCATCATATTTTTTGGCCAGTTTCTTGACCAGTTTTTTATTCTTGTTGAGTTTTTTCAGCGCCTCAATGTCCATGTGGGGGATATCCACAGCCTTGGCCTCGTCACAGTGCTGCTGGTCCCCCAGGACACACACAGAGAACTTGGGGCGGGGAGTGGACTTAAGCCTGATGGTGCCCGAGAAGCGCTTGTCCTTCTGGGGGTCATAGCTCTTCAAGCTGATCTGCAACTCCACCATCTCCAGGAACTTCCGGCGCTTGCGCTGGTTCCGGTGTAGGACTTCCCGCACCGCCGGGTGTCGCGAGAGACTGCTGCTCATGGCTTCTTACGCCGTGCTAACCGGAAAAGACAAATCAATGTTTTTATAATCCCTCCCTTCTATTCGCGTTGTTAGCTGTCTTTTTCTTTTTTCTACTATCATGTACTTGCCTCTTTTAATTCTTTCTCCCTTCTAAATTTCTAAATTTTCATTTACAATCTGTGGTTTGGGAAAAAGGCCAGATATATTTTAATCTTTAAGATTAAATAGGCACTTAGGTAATACATGTTAATGTATGAGGTTTGGTATATGTGCTTTGTTATATCTTATTTTTGTTGAAGCATTTATTTTTGCCAATTTTATAAGTTCCAAGTAACCAGTTCTCTCTGGATGAATTGTTTTACACACCAACATTTAAAAACAGCCTGCATCACTTTCCTCTAATAATCACCAGTTATACGGGGTTTTTTTGTTTGTTTGTTTTTGTTTTTGTTTTTTTTTGAGATGGAGTCTCTCTCTGTCACCCAGACTGGAGTGCAGTGGCCCGATCTCAGCTCACTGCAACCTCCGCCTCCCAGGTTCAAATGATTCTCCTGCCTCAGCCTCCCGAGTAGCTGGGACTACAGGTATATTCCACCATGCCCAACTAATTATTTGTATTTTTAGTAGAGATGCGGTTTCACCATGTTGGCCAGGCTGGCCTCGAACTCCGGACTTCCTACTTTGGCCTCCTAAAGTGCTGGATTACAAGCGTGAGCCACCATGCCTGGCCAATCACCAGTTATTCTTATATAGCTCTTTATTAATTACAAAGTGCTTATGTATACTTTGCCTACCTTGATCTCCACAGAATCATGAGAGATGGGCAGGACATATCTTAATATTTTACAGATAAGAAAGCTAAGGCATAGTTTGAGGTTATTGAGTAGATTTTAACTAGGGATTGCAGCTGAATCTCCCAGGGAAGTTTGTTGACCTACACATACCAAGGTATCCCAATTCCATGGGTCTGGGGCAGGACCCAGGTACATATATTTTGGAAAAAGGTCCCAAATGATTCTAATGTTCATAGCTTTCTCAGACCTTTTTCTCTGTCCCCCATCCCCCCCCTCTGCTCCCACTGAGAACTGCTAGGTTAAAGTTTTTATCACCAGTAAGTGGTTTATTAAGATGTTTTCACCTGCAGGTTATAGAAAACCCAACAAACAGTGGCTTAAATCTGATTTTCAGTGGTTCCACTATCAGCTGGTGTGGTGGTCAGAGTAATGCTTCCTGTATGTTACTTTATGTGGTAAAAGAGACTTTGCAAATGTAATTAAGGTACTTGAGATTGGGAGATCATCATTATCGGGCTGGGCTCCGTGTAATTACAGGGGTCCTTGTAAGAGTGGGGCAGGAGCATCAAATGCAGAAGAAGGTGGGATGACGGAAGCAAGGGTTGGAATGATGTGCTCTGAAGATGCAGGAAGGGGTTACAAGCCAAGGAATGAATGCAAGGCAGCCTCGAGAAGCTGGAAAAGAGGGCCTCCCCTGAAGCCTCTGGAAGAATGCAGCTCTCAAAAAACCTTGATTTTTAGACTTCTGACCTCAAGAACTATATGAGAATAAATTTGTGTCATTTTAACCCACTAAGTTATAATTTGTTACAGCAACAATAGGAAACCAGTACAACTGGGAAGTATAAAATGCAGATCCTGGCCAGGCGCGGTGGCTCAAGCCTGTAATCCCAGCACTTTGGGAGGCCGAAACGGGTGGATCACGAGGTCAGGCGATCGAGACCATCCTGGCTAACACGGTGAAACCCCATCTCTACTAAAAAATACAAAAAACTAGCCGGGCGAGGTGGCGGGTGCCTGTAATCCCAGCTACTCGGGAGGCTGAGGCAGGAGAATGGCGTGAACCTGGGAGGTGGAGCTTGCAGTGAGCTGCGATCCGGCCACTGCACTCCAGCCTGGGAGACAGAGCGAGACTCCGTCTCAAAAATAAATAAATAAATAAATAAAATAAAATAAAATGCAGATCCTTAAGCCCCTCCCACCGAGATAAAGTTTGAGTAGAGTGGGTGAGGTTTAGGGAGCTGTGTTTAAACTAGTCCTTAGGTGATTTAGTGGCCTGTGGTTTTTGGCCTGTTGGCCTGTATCTACAGAGTTACAAAATAATCACAAGGCCATTTACTGTTTCCCTCAGGTGTCTAGAGGTGGGTGGTCCCAGCATGGCAGGGTTGGGGGTTGGGGTGTCATCAAGGACCCAGGCCCCACCTGGACCTCTGCTGTACTCCCCTCAATGTGTTGGTCTTTTACCCTATCCCCTTTTTTTTGAGACAAGTTTTCGCTCTGTCACCTACCCTATCCCCTTTTTTTGTTTGTTTGTTTGTTTTTTTGAGACAGGGCCTCACTCTGTCACCCAGGTTGGAGGGCAGTGGTGTGATGATAGCTCATTGCAGCCCCAACCTCCTGGTACCTCCTCAACCTTCCCACCTCAACCTCCCGAGTAGCTGGGACTACAGGTGCACACCACCACACCTGGCTAATTTTTTTTTTTTTTTTTTTTTGAGACGGAGTCTCACTTTGTTGCCCAGGCTGGAGTGCAGTGGCACCATCTCAGCTCACTGCAAGCTCCGCCTCCTGGGTTCACGCCATTTTCCTGCCTCAGCCTCCGAGTAGCTGGGACTACAGGCACGCACCACCATGCCCGGCTAATTTTTTGTATTTTTAGTAGAGACGGGCTTTCACCATGTTAGCCAGGATGGTCTCGATCTCCTGACCTCGTGATCCGCCCGCCTGGGCCTCCCAAAGTGCTGGGATTACAAGCGTGAGCCACCGCGCCCGGCTCCTGGCTAATTTTTAAAAGTTATTTTTAGTAGAGATGAGGTCTCGCTATATTGTCCAGGCTGGTCTTGAACTCCTGGGCTCAAGCGATCCTCCTGCCCTTGGCCTCCCAAAGTGCTGGGATTACGAGTGTGAGCCACCGCACCCGGCCTTACCCTTATTCTTGTTACATCATGGTCACCGATGGCTACCAGAAAGAAGATACCTTCCCAGAACTTCCAGCAGACTTCCCCTTACACCTGACTAGCCAGAACTGCAGCACCTGGCCATCTCCAGCTGCACAGGAGGCTGGACAGCAAGAAACCTCATATGGTATCTCAAAACATTATTCTGTGTCCCTTCTCCTCCTGGGAAACGCGTGCACCCCTCCAACAACACTTACCTTTCATCTGGCTTTTGTCTCCCTCCTCCAACATGGCTGTTTAGTGTCAGGTCCCTTTTAAAATTATCTCAGGCCGGTGGCTCACTCCTGTAATCCCAGCACTTTGGGAGTCCCAAGGCAGGAAGATCGCTTAAAACCAGGAGTTTGAGACCAGTCTGGGCAACAAAGTGAGACCCCTGTCTATATAAAAAATTAAAATAATAAAATGGCTCCTGTCATTTTGGAAAAAGAAAACACTAATTTATTTAATCTTTACAACTCCATGGAGTGAGTAATTTCCCTTTTTTTTTTTTTTTTTTTTTTTTTTGAGATAGAGCCTCACTCTGTTGCCCAGGCTGGAGTGCAGTGGCTGGATCTCGGCCCACTGCAACCTCCGCCTCCCAGGTTCAAGCTATTCTCATGCCTCAGCCTCCCAAGTAGCTGGGATTACAGGTGCCCACCACCACACCCAGCTGATTTTTTGTATATTTAGTAGAGACGGGGTTTCACCATGTTAGCCAGGCTGGTCTCAATCTCCTGATCTCATGATCTGCCTGCCTCAGCCTCCCAAAGTGCTGGGATTACAGGCATGAGCCACTGCACCCGGCCTCAAATGTCATTTTCTTATCAAGGTACATTCAACCACCTCTTTAAAATTATAGCCCTGCCCCACACATATACACCCAAGCACACATTCCCCATCCTCTTTTCCTGCTTTATTTTCCCCATAGCAGTTAATTTCTAATATACCATATAATTTACGGATTTATTTCACTTTCTCCCACCATCCTGAATGTAAAATCCGTGAAAACGGATTTTGTGTTTTGTTTGCAGCCATATTCCAGCTCCTAAAACTAGAATATAGTTAGGCCAGGTGCAGTGGCTCATGCCTATAATCCCAGCACTTTGGAAGGCCGAGGAGTATGGATCACCTGAGGTCAGAAGTTCGAGACTAGCTTGGCCAACATGGTGAAACTCCGTCCCTACTAAAAATACAAAAATTTGCTGGGCACGATGATGCATGCCTGTAATGCCAGCTACTCGGGAGGTTGAGGCAGGAGGATTGCTTGAACCCAGGAGGTGGAGGCTACAGTGAGCCAAGATTGTGCCATTGCACTCCAGCCTGGGTGACAAGAGTGAAACTCTGTCTCAAAAGAAAAAAAAAATGCTAGGACATAGTAAGCATTCAATAAAGTTTTGTTGGGCTGGACGTGATGGCTCACACCTATAATCCTGGCACTTTGGGAAGCCGAAGCGAGTAGATTGCTTGAGCCCAGGAGGTTGAGGCTTCAGTGAGCTTGATCATGGCACTGCACTCCAGCCTGGGAGTTAGAATAAGACCCTGTCTCAAATAAATAAATAGATAAATAAATAAATGTTGAATGAATACATTCTTCATGCACGGTTCTGATTAGGTCTACGGGGCAAATTTCTAGAAATGAAATGACCACATTACAGGATATAGAAATTTTAAAAGGTTCTTGATACACATCACCAAAACCCTGTCTTTCCCAAGGTTAAATCAGTGTGTACTCACATCAGGAACTGTGAGACAACCTGTCCACTGTGCCCTCACATTGTTACCAACTTTAAAACAACTTTAGCCAGCTTAGTATGTAAAAATTACAGTTCTTTTAAATTTATATTGCTTTTTCATGCATTTCTCCCCTTGATAATGATGAGTTTGGGTCCTTTGCTTATTTATAAAATTTTGTTTTAGTGTTTTCTTATTTAGTATTGATGGTTTTTTAATTGATTCATAAGACTTCTTTAGGTTATAAAGTTACTAAGTCTTTGTTACCTGTGTTGTTGTTATTTCTCCTGGTTTGTCATTTAAAAAAAATTTGCTTATGGTGCTTTTTGTTATATAGTTTTTGTTAGTGTAGTCAGTTTTATCTTCATAGTTCTTTTGCTTTATAGTTCTTTTGCTGCATAGTTCTTTTGCCTTTTTGGAAAGGTCTTATCTACCTCTAAGATCAATTATTCATCTGTAATTTCTTTTAGTTCTCTTATGTTTTTTAATGTTATTCTTTAATCTCTGGTGTTTTACCATATTGTGTGAGGCAAGGATCTAATGTTAGTTTTTCCTCCCTAAATAATAAACCATTCATTGCACATGCCTTCCTTACCTCACTTATAAGAATGTGTTGTTAGTGTATACTAAATCTTTTCACTAAAGTCTGTTCCAAGTGTTTCAATTCAGATTCATTTATATTTTTCTTTCACCAGAATCCAACTCTTAATTATTGTTTTTAAATATATTTTAATATCCTCTTTTAATTTTTATTTCATTTTTTCATTTGTTGGTTTGTCTAAGTAAATTTTAGAATCATGTTCAAGAATAAATGGAGAGTTAACTTCCTAAAGTGAAAACCACATCATGCCATTCTGCCATGGAAGATCTCTTAATGACTTCAGAACATAAAGGCTACACTCAGTGTTAACAGCCTCCAAGACCTTCCTAGACCTGCCCCAGCCAAACTCTCTAGTGTTACGTATTGCCACTCCCTGCCTGAAATTTACACTTCAGATCTGTACCCACATCACATGCTAATTCTCACCTCCCTATCTTTGCTCATCCTGTTCCATCTGCCTTTAATGACCTTGACTAATGATCTTGACTAATTCCTGTTTACCCTAAAATCCATTTCCTGGCCTCATTCCACACTGGCCAGGCTCTGCGGCCACTCCTGCATGTCCATTGTCATCCTGTGCATGTCTCTTACACCACATAACCCATTGCATCACAATGATGAGTTAATCTTCCACCTGAACTGGGTGGGAGCATCTCATGTTCATTTTGTATTTCTAAGACCTACCATGCTACCTGTCATACAGTAAGTCATATGGATGGAGTAGAGGAGAATATTCCAGACTGGAAATTGGGAGACAGATTGTTACCATAATCAAAGTGAAGGATAACTAGAGTATTGACTAGGGCAGCAGTGGGAGAAATGGGACATATATGGAAAATAAGAGAGAAGACTGACCGGGCTTTGTGTCTGGATGAATGTGAGGGTAAGAGAGATGGAAGATGCTTTGAATCTGAGATTTCCAGCGGAGACTCCAGGTAGATGTTGTACCTTAACCATATTGAGGCATTTGGGAAGTAGGGGGCAATTTAAGGAGAATATGATTAGGACAACTTTAGATGTGCTGTGAGTTGGAGATGCCTTTATGATACCCAGTGGAGATGTCTGATAGCCAATGGGACATGAATAGGTTAATTATATGCTTTTATCATTCAAACCAGGACCTTTTTGAAATTGACACAGAATGCTATTAATAATTATGCCAGGATAACAAGCATAAACCAGGAATGACCCTTATAAACTGGGTTGCATGGTCTTCCTGTATAAAAAGGTCACATCTGGAGCTCAGAGAGAAAGGTCTGGAATGTAGTTAATGATTTGTGAGTCATTAGCATATAGGAGCTCTGAGAATGGGTGAGATTGCCTAGGGAGAGTTTCTAGGATAAGAGGAGAAAAGAGGCAAGACAAAACCATAGGGAATACTAATATTTGCATAGTTAACTATGTAACTGGGATTATTAACTGGGAAATTGTTTTTCAAAACACTTACATTCCTAAATTTTTCTGAGGATTCTAATATCCTAATCAGCCATTCCCATGTCTGCTCCCAACCCGACCATGAACCATGGCCATCTCCATCCTGCCCCTCACCACAGTACTTTACCCCTCTCTCGCCCTCTCTGCAGCCAGAAGTTTTTGTTGTTGTTGTTGTTGAAGTTTAAAACTACAGGTTTATAGGGAGGGCAGAGGTAGAGGAACCAACAAAGGAAACTACAAGTGGCCAAGGAGACAAGAACCAGGAGACTACAGTTCAACTTGAAGGACACCTTTTGAGGTGGTCAGTAATGTCAGATGCTACAGAAAGGCTAAGTAGTATGAGGAACTGAGAAGTGTCCATTGGCCATGCCATTTAGGGGTCACTGTTGCCTGTTTGTGGGATGGGCAGTAGAGTTGTTCTGCAGTAGGCAGAGGAAGCAGGAGGAAAAATAAAGTTGTGGATAGACAGAAGTAGCTACCAGCAGCATTCCTGCAGCATTAAACATGGGGAGGATTGATTCCTGTTTTAAAAGTGAAGATAGAATGCATTGAATCTGTAATATATTGATTGCAACAAGGAGCCAGTAGCAAGGGCAAGGCTGAATGTACAAGAGAGGGAAGAAATACCAATCTTCAGTCATATTGAAGCTTTTTTGCTCAGTCTTATTCCCTTGTCAGGAGCACCTGTGCTGTGTTGTAGTTGAATGCCACCAGTCTGTTCTAATAGGTGTCACGTTGACTTTAAACACTACCATCCAAATGTCTTTCTGTTTGGTTGACTTGGGATCTACATAGTTCTTCCTCTTTTTCTAAAGACTGAAGATGGGAACATTTGAAGAGAATATAAATTTGTCTTCTAGTTGTATTGATTTGCTGATCACTGGTAAAGTGCTGATAACCCATCAATCTAGGTTTATGGGTTAATGTGATACATCCTTGTTGGTAGATTTAGAAACCTATACTGCACGCGAACCTACTCTTTTCGTACATATATGTGTGTCTGTCTATGGTGTCATGTGTATTAGGTGGAAAAGTGAGTTTTTACACCAAAATGTGTTTTAATCTTGAGAAGTTCCATTAAGAAAAAAGATGTTGAAATACAAACTGTTCTGTTTTCTGATTTGCTATCTCATAGTAAGCAGTTAGTTGTAAGATTGACTTCCTCAGAGGAAAGAAGGCAAGGACACCAGCAAAAGGAAAAGAAATGTTTAATTGCTCTGCAAAGGCCCCAACATGTTCTGAAAAGTAAAGATTTCAGGCTTAATGTGCATGGAACAAAAGGCCGTTGTGAGCTGTGTACAAGAGTTGGTGAGAGTTTGTATTCTGCCCCTTTTTTCTGTGGGAGTTATTTCCTGTTGTTGACTAGAGTTCTTTATTTAGAACCACCTAGCTTCAGAATGCCTGCTAGCTTGCAGAAAAGTGTGTACTTAAAACATAGGCTTATTTCAAGACAATCTCTTTGAAAAAAAGTCACACTACACATGCACTGAAACTCATGTTCCCAAAGGTCAAAATCCCCAATAAGAAGAGACATAAGAAGGAGCTGCAATGCGTTTCGTGTAGCACTTGGTGGTCACCTGAACACCTAGTGAAAGATTCTTTATGGGGAAACTGTGTTTCTATTTTTTGCTTTAAGAAAAAAAAAAAAAAAAACAAGATTTCACTTTTTAGTGCTGAGTTCTTTGTCATTTTAAGGAAGTAACAAGAAGCCTTCCATATTTTGTGAGGAAGATTTATCCTTGTTAGCATGATAGAAGTTCTCCTGGCAGGTAAGAAATACACCCAAAACAGGCATTGAACCACTTATTCTCTTATACTTGCGTGATGAGCTGGGCTTCCTATTGAAGAACTTTAGGTTGATTTAGCATTATCTTTGGATTTTACAGTCTAATATTAAGAGAGAGCGAGAAGGATAATATATCAGAACGAATGAGAAGAATAAATTGTTTATTACTGAAATAATGGGAAATAAATGAATGCTTGCAATACAAATATTGTCCAGTATTAACAGGTGCTAGAAGTTGTAGGAAAAAAAATCTTACACAGTTCTACTTCATGGGAAACATAAGGAAGAAAGAAGAGAAAATGTATTTCTTTAACTTATATTCTGAAACAATGAAATAATTAGAATACATTTATTTGCTTTTGATACTTTGACACTTTTTAAAAAGACATCACCTGTGTGTCTCTCCCTGATTCTATTACCCTCCTCCTATTACCAGAGGTAACTACTTTCTTGAATTTTTAAATCTATTTTCTATAATTGCATACGTATGTACCTATATATATACAGTGTTTTGCATGTTTAAAAATATTTTATATAAATGGTGTATATATTTTATAACTTGCTTTATTTTAGTCAGTATTTGTTTTTGAGATATAACTTTATATTTTGAGATCAACACACGATACATGGTACCCTTAGTTCTTTTGTTTTTTTATTTTAAGTTTTTTTGGCTGTAAGTTTATTCAATGCAAAATAATCCTCTCCGATTTTACTGAGGTGGCTGACTACGTCCACAACCAAACCCGCCTCTAAACTGGAATTCGGTTGCTGACCCAGCCCCAGCCTTGGCTTTCTTGTTGGCATCAGGGGGCACAGCACTCCATCTGTAGGTATCTCTGTAGGCTTCCCCTCTCATGAGTCTTGCAGGTTGCTCACCTGCTAGACCTTTAGGCCGAGGCCTGCCAGCCTCTGGATGGCTGTGGCGTAGGGTGGCAGGCACAATCTCTGGGAGCAGATGAAGGTACCAGTAGAAATGTCTCCAGGCAAACTGTTCCTTCATGCAGCCTCAGGACTTGAGAGACTGCATGGCCTTCATGACATGAAGGTTGGGCACATTCTTGTCTGCCAGCTCTGGGTGCTTAGGCATGTGGACATCCTTCTTAGCCACCGTGACTCCCTTCTTAAAAAGGAGTTCATAAATGGCAACCCGGTTCTTCTTAGGCATCAACATCTCCGTGGCTGTGGAAAGATCTTTAGTTCTTTTTAACCACTGTAGTTTTCAAGGGTATCGTCTTGATGATCTTTCAGATTACTTACAATATTTTGCTATTATAAGCAATACTGCCACGAAGATTCTTCTTCTATGTCTCCATGGGGATAAAAACAAGAGTTTCTCTAGATTCTAGACTTAGCCCTTCTCATCCAGAATTCCTCAAGAGAATTAAACCCCAATCTCTTAAGGTATCTTTGAAGGGTAATGAGTTAACGTCTGTCCTGTAAGTCTGGAATAGTTCAAATGTTGAGCTGGAGCTGGAGATTGATAGTCACTCCTAGAAATGAATGTGCTAATCTCTTCCTAATTCTTGAGTTCAGTTGGGAGGCTTGAAATCAGCCATGCTGATATCACAGAAATCAGCAAATGCTACGAATAAAACTTCCTTCCCTATCCCCCTAGCCGGTTGTTAAACATTTGCTAGCACACCACAGATTTTGACTTTATACCATCCTTGGGAGAACTTAGGAAACAGTCACTTTAATCTTTTTCTGTAGAGCTTATTTTTCTGTATGAGAAAGACTGTATGTGGCAGGGTGTGTGCATCTCCAACTTTACTAGACAGTGCCAAATTAGGCTGGGCATAGTGGCTCAGGCTTATAATCCCAGCACTTTGGGAGGCTGAGGCAGGAGGATTACTTGAGACCTTGGAGTTCGAGACCAGCCTGGCCAACTAGTGAGACCCCATCTCTACAAAAACACATAAAAGTTAGCTGGGCATGATGATGTGTACCTGTGGTCCCAGCTATTTGGGAGTCTCAGTGGGAGGATCGCTTGAGCCCGGGAGGTCAAGGCTTCAGTGAGCCATGTTGGCACCATTGTACTCCAGCCTGGGCAACAGAGCAAGACTGTCGCAGAAACAGCAAACAAACAAAGAAAATGCCTAATTATCTCCAAAGTGGTCATACCAAATTATATACCCACAAGTTTTATGAGAGTTTCTTTTTATCTGCCTTCTATCATCAGTATTTGATATTGGTATACATATAAAACTTTTATTTTTGTCAATTTGATAGCTATGAAATATCTCTTTATAATTTGCATTTTTCTTTTTTTGTAGAAATGAGGGTCTAGCTGTGTTGCCATGAGGGTCTAGCTGTGTTGCCCAGACTGGTCTCGAACTCCTGGCCTCAAGTATCCTACCATCTCAGTCTCCCAAGTGCTGGGATTAGCAGCATGTCCACTGACACAACCTGTTTTGCATTTTTTTTTTTTTTTTACTGATGAAGTTGAGTGTCTATTCCTGTGTTCACTGGACATTTTAGTTTCCTCACCCATTTTTCTATTGGGTTTATATGTCTTTTAAAAGATTGATTCAGAGGAGTTCTTCGTTAATTCAGAATACTCATCTTTTGTTGATTCTATTTCTGTGAATCACGTATATCATTTGACAATCTTTAGCTTGCCTTTAACTTGTTTGTAGTGTATTTTGTGTAAGAGATGTTTAACTTTAGTGTAATCAAAGCTATTGATCTTTTTCTTTATGGTTTGTTCATTGGGGGTTTTGTTTCTGAAGTAGTCAGAGTCCCTGCAGGAAACAGAATTCCACTGAAATGTTTCAACTAAAGAGATACTAGTGAAGGGACATTTTACAGAGATGTGACAAAAGTTGAGGCACAGAAGACAAATAACTGTAGGAAGCTGTCACTATCCTTAAGCCTAAAAGGGAAAGGGGAGGAAATGGTGTTGCTAGAACCCAGAGGGAGTTGTCATCCTGGAGAAGGGGCCACCTGGCAGAAGCTGTAGTTGTGGAGGGATGGGTACTCGCAGGTGAGGGCCCAAAGCAGGAAGGAGCAGGGAAGAAGTACCCCAGCTTCTCCACCTTCTGACCCATTGAACTCCTTCTGGTACCTTCCTTGTCTGAATCCAATTGGAAGCTAGTGAGCAAAGGAACTTGGGTGAGGTGGTCCCTAGATGTCAGCATTTCAAGGCATGGAGCCAAGCAGAGGCAAGTGGAGAATGAATCTCAGATGAACTATAATCAGCACACTTTCCTTGTCCTAAAGCCATAAACGTATTTTCATATATTCTCTCCCGAAAGTTTAAAATTTTGTTTTACATATTTAGATTTTAGTCTACCTGAAATATGTTTTTTTGTAAATATTAGGCACCTAATTTATTTTTCATACAGGTAATCAGGTGGCCCTGAGCTATTTATTTGTAATTTTTTTGAGACAGTCTCGCTCTGTCACCCAGGCTGGAGTGCAGTAGTACCAACATAGCTCACTGCAGCCTTGACCTCCTGGACTCAAGCAATCCTCCCATCTCAGCCTCCTAAGAAGCTGGGACCACTATGCTCAGCTAAATGTTCGGGGTTTTTTTTCTATTTTCTTTGTTTTTTTTTTTGAGATGGAGTCTCGCTCTGTTGCCCAGTCTGGAGTGTGGTGGTGCAATCTCAGCTTACTGCAGCCTCCGCCTCCCAGGTTCAAGTGATTCTCCTGCCTCAGCCTCCCGAGTAGCTGGGATTACAGGAGCCCACCACCACGACTGGCTAATTTTTTTTTTGTATGTTTAGTAGAGATCGGGTTTCACTATGTTGGCCAGGCTGGTCTTGAACCCCTGACCCCGTAATCCGCCCACCTTGGCCTCCCAGAGTGCTGGGATTACAGGCGTGAACCACCGCGCCTGGCCTGCTCAGCTAATTTTTAAAATTTTTGTAGAGACAGGGTCTCTTCGTGTTGCCCAGGCAGGGTTCAAGCAATCCTTCTGCCTCAGCCTCCTGAAGTGCTGGGATTATAGGCATGAGCCATCGTGCCTGGCCCTGAGCTACTTACTGAATTCTTTCCTTACTGATCTGTAATTTCACTTCAGTCATATATTACACTTCCACATATATGTGGTTTTGAACTCTCAATTCTGTTCCATTGATCTATTTATCTGTACCTACGTCAACTCTACCCTGTTCTAATTAGTAGAGCTTTATAATAAGCTATGATAGGACATGTCCCCTATCTTGTTCCTTAAGCTTATTACAACTGTGTTTGGCCCTTTCCTATTTCAGATGAATTTTAGGATTCATTTGCCAAGTTCCATTGAAGGAAAATATGGGATTTAAACTTCATTTAATTTGTTGATAAGTTTGGGGGAGAATCTGCATGTGTATAGTATTAAGTATTCTTGTCCCTTAAATGGTATGGCTCCCCATTAATTTTGATCTTTTCATCTGATGAACTTTTGGAAAGGTATTTGTTTTCTCACTTTTCATTTTTGGCTGTAATGAGAAAATAGTAATTCTGGAATCTTTATTCTCATCGCTGTTAATTGTTATTAAAACTAAAAAGCATGATGTCTCAGTTTTAAAGGGGCAACAAATCAGAATGGATTGAAAATGAGTATCTGATTAAAATTTTTTTCTACCTTTTTGTAATTTGGGCTTTAATTTCTTAAAGGAAGCAAAACAAATATGATGTTGAAATTATCAATATTAGTCCCACAAAAACGATTTTTCTGTAGCCCAGTACTGGATTGTGCTGCACTCTGTGTAAAGAGGCCAAATGAATAGCTCTGCACTCATAGTGAGGGAATCTGGCACTTTTTAAGTGAGATTTTTGACTTGTTGTGACTCTTTCAGATGTATGTTTTCTTTTAAATGAATCATCTTTAAATATATGCATTGTCTGAGCAAGTTCAGGATTGTAAAGTGTACATTTAATTGTAACAGAACAGAACAGCAGTGGGCGTCTGTGCTACAGATGATATTCTTAGGGTATTTGCTGCCATCCACTCTCCTTTCTAAATTTGGTGTTACAGATTCAACTTCTGTTTTTAAAAAGGGAAGTTGCAGATAGATCATTCACACTATTATTTTCTCCTTAAAGCCAGTTTCTCTGCCCATGTAAGGAGTTTCCTATAACCTAAACAAGACTTCTCTAAGAAAACCATTTTGAAACAAATATTACTTAGCAAGGTTAAATATTTTGTTCAATATTTAAAGTGTATTTTTGAAAAAAGCAATTGACTAGTTACACAAGTGTACCTAATGTGGTGTTGGTATCTGAGCTACTTGCTTTATTTTCTTCCTACTTGACTTTACTCTGCATTTCTGAAATTTTAGATATAAAAATTTAAAAACTGAAAACAAAAACAAAAGAGAAAGAAAACAAAAATTATACATTTTATTTTATTTTCATTCTTTAATTTGTTTTGAGTCAGCTCTGTTGCCTAGGCTGGAGTGCGGTGGTGTGATCTCAGCTCACTGCAACCTCTGCCCCCTGGACTCAAGCAATTCTCATGCCTCAGCCTCCCAAGTAGCTGGGAATACAGGCGTGTGCCACCATGCCCAGCTAATTTTTTTGTATTGTTAGTAGAGATGGGGTTTTGCCATGTTTGCCAGGCTGGTCTCGAACTCCCAGCCTCAAGTGACCTGCCCACCTCCGCCTACCAAGGTGCTGGGATTACAGGCATGAACCACCACACCTGGCTATAAATTTTAAATTTTATATATATATATATATTATTATTATTTTTAAAGCAAAAGACTACTATTATTAGACAGGTTGGATAATTTTGAAAAAGTCTTGTTTATTCTGGCAACAGGTCTTTAAAAGACAATTGTACATTAGCGACTGAAAGGTAAAGCCTATGCAGTCTTGGCAAGTGTTACCTCTCCCCTAGAAAACTAATAATAATTCATGTGGCAAAGGGCTGATTCATTTTTAATTGTATATTGTGTTTACACTTAAACTGTATCCTCTGTTCACGTTTATTTTCTAATGATGCCTCATAGCCTAAACTTGAAGGCACTTCCTGGGCACCTATTCACATTAAAGCCTCGATTTTTTTTTTAACTTCTCTAAGTAGAATTTTTATAGCTGAGACTTCAAAAAATGGTTTAAATATATTATTTTCATTACAAAAATCACCATACTTAAAAGTCCTCTTTACTTATAAGGTTTAAAGGTACTCAACCCTAGATAGTTTCTACAATAGATACAAGAATATGTAAACCAAAAGATAGAATTTAGTCTAGCCAATCATATAAATTTGCTTGATTTTAAAACATAGAAACATTTAGTATTAGAGTAACACTTTGGAAAAAAAAATTTCTGTCATCATTTTGCCATTTTTTCCTCAGAATTAACAGATAATATTCTTAACTACTGTCATATTTTTGTATTCCATGAACAAAAGGGTGTAAAGGTGACAGTGTTAAATGCTCATTTGAACCATTCAGGTAGCCATTGGAAAATTTGGATAGATAAGTCTTTTTTTTTGAGACAGAATTTAACTCTTGTTGTCCAGGCTGGAGTGCAATGGCGCGATCTCGGCTCACTGCAACCTCTGCCTGCCGGGTTCAAGAGATTCTCCTGTCGCAGCCTCCTGAGTAGCAGGGATTACAGGCACCCGCCACTACACCCGGCTAATTTTTGCTATTTTTAGTAGACATAGTTGTTTTTTTTTTTTTTTAATTTATCTTCAGGTTGATGGCGTAAGCATATATTTTGGTTTTCTTCAACTCCTATCTGGCGTTTTTCTTTAACCTAAAAATCAAATGCTGCTGTGTTTTAAAATGTTATTTAATACTTTTCACTCTTAAAGTAAGTTGGCAGAGAAGAATCTTCATTAAAAGGTACAGAATGGTGGGATTCTGGCAATAATTTGGTGTTTATCTGCGAGGTTGTTCCCCATGTAATGATCCTGTTAAAATTAACTCTTAACAGTACATACTTCATGAGGGAAATTTTAGCAGGAAAGATTAACCTTTTTGAGTTTATGAAGCCGGTGTAAGTCCTTCAGCATTCTTCATTGGTCCACTTATTGAGTGATCCTTATTGAATGCCTGCTGTGTTAGGCAGTGCTGTAGAGGCTAGAGACAGGGTGGTAAACAAGAATGACCGTGTTATGAACCTTACTGGAAATGAGTGAGGGGCTAGAGGATATGATGAATTTTATTTCTTTTTCTTGTGGTGGTTGTGGGTTGTTAATTCTGTGGGATAAAATGTGGTGCTAACAAGGCTAAGGATAGGCAGGGTTGGAGTTTTTTGTATAAGAAATAGAATTGTTATTCCATGACCCGAGTAGAGAGATGGAGCTAAGCAGCATCCAGTTCCTGGCCCAGCACTACCCTCCTGTTGGTCTCTGCACGTTGACTCTGTATTTCCTGGCTCTGCACCATCTGCTGTTTCTGAGGAGTGTATGCTCTTCTCAAGACGCTCAGCACTCCTGGCTTTCACAGAATGCTTCAATAAATGTTAGATCCAGGCTTCCTTTGACCCTAGAGTCAGCTTGATAAAGAGTTCCATTGGTGGGTCCTTCTCAGATCCTCTGTTTAGTCCTCTGAGAGGTGGGTAGTAGTACCTCCCCTGCCTATGGCACAGGGAAGGCATTATGAAGAGCAAACAAGTGGATCCATATGAAAGCACCTTGTGGCCGGGCGCGGTGGGTCACGCCTGTAATCCCAGCACTTTGGGAGGCAGAGCCAGGCAGATCAACTGAGGTTGGGAGTTCGAGACCAGCCTGACCAACATGGAGAAATCCTGTCTCTACTAAAAATACAAAATTAACCAGGTGTAGTGGTGCATGCCCGTAATCCCAGCTACTTGGGAGGCTGAGGTAGGAGAATCTCTTGAACCCGGGAGGTGGAGTTGCAGTGAGCCGAGATTGTGCCATTGCACTCTAGCCTGGGCAACAAGAGCAAGACTCTGTCTCAAAAAAAGAAAGAAAATCGCCTTGTAAATTGCCCTGCTGCTACACAAACTTAGGGGGTAGGGGTATTTCCAGTCTCACAGCTGGGTGACTTGAACCCTAAGGGGTAAGAAATCTAGAAGAATATGGATAGAACTGCTCAAGTCCATCTTCTGGACCTAAAAAAATAATTCAAAGAACATATTGAAGAGAGTACATCATCATTATTTGCATTTCTAGTCCTTTCATTTAGAAATATGTGAACATGAACTTGGTTTTATATTCTTCCAGACAAGCTGAGCAGCTTCCAAAGCATTTTATCTCATTTTAGCCTTAAAACTCCTCCATGAGGATAGTCACAGTGTAATCACTGTTTCATAGACTCTTACTTAGCTCTAGGGAGGGGCTCTTGAAATCTTTGAGTCCAAGTTCCTTTTTTTTGCCAGGTGTGGAAGCAGGCCCAGTACAGAGGGTCTGATTCGGCCTCCCTGCTCGCTGTGGCTGAGGAGCTAGCCCTGAAATCACCTGACTTAACAACCCTGTGCTCTTTTTTTTTTTTTTTTTTTTGAGACGGAGTCTCGCTGTGTCTCCCAGGCTGGAGTGCAGTGGCGTGATCTCGGCTCACTGCAAGCTCCGCCTCCCGGGTTCACGCCATTCTCCCGCCTCAGCCTCCCAAGTAGCTGAGACTACAGGCGCCCGCCACCACGCCCGGCTAGTTTTTTGTATTTTTAGTAGAGACGGGGTTTCACCATGTTAGCCAGGATAGTCTCGATCTCCTGACCTCGTGATCCACCTGCCTCGGCCTCCCAAAGTGCTGGGATTACAGGCTTGAGCCATCGCGCCCGGCCCCCTGTGCTCTTTTGACCAGAACTGGTGCTTATCCTAAATCTGTGACCCAGTTGATTAAGAAACTAAAAAGTCATAGATTTATCATGGTTAAGTAATTAATGTGTACAAGATCTTCAAACTCCTAGTCCAGGACTTTTCATCTCACCAAGCTGGTTCCTGGGGGCAAGAAAGGTCTGTGCAATTTCTAACATTCATTGAAATTTTCTGTGGAAGCTAGAAGTGCTCAGTGCCTTGAGAAGAGTGAGAACTCCTCAAGAATTGTGGATGGCTTATAGACAGGAAGAAATACAGAGTCCATGTGTAGAGGTGATGTGTGTTGTGTAGGGAACTGGGGATAGGAGATGTTTCTGAGAAGAGACCACCAGTCTTAGTGGAGTAGTGTCCCTGCAGGAAGGAACCCTGGAGTTGTCAGAGTCACCAAGAAAGTTATTTGCATTTTGATAGACTGCACAAGGCTTTTGAAGATTCAGTGGAAAATGGAATAGGAAGGAAGCTAATGCCTAACAGAAGCCATCTTCTCCAGTAATAGTGAGAAGGGACTGATCCCGAAAGCTAGAAAAAAAGGAAATGGTTTTAAAAGCATTTTCTTTAAATATTGCCACGAAGATTGTGTTTCAGGTTTAGATTTACATATTGTCAGATTTTTAAAAGAGAAAAAAAAGTGTATCTTTAACAGACAAGTGAAACCTCCCTGAGAAGGTACAAAGCAGTCGTTGCAAAGCAGTTCAACGTAACAACATGGAAAGCTTTGCAAAGGGGCCTTCACTGGAGCTGTAGTTCTGCTTTTATGAATTGTGACTTCAGGGAGGAGCAGAAAAAAACCATGACAAAAGCAGGTGGAAGAAGAGATGGAGAAAATTTGCAGAAGTAGAGGAGTTCACTTGCTGCTTTGATAGAATTGTTTTAAATTGTTAGTGGCTGAAAAGGACTGAATCTGCCTGTGCCATCTTTGTGAGAGTATTTACTTTTGCAAATCATTGTATCCTCTATTGACTCCTTAATAATCATTTAGGTTATGTGACTTCCAGAACTTTATTTTGAAGATTTATTCCAATTTTCAGTTATCCGAATGATAAGTCCACAGTTAGGATCTCTGTATTTTCCATGAAAAGCTTATTTAGCCTAGCTGACTTTATATAATTTATTTAATAACTGAAACATTTATCTTTTTTGCCATAAAACCAAGACCAATATTTGCAAGGTATATAGATGGATGATCATTACTGGTATTTCAGGTGGAACCTGAAAGATAAAATTTTTTTGTTGTTGTTTTTTTTTTTTTTGAGACGGAGTCTCGCTCTGTCGCCCAGGCTGGAGTGCAGTGGCGCGATCTCGGCTCACTGCAAGCTCCGCCTCCCGGGTTCACGCCATTCTCCTGCCTCAGCCTCCCAAGTAGCTGGGACTACAGGCGCCCACAACCGCGCCCGGCTAATTTTTTGTATTTTTAGTAGAGATGGGGTTTCACCGTGGTCTCGATCTCCTGACCTTGTGATCCGCCCGCCTCAGCCTCCCAAAGTGCTGGGATTACAGGCGTGAGCTACCGCGCCCGGCCGAAAGATAAAAATTTAATAAAACCAAAAGAAAAATGAAATTCAGTTCAAAACCTGTTTAAAGTCTTTATTTCTCAGTTTATATATCCAGCTTGCCCCTTGTGTTTTTGGTGTGTGCTAATTAAGTGCTAAAAGTGGCCTTCAGTTAGTGCACTAGTGTACCAGTCTATAAGATGTGAGGGCACAGAAACTTTCAAAAGAGAAGCAGTGAAGTGTAAACTAGTACCCAGAACTACAAAATGATGCCGAGAAGTACTTCTCTGAAATTAAACTCATGAGCATTTTTAAAATTTACCATCACAGTTCTATACTTATAAAAAGAATGTTTCTTTTCTCCCTAAACAGATATGTTCCTGGTAGTTAAATGTGGATGACTAGCCTAATTTCTTATAACTGTTCTAAAGTTATGTTATATGAAAGTGAGAGGGAGAACTTCTAAATTCTGGATGAGGCTGTCAGAGTAGGATTATTTTAAATGGGATTTTGTTTTGAGATAAGGTCTCACCTACACTGGAATGCAGTGGTGTGGTCATTGCTCACTGCACCCTTGAACTCCTGGGCTCAAACAATCTTCCCACCTCCACCTCCTTAGTAGCTAGGACTATAGGCATACATCACCATGCAGGGCTACTTTTTTCATTTTTTGTGGTGACGGGGGTCTGGTCTCAAACTCCTGGCCTCAAGTGATCCTTCTGTCCAGGCCTCCCAAATTGCTGGGATTACAGGTGTGAGCCACTGCACCTAGCCCTTAAATGGGCTTTTAAATCTCCCAAAGAGTGAGAACAAAATTTACATATTCACTAAACACTTCTTATTCACTGAAGGGAACTGACTTCAAAAGTGCAGGAAGTGCCTTTCCTTATCCCCATAGACTTGAATTTCTAGGGCTGGGTAGAGACTGCTGTTCTGGCCTGTGTGTCACTCAGCCTTGGGGTAGGGGATTGCATAAGGGGAAGGAGAGGGTTAACCAGCAGGTGTTAACCACGTTGGCAGCTGTTGAAGCTGCCAGCTCACTTAAACTTCTTGGTCAAAGATGCCAGATTCTAAAAGTGGGGGAAGTGGGAGCTGTTTGTAATGTGTGCATTGATAAGATGTTACAGCCTTCAGAGGTATAAACGGATGGAAACCATTTCACTCCAAAAAACGCAGGTTGCTGGTCTCCTAAGAGTGCAAACCTTTGAGCAGGTACAAAATACAGACCTTATAGACTTCAGCAGAATCGTGCCTACCCTGGTGACACAAAATTGTCACTTTGACTTAAATCTTGTTATGTTATTCAGAAACACTGCACTTGGTGTGACCTATTTGCTAGAAAATATCCAAGTGTCACAAAAGTTCTGCAAGTGTAACTTCCTGCTTACTTTAATCCATGAATAGCAGTTTAAATTCACTTTAAATTCAACAGAGCTAATGCCTCTGGCCTCCTCTACAAAGATATCACAGGAAGAGATTATTGCAGCTTCTATTTCAATGGCTTTTCCTTAAAGTGAGCACTGAAAGTATAAGTGAGTGGGTGGTTAGGAAACTGTTAGTAGTTAATGTCGTCTCTAAACTGCAGAACTCTGGAAATGAAAAATATCTTGGCTTCACAGCAAAATGTTTGAATGTTATGCCACTCAGGCGCAAACTGAGCAAGACCTGCAGAGGGCCGGTGAGCACAGCTTCCATATTATCTCATTTTGAACGCCATTATAATGAGACTTTGCAAAGATATCCACAAACACTTAGCTTTTGGCTTAGGTTATACTGTGTAAGACTTTAATTATACTAAGGGTCCGGTAAAAACCTTTTCCATCCTCCTCAAGGATAAAACAAGAAGCGTTGTCTCCTCTATCAACATTTTAGCACGTTTAATTTCGATGAGATCATCAATTTGATTGATAACAAATCATTACAGAACAGTTTAAACAAGTCTAAATTTCTCTTGATGTTAACGACTTACAATCACCTTTATGTTAGGTCTTAAAGCTTTATTATCCTTAAATACAACTAGCATAGTGAACCATTAAACTCCAAAGTGATCTGAAATGATATTGATTGGGGTGCCAGCCAAAATTTTAAGGTGCCTGCCTGCATTGCTTTTTACATCTTTACACTGAATGCACATGTAATTTTTAAAATAATCATTAATTTTCCAGTCGAACCATCTCTCTGGCCTCTTTCCCTAGTGCTCTTAAATTCTCACCATTTGAGCATACACACGTTCTCTTCCAACTAGTATAAATTTCGCTGGTAAATTTAAGTAGTTCCAAGCATAAGCTTACTCCACGGGAGGGAAAGGCCACCAACGTGAAACTTGTGGGCGCCTCCGACCTGGCTGCGTCTCCTAGCCTGGCTTCCCTCCTGCCGGGTCTGCACCGCGGCCCGGCCGACCCCGAAGGATGCAACTCTTTCGGTCCGGCTCCCCAAGTGCCGTGGACTTGGTGACCCACTTCGCGCGTCGGGCTGAGGCCACGAGGGCAAGGGACTTTTTCTGTCCCCGACTCACGGTTGGAGCCCCCATCCTGCCGTTCGGACCCGTGCGGGCCTCGGAGGAGTGTCCCGCAGCGGACCCCCGCCCAGGAACCCCGCAGGCAGCGAGACGGGCGCCCGGGCCAGTTCTCTGCCCCTCGCCCCCCGCGGGGACCCTGCCCGCCCCGCTGACCGGCCCCACGTTGCCAAATAGCTCAAATGCTTGTCATATTTGCGGTCGCGCGACTCCGCGGGCTGTGCACGCGCTGCACTCGCCGCCGCCTTTGTCACCAGCCGCTTCGTCATTCGCCTGAGCGCTTCTAGAGTATGGGGGGCGTTACTAGTGGCAGTGGTGGTCCTCAGGCCGGAGTGTCTCCTTCTCTCTCTCCTCCTCTTTCAGCCCGTCCTTACGAGAAAATAGGGGCGCGCCGGCCCGGGAGGGAGCTGGGGGCGGCGCTGCCACCCGCCGCCCCTGCGCTCTGTCGCCCCTTCCTGCTCCTCTGGCGGCCGCGGCCGGGCTCGGCCTTTATCGCGCCTCCCGGGACCGCGGGGGAGAGGCGGGCCGGGGCGGGGCCGGCGGGGGCGGGGCCGGGCGGCGAGGGGCGGGGCCTGCGGCGCCGGGGCCCGGAGCTCGCGGGAGGCTCGCGGGCCGCACGTCACTCCTGCACGGCGAGTGCTGGAGCACGAGCTGCCGCTCGCTCGGTCAGGGCGCCCCCTCCGCCCGCCTCTCGCTTCCTCCTGTGCTGCCTGCCGCCGCCGCCTCCACCATTGTATAATGCTCGGGGAGCGCAGGCAGAGGACGGCGGAGTCTTAGCTTCGGCCTCGCCTGCTGCCCGCTCCCCGGCGCCACCCTCGGGCCCCTGGAGCGGGGCACTCCGCATGGAGCTGGAGTAGCTGAGGAGTGGGCGGAAACCCCTCCTGATGCGTTAGTTCCCAGGTGGAGCTGCATGTGGTAAGTTCTCCCGGCGCCGGGCTGGAGGGGATCCGTGGGCGCTGGGGCTCCGGGTGGATGGGGGGCGGTGTTGGGACTCGGCCAGGGCCGGGAGAGCCCTGAGGGCGGAGGAGGGGCCGGGCGCCGCAGCGGGAGGGAGCCGGGGACGGAACAGGTACGGGAGGAGCGCTCCCTCCCGCGGCCCCGGCCCCGCGCTCTCGGACCCCGGGCGCCTGCGGGCTGAGCCGCTGGGGGCAGGGCCGGGGTCAGGAGGGGGTCGGGAGCTCTGAGAGCCGAGCGGCGGGTGGGGGCGCCTGGAGCTGTCGCCTCTACAGCTGGGATGTGTGTGCGCGTTGTGGCGGTTGTGTTGTTGTGAACGTGCGAGACTTTTTAAGGCTCGGATTGCTGGCGCGAAGGCTGCTTCACTTTTGAGTTCCGTGGCCGGGTTTGCATCCAACTTGCTGTAGTGCGTTTTTGTGAATTTCCCGGTGTTTTTGTTTATGTTAAAAACGTCCCTTTCCACCCTCTTTTCGCCCATGCCCAAATGAATTGATTTGGGATCTATGTGTATATTAAACTGAACGTCTCGTTGGTTTTTAAGTTAGAAATCTACAAGTCATCTTGGTGGTAACCGCCTATGACTGAAAGGGAGGGGGCTGAGGGGAGCCAGCTGTCCCAAGCTCTAGACTTTGTACCAGTAAGACAGGGGGTGTCGTCACAGGGCCACTGCATGGAGAGAAAATCGTGTTTTGTTTTGTTTTGTTTTGTTTCTTGGCTGTAAGTTATCTTACCTTTAGCAGAAGTGGTAGTAATGGATTGAGAATGGGAGTCGAGTTTTAGGTTTAGTTTCTAAGTTTCACGAAAAGATCAGGTATAGTTTGCATTGGAATAACTTTTTGCTTGCAAGCTGAGTCGTTTCAGGAGGTAGAAAGTTAATTTTCACAGACACCGAATGGGGAGGACCGTCAGCAGAGTGAGACAGCCAGCCTCAGACCACAGCAGTTTTTATTTGAATCGAATTGGGCAGCCCCAGTTGGTCTTAGGGGAGAGAGTACATGTTTTCAAGCTTTGTTCATGAAATACGCCTTTTGATTTCTCAATATATGTTAAGAAATATCCATAATGTGTGTAAAGAGCCTAGAAGTTGTAGTCACCAGTAGGATTCCTGAGGCCCTAAGTGTTCACAGTAGCTTTTTGTAATTAGAGACTAGTCCCTGACAAGAGTGATGTGGGCTTTTGGCTTCGCTCCGCCCCTGAAGGACCGTCCACCTGAGAGCGTCTGGGCTGCTTGGCCGATGGGGGTTGGGGGTAGTTGCTCAGCTCAGCAGAAGGCATGTCTCACCCTGGCAGCTCCCATCCCTCCCCCTTTTTATAGAAGTCTATTCTGATATGAGTGTGCTAGGGTGTGCTGTGAAGATGAAAATATCCATCCTAAGATCCCAACTTCTGAAGTGAACAAGAATAGTTTGTTTGTGGATCTCTGCTTTTCTGTTTATTTTTTCAGGGTTCTTTTTTTTTTTCTTTTTATTTAAAAGAGACAAATACTTAAAAGTTTTCCATCGACTTCCTTGGAGGTGTATTATATGTTAATATAAAATTTTTATGTCGTTCTTTAAGTTTGGAATCCTTTAACAATTTTTTTTAACTTCTTTCACCCCCTAATTAAAATGTACATAACCATGTTGTTCTCAGATGAGAAATTTTATTTTGGAGTTGACATCCCCCAACCCCCTTTTTCCTTAACACCTGGCTCTTTTCCTTACCTCATTAAGACAGGTAGGGGAGAGGACTCACATTTTGTAATGCCAACCAAGTGTATGTATGACAGGAAGTGTCCTAGGGAACGGTTTTATTGTCAGGCGAATGTCACAACGTCTTAGGTTAACAGCTGCTCAAGCTTGTTTCCCTTGAAGAATTAAGAGAAGGATATTAATTCAGATTTAGAAAATCTTTACACTTCTATTTGCTGAATTGTCCCTCTTTAAAGTTTTTGTATTTAATTGAGAAGCTAAAATATGAATTTTGCCCAATTGCTACACACTGAATTATTACTGATAATGAGCATAGTAAAATAGCACATATTTTGATATTTTAAAACTCATTCAAATTTGTATGGCGACTGATAGCCTATGGCATCTCCTATTTTAAACAGGGTTTCAATGGCAGAGTAAGTTAAACACTACTTTAGAAAGGCACACACATGCATCACACACAAAAAACATTACAAAACGTATGAAGGCAGTTTGAAGATGTTCGAATGCAAATACATAAAAATTTCTATTAATAAAAGTAGCATACTGCAAGTTATCAGTGTCCACTTATACTACAAAATATTTTACATTTTAGTAACTAAGAAAGGTGAAAGCTGGAACAGAAACTTTGAGAGGTTTCTTTTGCTGTGGTTTCTTGTTAAAGAGCACAGAAAAAAAGTATGAAGCTTTATTTTATATTTCACATAATCAAGACCACTTTGTCAATATTACCTATGGAAAAAGCTATGTATAGATAAGAGTATTTGGGACCATGAACTTCAATTCACTCATAGAATTTTTAAAGCTTTTTGGCAACAGAAATTTTGTATTCAGTGTCATGGCATGTCCTATAGGAGATAGCTCTAGTTGTGGTAGTTTCTTGGTGCCTGAGAGAGAGAGCAAGCGCAGGCACTGCCTCTGATTACTGAGTCCAAAGATCAGGTGTGTACTGAAGGCACCAGAAGGCAAGCTCCAGTTGATGTGAAAATGGCCTTACAATAAGGGTGACACCAGCTCTCATAGGTCTTTCTGTTAATACTGACTAGCAAAACATGAAAATCTAAAAGTGCCATGGCCAGTTTATATGCACAACTCATATATTTTGTACCTATTGTTAATAATTATTCATTAAGCAATTGATAGAAATCCACAAGCCAGGACTCCTGTTTAAGAAATGTGTGCCTATTTCATTTAATTTCAGTATGTTTGAAGGAAATGGCTACTAATCTAGAAAAAATGATTGTCTCAAATGGCCGGTGCAGTTGGTATTAAAGGCAAACTTCTGCCCTGTGTGCAGATGCTGGGAAACCCTTATGAACAGAACTGTCCCCTGGAGCGTCCGTCACTCATTGTGTGGAGCAGTGTCTTTCTCCATTAGCCCTGTGTGGCAGTTCATTCTTTGTATGAATCTGTGAATGGCATATGTCAGCCCAATAAGACGACATTCCTATTCTGAGTAATAAATAGACTCCTTGTTTTTTTTTTTTTTCTCGGAGATCACGAGACAAACAAAACAGGATTGGCTGTCTAAAAATTTTCTTTGAAATACAAATGAAAATTTCAAAGTAAAATCATCACAATATATTTTATAATATATGATTTCTAATAGGACAGAACAGATACAGATACTGCCAGTTTCAACAAGCGCCACATATAGACAGCACAAACTCTTTGGAAAATTCTGCCCTCTCTGTGGTCTGAGGGATCCCAAAGCTGGAAAGACCCATTTGTCTTTTCTCAGAATCCTCTGTCCCTCATCTGAACTTAATGCTAGGATTCTCTGAAGTAAACCCCACAATTTGATTGATCTATTTTGGAAACCCAAGATCACCTAAGCTGTATTCTGCATCCATTGCAGTTTTCAGCTCAGAATGGAGTTGGCATCTGTGCTCCTGGCCGGCCTCTTCTTACACTTGCACACTGTCTGGCCAGAGCTGGCCCCTGCCTCCCCACAGGGACAGCAGATCAAGGGGTGCATGTGCCCGGCCCACCTCCACCCTGAGTGGAGAGTGGACTGAGCTATGCGGAGGCGTCGGGTGGGGGCTGGAGGGGAAGAGCAGAGGATAGATCTGGAGCCGACTGTGCAACTGCTACAGCAGGTCTGACTAGTTTGAGGTGCCCAAAGGCAGCTTTGTTTTTCTAGTAACTCCAGGTAGCAGCAAACTTCAGTTCTTAAAACTCATTCATGTCTGCCTTACTGTCTTTTTTGTCATTTTACAAAAACCTGTGTCTTTGCAGAATTACTAATTAATTCTAAGCTTTTTTCCTTTAAAAACCTTCCTAGGCAGCTAACTGAAAAGAAGCTAAGCATTTTCTAAGGACTTCCCCAATAGAATAGTAAAGGGGAAGGGATTCTGGCTCTTAAAGACATGATCTATGTCTATATATTCTGTATATCCATATGCCCACACTGATGTTTAACAGTGGGCTGAGTGAACCTGTTGAAGAAAAGTAAAATGTACACTTGAATAGACCATGGTCAAAACCACTGAATGATCAAAAGTCCCTTGCTCCACATCAGCCTTTAGCGCTTTGCTTGCCTCTGCTCCAGCCGGCTGCTTATCATTCCACGCCATGCACTGCAGCTCCTGGGGTTTGGAGCAGGCCTGCTAGTGTACCCCACCCTTGTGTTTGGAAGTGTTGCCCAAGTTAAACTCAGAGAATCTGAAAGTCCCAAGGTCATCTCTACACCAGAACAGGTTTGCATAAAATCCTAGTCACGCTAATGAGATACCGAGCTGGCAACTGCTTTAAACTGATCTTCCTGTGTGGTTATCCCATTTTATAATAGGTGATACAGATTTGCTTTTCAGATTTCTTTCCTACTTTGAGGGGACATCTCCCTGTCCATCTGTACCTCTTCTGTGTCTTCCATGCTATCAGAGAAAACCAATCTGCCTGAGGAATTTGGGTGCTATGATCCAGAGTGGAATAATTTTTGCTCTGTCTCTCTGCTTCTCAGGAACTTGGTGGTCTTTTCTGAACTTTTTAAGGCAAACTAATTTTGTTTTAGTAGTTTTACCATGTCCAGAAATAGAAAATGAAGTATGTTTCACTGGCAGTGGTTCTTAGCTGTCTGACAAGTAGTTGGTTTACAAATTAAAAATTCGATTCTTCAGGTGGTTCCTGCCTTCTTCTAAAGCTCCAGAAGACAGGTAGGATGAATCGAGTGTGAGGGGGTGGCAGGCTGGGGAGGTTGAGGAAGGCTTTCCATGAAGACCATTGAAGGTAATTGAAGAATTATGAAGCATTTTCCTTAGAAAATAAATAGTTATTACATTTAGTGTGGTACTCTGATTATTTTTATTGTATTTAAGTGACTTAGCTTAAAGTTCAGTGAGCCATTCATTATCAATGCACAGAAGTCCTTGGGAAGATATACGTTTTATCTCAAAATAGTCCCAAAGTAGTTATTTTTTAATGGCTGCCATATTTACAAAGTATCATTTACTCCCCTCAAGTTTAGTTTGTATCCTCATTGCCTTTTTCTTTGTAAAATTATTTTCTGTGTGTGAATTATTCAAGTATATGATACAAAGTTTAAATTGTCTTTGTAAAACCTTATTAGCCTACCTAATTCTTAGAGGCAACTAAACATTCGAAACATGTAGATTACTTACATGGGACAGGTATTTACGTAGAATAGTTATTTCCTGCCATTTGCATGTCTCAAGTATATTTCTATTATTCTGCACCTCAAATTGTTGTACTCATATCATGTTGTAGAAATGTGATATTGTTCTCTAAGGAATCCAGGTTTAGGCCATACAATACAATGTTCAGTTTTACACAGTAAGTAAAAGAAACAACATTTCTCTGGTTTTCCTCTTTGGACTGCACGGATAAGTTATAAGATGAAATATGTACTGTATTTGTAAGCAATATTTTAAGTGATTCTTTTGTAGTAATGAAGCATCCAAATTTGAAGGCATGACTAGTTTTTAATTTTTAACTTTTAAGAAACGTTTCTATTGAAGCATTTCTTGAAGTAGCATACTTTATTTTTATTCCTTAGTTTTATTCAGTGGCAAATAGTTGTCTAACTAATAAAACCTAGAAGGCCACCTTCGGTTTTAACTAAGATGTAATTTTATCTCTCACAGAATTGTTCTAAAATCTATTTCCCTGTTTTAGTAAGACTTACATGTATCTTGAGTCCTGAGGTTTTTTTGTTTTTTTTTTTTTTTCTAACACAAAAACTGTCACATGCTTTTGGCAAAGCCTTTCCTTCCTACTCTAAGCCCCCCACCCCCTTGACATTGTTTATTAAGGGTCTCTAGCGTGAGGGAGAAAAACAGTGTATCTTTAGGGAAAAGATGCTACAGGAGGATTGAAACAGAATCCCATCCAAGCAATTATAAATACAGGAAAAAAAAATATTTTCATTATGCTGGAGAATGGGGGTTGGGCAATGCTGGCTAGCCTTTACTAGTAAAGCACGTAATCTTATGGGAAAAATTGTCAAATCTGAGAATTCCTTACCCTAATGTTAATGAGGCCTTAGATTCAAAATGCTAAAAATATCATATTCTGACACCAAATTATTATGAAGTAGCATCACAATTCAAATGATTATAATATATAGATATGTTTATACTTTCCAATTTTCAAATGGGGAGACTCATTATAACATTTCATCTATTATGAGCATTATTATTGAACGTACAACATCATATAACCTGAACTTGTAATTTAAATAGAAAGAATTCCAGCAAGTAGTTACACATAATGATCTTGCTTCATTATCTCCCTAAGGTTAACTGTGTTACATTTTATAATTAAATGGCCCCTCCCCAATGTTTTTTCTGAAGGGTTTTCCCAAATAACTGCCTGAAGCAGTATCTGTTCAGTATGGAGATAATTTATAGTTATTAAGAAGTAGCAAGTAGGCTTAGTAAAGGCATCTATACTGGTAAAAGTCTTAGCCTAATTTATTGAGGCTCATTGTTTTATTGGGAGTCCATGTTGGAAGCCCCACTGGAAATTCTGAACTGTTGGCTTCCCCACATTCACATCTCCTGACTTGGGTGTGTGTTTGTTGTTGTGTGTTTGTTCTCATTTCAGGAATCCTCCAGGGATTCTAACCATGGTTTTTGAAACGTCAGTGTTAACTTTTGCATACAGGGAAACAACCTTTCCTATACACAGTACTTCCAGAGTTTGAACCATACCATAATTTAATTTATTTTGGCCTTGGAAAAGCTCCCAGCTTGCTTAGCATTGTTCTGTGGATACCTGAATTTGAAAACAATCTTGAAAATGTATATACTTTGAGAGCTGTAGGTAGAAATTGCAGTGAAGAATCAGACTTCTGCGCTCCTTGCTGCTCGGCTGCGCCCCCTCGTGGCTGGATGTGATGTGCTGTCTTGCAGAGTTTAAAGAGTTCCAACTTGAATTGGGCGTGCTTGTTTACATGAGCAGTAATAGCTTTCTTCTGTGTGAAAAAAAAACCTATCAAATTAATATAATAGTTTTCATTGGGGGTGTGAGTAATTTATTGTGCTTATTTTATATGTTTTAATTTTAAAAATATGTATTGGCGTGTTGTGGTTTGTAACTTTTTATTATGGAAAATTCCAAACACACTCAAAAGTAAAAGCGAGAGTACAATGCACTGCCTTGTACTTATCAGCCAGCCTCAGCAGGTATCAACATTTTGTCAAATCTCGTTTCATCTACATGGCCAGGTTTTGGGGTTTTTGTTTGTTTGTTTGTTTTGGAGTATTTTAAAGCAAATTCCAGGCATCAGAGCATATTATGTTTTTGTTAACTTCAGGTTAAAAACTGTATAATTCTACTCAATCTTTTACTTGAATTAAGTGTGCCATTCCCAAGTAATCCTTTTTCTTTATAAATTTTTTAAAAAATTCCTTAAAACTGAGAAAACAAATAAAGCTTTTTTCTTTCTAATTTTTTTTTTTTTAAATCGAGTGTACCATACTTTTAGCCAGAATCCTTAGGTAAAATAAAACAATTGACAGCATTCTCATTGTCCTTGGAAGAAGGTGATTGGTGTCCATAGCTTCATAAGAGTTGGGATTAAAACTTAAAATTCCCAGCTGGCAGAGGAACCACTGACACAGGATATTAGAAACATTTTATACCATTGACATTTATATTCTAAAAAGCCCATTTTCTTTCCAGATGTGTACTAACAAGGCCGTAATTTAAAGAAATAATTATTTGAAACATTCTCTCCCAGAATTTGACTATATTTTGCTTACTAAATGCAGTTGTCAACATTTTTAAAAATTATTTTACTAGGAGAAAAGATTATATTTGACAAACCTCCAGTATTGGAAATTGTCTTCAATTTAATAGAAGCATGTAAAAATCTGAGAGGAGAAACTAGGATTTAAAAAATTTGAACTTCAGAAAACAACCCCAAACAGTAAAAGTTGTTTCTTAAATTTACTTAGGGTTTGACTTCCTGGTCGAATTTCAGTGTATCCTCAGGCTTCCCCGCCCCCTGCCCTCTTCTCCACTGTCAAGAAAGCCAGGATTGCTCCTGCAGGTCTTCGTCAAATGCAGGGTCTGATCTTGCACAAACAGCCTAAGTTGCGTTGCCCTGCGGGCCCCCGCGCGGCCGGTGCGCAGCGGGAGAGCCCGGAGGAGGCGCCGGCAGCAAACAGTGGTATCGGGTTACAGGTTCAGAATATCGCTGGAGCACTGGTGACTGGCTTTATAATTACATTGCCGATTTGTTAGGGGAGGCTTGTCTTCCTTACCAATTAGCATGGATGTTACTGCAGGGGCCTCAAATTCTGGATGAGTTTTGGTTGTTTTGTTTTTGTTTTTGTTTTTGTTTTAAAGCATCCCGATCCATAGAACTTCATGGGTTCTGTTACTAACACTCCCTCTTGTCTTTGGGCATCCTTACGGTGTCTGTAAATAAGCCAGAGACGGTCTCTCCCTGTTGGAACGTTTGCCCCTGTTTCTGCCCACTCCCCTCGGCCAGACGCAGTTGTTTTGGGGTCCGAGGTCTACTTTTGCTCTTTGGATACCCCAGCACCCCCCCGCACCGTGCTGGAGGGGACAGCCCACATCCCGTGCCTGCTGCAGTGTCAGGACACACGAGCCCCGGCTGAGGACGTGCCTGTTTCTCTTAGCTTCCTTTCTGATTCTGCCAGCATCATCCACCACTGCAACCTTTTCAGGGCAGCCTCTTTGTTTTCGCTGCTGTGTTTTCTTGTTCCTTGGGGGAGGAGGGTGTTAAAAGCCTGGACATGATCAAGATTTCTTAGTCCAGTGTGTTGTTTAAGGTGTAATATTTTAAGTGTAGAAAGTTGTCTAAGCAAATAGCTTCCCCCAATTAGGATCGGGCTTCTCCTTCCGGCTCAGAAGTTGCTGTGTCACACTACGACAGCAGCCTGGAGGCAGAGCACTGGGGTCCTCAGCGTCCCACCCTCAGGCTGGTGGGAGGTTCCCTTTTGTCATGAACAGAGGCTCTCCCACTTGGATGCCTCAAAAGCAGGGTCCTAAATGCATTGGAAGGCCAGCCTGTGGAGTGAGGAGAAGAGAAACAGCATATTCTGTGTTTCAGAAGTTGTCTCAAAACAATCCTGGCCCTACTTCGAGCCTCTTTTCGGCTCAGAAGTCTGCCACATGCCCAGCTAATTTTACCAGGGGCACCCCTTCTACCACCACCGCCAAAAGACACCAGCAGAATGAATGTGTTTCCACTTAGGGCTGTGGGCTTTGGTGCCACAGGATGTCAGGGGAAGGGAAGAACCGCTGCCAGCCTTCTTGTAAGACAATTGCCACACGTCTTCTCTCAGCTTTTTTCTGACAAAGAAGTGGGTGCATGAGGGCAGATCACTACTTTGAGCGTTGGCATTGGGGTAAAGGCCTCATCTTTCTTGTTTTAGCGTTAGCATTGGCACCTCTGGACTCGTCAGCAACCAGTGGTCACACCAGCAGCCATATGGGACAGTGTAACTGATGAGGTTAGGGATACGACTCGTTAAAGCTCCTCTTTGAATTAGGAGCCTTTTTCCTGAGAGCTGTTAGCTAGCGTTTTGAAAACATTCCTGTTGAAGTATAGCATGCATGTGGAGCCGTGCAGGATCCCGCGTGTGCAGGCCGGTGACTCATCACGAGGCAGGCCCCAGCTGCACTCTCCACCCAGGTGAGCGGCAGAGCATGGCCAGCTCGCCCCACTGGCCGCCGGTACACCACGGCAGACACGGGAGTTCAGTGTTGCCTTGTTACCTGACTTTTAAAACAACATACCACTTAATTGTGAAGCCTGCTGCACTCTTGAGAAGAGAGCATACAGAATGTCTAGTTGTTGCTGTTTCCCAAAAGGAAATTGGAAAAAGCTCTTGAAAAGGTGCACAAGGTACAAACCAGTTGGGCTTCTAAGGCGATGCTTTCCTGGGTTCCCCGTCTATCCCCGCACCGGGTCAAGGTGGTGCCGAGCTGCACAAGCCCCAGGGGTGCAGGACCAGGTGTCTCCACTCAAGCTTTGATTCCTTTTTGGTCACAAGATCAGTCACACCTTCCCCAATTATTTCCTCTCTTAAGAATTTAGAACTAAGCTGTCAACTTTGACCCCCTTTTAAAGTCCTTTTGTGGCATGCATTCCCTTTCTCCAGACACTTGAGTAGAAAAGTCTGTCAAGAGTTTTCCTTCTGCCCGGGGTTAATGACAGTCATTTGGGATGAATCAAGTTATAATGCAGAGTTTTACATCTATGAAGACTTTTGCATCTTTTTTTGACTGGCACAGAGAAACCCAGCAAGCCAGTCTTCATGGGCTGAGGAGGGCTCCCTGTGCAGGCCTCCTACAGCCCCCGCACTGCCCCCAGGGCCTGTCGAGGGAGCTGCCAGGATGCTGTGATGTCTGAAGAGGCTGGGGTGAGCCTGCAGGTGAAAGCAGTGGTTTTCGTTGGTGGTGGTAGGATGACAGAAGCGGTAATTTGGAAAAGTCAATTTAATACTCTTACTTTAAAAATTCATAACATTTATTTTGACGGTTCAAATAACATTAAAGGACAGTAATTTTTTTAAAAAAAGATTTTAAAGAGGTGTAGCTTTTAAATAGTTGGAAAACATTGAGCTAAAGATAACTTTTTCTGATGTATCTTTTAAAAAATTGTTTGCTTTTTTTTTTTTTTTTTTTTTGCAAAATGTAGTAGTGGGAGTTGTTACTTACTCTTTTAAGCGTAAGTACTATTTCAGTTCCTTTTTGAGCTTTGGATAAGATCCCACCGCCATCACTTTAAGACCCCAGCAAGGAGAATCTGGGCTCCACTGGGCCAGTAGGATCTGACACAGGAGTTTGAGAACCTGAGTTTTGTCATTAAAATTGAGTTTAAGACATCTTAACTCTGCATGCAGGCTTTTGTTTTCTAATGTCAGTTGTCAGTTACTATCACAAAAATGCTGTTCATTCCTTTTTGCCCTGCTAAATTAGACACAAATAAGGAAGGCCTTGGGAATCAAGATTAACTGAATAAAGATATCCTCTGGCCTAAACTTGAAATGGCCTGATGAGGGAAAGAAGAACCGGTAGTTTCTCAAAGTGAGGTTCCCAGACCAGCATCACCTGAAAGCTTGTTGGAAATGCCGATTCGAGGGCCCCTCCCCAGATGTGCTGAAGGAGAAATATGGGAGGTGGGGCCCAACCGCCTGTGCTTATCAGGCCTCCAGGTGAGCCTGAGGCTTTCCCGTGGTTGAGAAGTGAAGGATGGGAAAGTGGCTCACAGAAGAGCTTCTCAGCTGGAGCTCTCCTACCTACTCTGTATCTCAGCTGCTGGTGCATTGCGCCACCCTGATCCCGCCCTGTAAAACCAGACACAGTTCTCACTCAAGGACACACACACACACACACACACACACACACACACACACACACACACCTGTCTCTGTTTTTACACACACACACACACACACACACACACACACACACACACACACACACACACACACACACACACCTGTCTCTGTTTTTACAGTGCTGCCCTGGCTGCCCCTTGGTGTCTTTCCTCATTATTTCCACTTACCGTTCGTGTATTCAGTGACTATCTAAGGAGCATCTTGTGTTGGAGACTGCCGTCTGCTGAGGATGCAGAAGTGACCAAAACACACACACCGTCTGTGCCCTGGAGGGCTCACTATCTTGAGACGGGAAACAGATACGAAGAGACAGTCCCACCTTAAATATAAATTTCAAATAGGCTACGAATCTATTTCCACTGGTCTCCCGGCTGCCCCCAGCCCACAGGAATCTCTCAGACTCCTTACGGTAGGAGTCGCTCAGATTCTGGAATTGCAAAACCCCAAAAAGTCAAGTCATTCAGGCTCCTGGTCCTCTGGTCCTTTGACTTCTGAGGACACTTCTAGTGAGTGACATATGTTACTTTTGAGCATCTGCCCAGATTGTAGCTTTTGAGGGCGGGGTCCTTCCTAATGAAAAGTTGCACAGTTGAAAACTAGTTTTGGTGTACAGAGTTGTGTTTAGTATGAAATTTCCTGGAAAACTCCAGAAGTTTTCATTTATGTCGCTACCTGTGAGTTTTGTCCTTTATGTTTGAAACTTGGTTTGCTGCAGTTAATAGTTGCTAAAATTAATGTTTAGAAAACTAGAATGCTAGGAATTTGTTTCTGAAAAGTTTACTGGGGAGGGAAGTCGTTTGATCTCAAACCTCATGTTAAGAGCCAATGACTATTCAGTAGAAAAGTGGCTGTGGTTAGTTTTAGGCCCCTTAGGGTGGGCAGAAGAAGGAGGAGCACCCACATGATTCCTCCACGTGGGAGTCTCCAGCCCCACCCTGGAGCTCAGGGTCACTTTGAGTCTTTGTCTGGAAAAATTGGGTAGAAGGCATGGGTTTTTTAGGCTTTGGTCTTCACCAGCCAAGGGAGGAGATGAAGTGGAGTGTCAAAGCCCTGGGGTGACCTAGGAAGCCAGTGGGTCACAGGCCCCCCTTTCGTGAACTCCAGGCCCATCCTCCACAGGAACCACAGCACCCGCCCCCTAGAGTTACCTAGACATCCTTAGCCAGCTCCTGCTACTGCTTCATCTTCAAGTTGCAGCCCAGTGAGGCCTTTTTGAAAGGTCCCTTGCCTCTCCAAAGGGCGGTTAAAGAACTATTGTTATTTTCTTAGACTGCCTGAGGAAAGAGAGGCTTCTGAGGAGCTAGGAGCTGGGCCGACCCTGACCTTGGCCAGCCTGAGCCAGGCCCAGAGAGGCCCGGAGGGGCTGATGCGCCTGGCTTCTTGCCCTCTGGTTCTTGAGGGCATGTTGTGTCTTTTCTCCTTTAAACTGGGCCCTGCGTAAGGAGGTGGTTGTTACACAAAACCCTGAGAGTGAGAGTTCCCACTGCCCTCCCCATCTAGGAGTTGGAGGCCTCTTCTGAATATGCTCATTGTAATGTTACTGCAGTGTGTCAGGCAAACTTAAGGAAAATGACTTCACTTTTTATTATGTTGCATTGTATTCCTTTCTGTAACAGTTTAGATAGGATTAAAAATCAAGATGATACGCATTTTACAGTCTTACTGGGTGTGTGGAGTCAGTTTTGCCTTATAATATAATACAAAATAGAGAAATGGTGGCAAACCTGCCTTGAGGTACACTCCATCAGGGGTCCTTATTCATACCTCTGAAGTGCATCCAAGATTTGGTGTGTGTGTCTGTTCCTGCTCACAGATTTTGCTTACCGAGCCCTCTGCCCTCCCCTTCCAGGCAGCATTACAGATGTCTTATCAGGCTTTCTCTAAATCATTAGGATTAGCACACAGCTCTGGCCAGCTGGATCATTCTAATTGGAAATTAGGTGCTTCTCACATTGAAATCCTTCTGAAAATACCTCCAAAGATCTCTTTCAGCTATGGGAATTCTACTAAATGCCTATAGTATTTTGCATGACCTGTATACTTTTTAAATATGTGAATTCTGTAGATTCAGTGATTATTTCTAGAAAAATGCATTATTTAAAAAGTCCTGTTGTTTGTTCTAGTAACAAGTCTTAAAAAGACAATTCTGCATTGATGACTATAAGAAGAGTCTACACCATCTTCCCTAAATGTTACCTCTCCTCCAGAAAACCGATAAAAATCACTAGCTTATCACAGTGGCGATAAGCTAGTTTGTTTTCAGTTGTATTTTGTTTTACGCTTACGGACAGGGCTTCTCAAGTTTTCTGTGACGAGGGGCTCTCTTGGTTCCCTGGCCCCCTAGCTCCTATCTTCTAAGAAGCCTCTCTTTATCCTCAGGCACTCTTAAGAAAATAACAATAGTTCCAGGCTGGGCCTGGAGTTCACGAAAGGGGGGCCTGTGACCCACTGGCTTCCTAGGTCACCCTGGGGCTTTGACACTCCACTTTATCTCCTCTATCTTTCATAGACTTTAGTAAGATGCAATCAAAATAATTACCATAAAATGAAATAAAAATACAAAGTTATGGAAAATAGAAGTCCCATTAAAAAAAATGCCATGTACAGACATACAGTTACTGTGTACATTTGCTGTAGAAGTTTCTAAATAATAAAATGTCTCTCCATATCTCATCATGGACCAGTAACAGTTCACAGATAGGCACCATCTATGGCCACACTTCAAAAAACACTGTTTTAGAGTGTGTATGTATCTGTGTACTCATACATTTAAGTGTGTTGCCATGATCACATTATAACATAACATAGATCTTAGAACTTTTATATGAGAATTAAATGCACTTAGTAAGCTCTTTAGCAAAAGTGAATTTTTTCTATTAGTATTTACATGCTTAAATTATAAGCAAATACCAATAGTATACTCGTGAATACAGTTATATGTTTCAAAACCCAGTTGTCCAGTAGCACCTCTGATGCATGAACTAGAAAATGTTTTGCAATGTGAGATGAAACCACCTCCACTCTGATTCACCTTCAAGTTTAAACAGATACTTTAGATAGGAAATGTTCTATGCAAAGTAAATACACAAATGAGACTTTTAGTACTAAACAGTAGGAAATATGTCTATCACATGGAGTATTAGAGAAACCAGCTGTTAGTATCATAACCTTTCTTGCCCTGGAGAACAGTTAATTACTGGACTGGTCATTGGGATTGACAGCCATTTTTTAAATGTTAACAAAATGAGGGGAAATGTTTCATGCAAGTAACTCCACATTCTTCGTAAGCATTAACAAATCTCAAGCCAGTTCTGATGTTGATAGGTCACAGCTTGTTCATCTGTCTCTTCTGGAGACTGAGACAGGTGAGATGGTCTCAAGTGGCAGACTCCATGTCCACCTGTATACTGGCCTTGAGGGCAGCATGGCCTGCTTTCTGACAAAGTATGAGAAAGAAGTTCTGTGAAGTTTATGTTCCATTTAGCCTTATTTCTTTAGGACGAGACTTGAAATTCAAAATGGCGATCAGGTGCAGGAGGGGATGTTTAGCCTCTTGAAGGCCAGGGTATTCACGTGGGGCTCCCCACTGGGCCTGGCCAAGTGCCTACGACAGTGTAGATGTGGAGAAGTTAATAGAGGATTGAATGAGGTGTGATCAATCAGCTGAAGCAGTTCATTAAAAGGTAAGTGGCATTTAGAAGAGAAATTGGATAACTACAAAGCAGTTGCCTGTATATGAAGACATGAGAGTGAGTCACACTGAGGACAGGATTAGCAGGAGTCCCTGAGAATGCTGTAGTGGGAGACGGGGATGGTGAGGGAGCAAGCATGGGCCCGGCTTCATTTGAACCATGATCCTCGCCTGAACACCAAAAGGCAGATTTCTTGTTAAATGGTTAGAAAGTGAGGTCTTTGAGCCAAAGGCTAATGGACTTGAGATTGTTCTGTTTAGACAGTAGACGTTCTGAAAGGAGGTGGTGATCTTGGAGAGTTGGAAGGACCACTCCCTAGAAGGTGACAACCAGATGACAAAACGTATTCACGAAGGCCAGAGCAAGAGAGGACAGTCTGGCCTGTGAGCAGCAGGCGAGGTGGGGCAGGAGTTCCTCGCTGCAGTTTTAAAATTCCACCCATTACCGGATTCTCAGGGTCTGAGATACGAGGTCATGGTTTCTTCAAAATACGCATGTATCTCTGGAATCACAGGAGGTATTTTGTTAGGAAATGTCTCAAGTACCCAAACAGCAATGCTTATAATCAGAACTAATTACTTTAAAATTAATCCAGTTGTCTTCAGGCATAACTATGCGTGGATGAAATTGAGCCAAAGAAAAACTTAGGCTGGGAAATACGCATTCCTCCACTTGATTCTACAATGGAAAGTGGTGGCAGCTCAGTCACTGTGGTCATTTAACACACGCGCAGTGCTTTACCGCATGTCACCAACCAGGCAGAAAGGCTCTATGCTTAATGAGGAAGGAAAAGCATTTTGAAAGCATACACAGTTCTACCCAAATTATACATGTTCCCTTTCTTTAACTTGGTTCTTTTAATCCTTTAAGAAGTGCTCAAGCTGTAATCTGTGACACCTATATCTGTTTAGGTCATAGCATTGTAAGTGTTTTCTTGGGCTTTAAAAATAAATCTACTTGGGGGAGGGAAATTGAACCTGCACGATAATCTTAGGCATGCGAACACAAGCACATGAGCTGAGAAAGTCAAAATCATGGTTTCCATGGTAACTCTTAACTTGTCTGTGTCGTACACATTTCTCAAGAAATACACTCACCAGACTACCTAGTGATAAAAATTGCTCCACAGGCATACAAACGTGGATTTTCTAACTCTCTTATTGTAAAAGGTCTTCCTTCCTCCCACCCCTAATTAATCCACGTGTACTTGTAAATAACCCTGGGTAGGAAACTGAGGTCCAAGTCCTGCCCTCTAAATCAGTCTCTTTTTTTATGGTAGAAATCAGCTTTCATGTGATTAATGCCATTTCCTCCCTCTCCCCTCTGCAGATTTATGTTGGGTAAAGGAGGAAAACGGAAGTTTGATGAGCATGAAGATGGGCTGGAAGGCAAAATCGTGTCTCCCTGTGACGGTCCATCCAAGGTGTCTTACACCTTACAGCGTCAGACTATCTTCAACATTTCCCTTATGAAACTCTATAACCACAGGCCCCTGACAGAGCCCAGCTTGCAAAAGACCGTTTTAATTAACAACATGTTGAGGCGGATCCAGGAGGAACTCAAACAGGAAGGCAGCCTGAGGCCCATGTTCACCCCCTCCTCCCAGCCCACCACCGAGCCCAGTGACAGCTACCGAGAGGGCCCGCCGGCCTTCAGCCACCTGGCGCCCCCATCCTCCCACCCCTGCGACCTCGGAAGCACTACGCCCCTGGAGGCCTGCCTCACCCCAGCCTCGCTGCTCGAGGACGACGATGACACATTTTGCACCTCCCAGGCCATGCAGCCCACGGCTCCCACCAAACTGTCACCTCCAACCCTCTCGCCAGAAAAGGACAGTTTCTCCTCTGCCTTGGACGAGATCGAGGAGCTCTGTCCCACATCTACCTCCACAGAGGCGGCCGCGGCTGCGACGGACAGCGTGAAAGGGACCTCCAGCGAGGCTGGTGCCCAGAAACCCGACGGTCCTCAAGAGAGCCGCGCAGATGACTCAAAACTGATGGACTCTCTGCCTGGGAATTTTGAAATAACGACGTCCACGGGTTTCCTCACAGACTTGACCCTGGATGACATCCTGTTTGCTGACATTGATACGTCCATGTATGATTTTGACCCCTGCACTTCCTCATCAGGGACAGCCTCAAAAATGGCCCCTGTGTCTGCCGACGACCTCCTCAAAACTCTGGCTCCTTACAGCAGTCAGCCTGTCGCCCCAAGTCAGCCTTTCAAAATGGACCTCACAGAGCTGGACCACATCATGGAGGTGCTTGTCGGGTCCTAAGACCCAGGGACCCAGCGACTGTGCCCACCCAGACCCCAGAGCGTTCCCATAACCCTGACAATTCTCCACACTGTGCATGCACCCTTGCTTGCCTTTTTCAGAGAAAAAGAAAATTTTACAACAGGATCACACTAGTTTTTGCTTTGAGCAGAGTTGGAGTGCCTTCATCCAAGTATGACCACTTGTAATACACTTTTTTGAGTGGTTCCTCAGAGACCTACTACCCTGGTTTAGGAAAGAATCCATTCGAAGACAATGTTGCAATGTTGAATGACAAAAATAAACAGTTCAAGTGAAGCACAAGGATTAAGTTGGGAAAGCTGTAAATTGCATGTGCATATTTGTCTATTTTTTCTATAAGTTTTATTGCAAGAGGTAAAGAAGAAAACTATATATATATATATATACACACACACACACACACACACACATATATATATATATATATATATATATCTTATTTAGATAATCTCAGTACCTTTTCTGGCATTTTCGCCCTGTATAGGTTGACTTGGCAATTCGGCCTTTTTAGAGGCATTAACTACTCCTCGTAAGTGTTGCATTTACATGGCTGTTTAGAAAACTGCTGCCCAAATTTATTTTATATTTTTGTACAGATTCTGCAGTTTATGATATTGTTTTTCTAAAAACAAATGCTGTTTATACATATGAGATAGCTATTTTGATAGGATTTGCTCACATAGTTCCTGCAAACTTCAGATGTACAAGTTGCACTTGTACTTTTATAGAGTTGTAATGTTTTATATGTGTATGGTGCAAGAGAAAATTGGATGAAATCAATCTGCAGTTGATGTCCCCAAATGCAAACACACACATAAACGCACACACACAGCGCTTTAAGAAAGGGCCAGGTGATATCACACCCAAATTTCACAAACACTGACCCCCGGCACCAACACCTGCCAGTACTGTGACTTCCAAAGCCAGAGCCACATGTGCTCAGCAAACTTGCATTAAGCAGTTGGCGGGAGATGGCTGTGGAGCTGGGGGTTTAAGTGATGGTTCTCTTTTGCTCCCTCTTTTGAGGGTAAAGCTACCATCTTTCTTAAGAGTGTATTTATGCCAAGTTTGTGCTTTTAATTGTTTTTATTTTGTTTTTTAATGAAAACCTAGATCTTTCCTTTTTGGCATAATTTTTATGATGACCTGAAATTTTACATCTGAACAAAATTTTATGAAAAGCAACCAACTTCTTCATGGAACTCGGCCCTGTTGCAATGCTTAGGGCCCTTAAAGAAGAAAATCTCCCCAGAAGGCATCCATCATGTTGCTAAATTGTCTTCTGCAGCTTCCTTTCCCTAGAGTTTTCCTTCTGTTGCTAAGAGCTGAAAGTGGCATCTTCACGATCACCACAGTGAGCTTGGCTCACCTCGGCCGGCCCGGGATGCACTCTTACAACATGTGTGACTCTTGAACCTGGATTTCATCACATTACGTCACAGCTTCCCATCTGGTTGCTTTCCTAAATCAGCTACTTTACACTTGTCAAGGCTGTTTTACCCCAAAACTCAGACAGGACTTTCTATGCATGTTTTCCCTCCTGCCCCCAATCTCTACCCCACCCCCACCCCCTGCCCACCTTATCTCCCAGGACACACTTGAGAAGTAGCTTTTTATTCCTAGTGGTGTACATTTAATTTGAAAAAGTTTGCAATGTATCATGCTTGTTGCCGAAACTGTTTATGGCCTTCTTGTTTCAGTTTTTTCTTTTCTTCCAATGGTACTTTAGCTGTTGAGTGCAAGTTACAACCTATATTGTTATGCAGATGGCTTCTTTAGGAATAACTTTTATATTTATTTAAAAATGTTTAAATTATGGGATTTTGTTTTGTTGTTGTTGTCGTCGTCTTTGTTGTTGGTCATTTGTCACTATTCAGTCACCTATTCTGCTCACTTCTTGCCATGGATCAAATTGGGTCTTTCTGGCTAATTAAAAAAGACAACTTTATAAAATGGCACTTTAAGCAAGCCATAGATAGTTTTATTTTTGTAATGCACATGGCAAAGCAAAGATGTTTGTGATGAAGGAACTGCTCATCTAAGCAAAAGATTTGAGTGTGATATGATAAAGTCTTTCTACATTCTAATTTCTTCCCCCACTTGAATGTGTTTTAAAGGCTAGTTATCAACTCAGTAGAGCAGTGAGAAACTGATCAAATTGCACTTGTTCTCCTACAAGCAACCTCCACGCAGACACCTCGTACTACTACAGGTATGTCATTTCCTTTAATAGGACCAGGGACCATGCAACTGAGGTGAGGGTTGTAGTAGATGCTTCCAGTGTCAGTGTGCCTGTTAATTTTAAGAGCTTTCCTTTCTTGCAGAGTACAAGTCTGCCCAGATTCCATGCTTTCTATAACTGGAGGACCCGGCAAACCTGCCACGTGCTGCACACATCTACCTACATATACATATACAATAGTATTGATGATTCTGAACAATAACAGGGTACAGCAGTTGGTTTGCTATTGTTAAAAACTGATTTACAGTAACTTACAACAACTGTACTTTTGTTGGATTAGCAAATCATGTGTTTAAACAAATCCCATATGTTGGGCAACAGTTCAAATAAGCACGGAGAAGTGTTGCCCAAACTTGGTTCTCTGACTCTCATGTATTTGTAAGGCTGGGCTTCAAAATCAAAACAAAAACCCCAATAACAGCAGGCAAATGCTTTTTAACTCGGACACCCTTGCCATAAATCCTTGATACTCAAAGTGTAACAAGAAAGACATGAAAAATTAGCAGCCCATTTTCAGAAAGATCAAAATGATCTAGGGTTCTAATTGCCTTTGCATCCTATTCTTACAAAGTGATGTCCCAACAGGGAACAGTAGGAGCTGGAGTGGGATCTCCGAGTCCCAGTTTGAGTGTGGGATGTGCTTCCAGCAGTGCCTTCCCCTTTATGAAAGATACCACACGGCATCCAGGGCCAGGCAGGCAGCTTGAGGTGCCTTCACGAGAAAGCTGAGCTGGGGCTGGGAGAGGACAGTTATTGACAGTGATGTGCAATGAAGTGACAAGATGAGAGCAGAATCGCAAGAGCTTTGAATTTGAAATGAGTTTTTTTTTTTTTCCCCATAAGTTATTTATTCCTTTTTTCTGTGTAAATATATTTATTTTACTGTGGAGCGCTAACATCTGGATCGTAACATGTGCAGAATGTATGGTAGGAATGTATTCTCTTGTAGGAATGTAAATCTGTATTAAAAGGGGGTCCAAGCCAGGCCCCCGGGTCTTCTCATTGTATGCACAGTCTGCATTCATTTTTACTCTTCTCTAATATGGGTCTATTTGAAATATGCAAAAGATGGATGAGGAATGTTTTAATACCTCCAAATTTTTAAGAAAAGCATCAAAGGGTTGATATTTTTTAAAGTTTTTTTAGTAGCACTTTCTCTGGATGACAGAAGGGGCAACCACATGGGCACCCTCGTTCATACCAAAGGGTGAGCAGTGGCCACCCCTCTGCACCTCTCGAGTGTCTTTACCAATTGAGCTTTTTATCGCCATAGCCCCTTGGAGTGCCCCAGCTGCCCTGAGGTCAATCAAGGAAAATTCCTTAATGAAATAAGCTCCAAAGAGCCAAAGTATCAACTTACAGATCGTTTTTAAAGCTTAAATATATTAACCACCTTTGCGGTAAACAATGAATTATGAATACCGCAGGGCAGCCTTCTTAAATGACAGATGTAAAAAAAGTAATAAGAGACTCTACTTTGTGCAGCGATTGCTAGTCTACTCTATAGGAACTGTCTTAATTTGAAAACCTTGCTGTTACAAATTGGACCTTTATACGTTTTCTAAAAACAATGAAAAGAGCATATTTAACCTTTTCTGGCTGTAAATGGTTACCTTCCTGTAGCTGCCCCGCACCTGGAGGCATGGAGTTGTGTGCGTCCTGCTTATGTACAATTGTTTTCAGTGTTTCTAAGAATGAGTCTGAATGGTTCTTGAAAATTAGCCAGGATCAAATGCTATTGCAGACGAAGCCAATAAAAAGTTGGACTTCTTTTGGGGATAACAAGTTTGGAAGAGAAATGCAGGCCATATGTGCGCATGACCGAGATTTTGAAAAAAGATGTACATAGTGACATGTTTGGTGCATGGTTTTGAGGAGGGCTTTTGTCAAAAAGGAGGTATAACCTTTCCCCCACAGACCTGAGAGCTGTGCCTTTTCTATGCAATATTACAGACATTACATCGGAACCCAGATGGCTGTATTCACACGTAGGTTTGGGCTGTAATCTAAACAATTGGACAGATTAAATGTACATGGAAATGAGCAGTCTTACTTTTGTAGTTTTATATTATACAATAAACAGTTAAAAGATGAGAGAGGCATGCTTGCAGTTTTCTTTTGATGGGAACTCAACCAGCTTATTTGTGACAATATGCTCACATTAAGCAAAGTCCAGCAAGAAAGAGCAGCAGGGGGGCCCTGAAGGAGTGGGTGCTGCTGGTCTTCCTGAACCCTCCTGGTCTCAGGAACCACCCTTCTCTCCTGGTTTTCCTCCTGCTTCTTGGACCCTTCTGGACCTCTTTCTCACATCTGTGCCCCAGCTCTCTTTAAAACATTGTTTTTTCCAGGGTTTGGCCCATGCCTAACTCTTCACTGAGCCTCCACTCCTGCTGCCGCTGGCTTTCCCAAGGCGATCTGATCCACTCAGGATTCTCAAAACTGGTCTCCAGCCCCTGCCTCTCTCCTGAGCTCCAGACTTCAGTATCTACCAAGATTTGCTCCCTCATGCTCGGGGCACCTAAAGGGCTCTCATTTCCCCGGGGGTTGATTCTTCTGTGGGCTCGTTGTCTTCAGCACTCCGCTCCACACAGTTGCCCACCCTTGCGGCCTGTTCTGCAGTCCCAGCCATGTCATTCCCTCTGCTACCTCTCCATCCTCACCACAGCATCCCTGTCTCGGACCCTTCCTCCCTCCTTGCCTCTGACCGCCGCACCTGCTTCCTGACCAGTCTTCCTGCCGTGATCATCTCTCTACCATCCCTGATGCTGGAGTTGACGTTCTAAAATGCCAGTGGGTCACGTGATTGTTGCACGTCCTCCAGGTGTACCCCCCGATTATACCATCTGAACCCTGCCGCTGCTGTCTTCCAATGGGGAGTGCGGGAGACTCTGTGCAACCTCCTTGGCTGCTGGGCTGTCTTGGATGGAGTCATGGGATCTGGCCTCACCTGGCCGGGGCAGGCTTTTATTTTGGTGTGGTTGGGCCACCACACCACTGGCGAGGGCAAAGGGCTGGATGTGTGAGGCCTGGGAAGTGGAGGTTCAGCTCAATCAGCGGTGGAATGTGGAGTGGGGCGTGAAGTGCTGGGGAGGTGTTAGGGGCTGAATTGTTTCCCCCAAGAAGATGGGTTTCAGTACCTCAGAATGTGACTTTAATTTGGAAATGGGGTCTTTATAGAGGTAATTAGGTTAAAATGAGGTTATTAGTGTGGGCCCTAATTCAGTGGCTAATGTCCTTATAAAAAGAGATTTGAACACATACACGCACACAGGGAGAAGGCCATGTGACAATGAAGGCGGAGACTGGGGTGGTGGATCTACAAGCCAAGGAGCGCCAGAGATACCAGCAAACCACCAGAAGGCAGGAGAGAGGTGTGGGAGAGACACTTCCTTACGGCCCTCAGAGCAGCCAAGCCTGCTGACACCTCCATCCCGGACTCCTAGCTCTAGAAAAATAAATGTCTGTTGTCCCAGTCACCCAGTTTGGGACACTTTGTTTCAGCAGCCCTAGCACACTGATGCAGGGGCAGAACAGGGCGAGCACTTTCCAGACACCCTGCAGAGATAAGCACCAGGCAAGTAGGACGGAGGGTCCGTTGTTCAGTAGACTGGTTTGTATCTGGAATTAGGAGCATCTGCTATTAATTAATGATAAAACTTTGGCAAATCATTCAATCTCTGTATTTATGAGGATGAGATAAAGCCGTGGCTCCCAGAGCTCTTTGAAAATGTTGACAGTACAATGAAAATGCAAATTATGAATATCCTCATGCCTAGAGCTGTGCCCAGCATATGGTAGGCACTCAAAACGTTTGTTGAATGAAAAGAAGAAAAAACAATCTTGCAGTTCACCTTTCTTTACAGAATGAGAGAAGCCCAGCACTCAACATCTTTCTTTTCTGGGTCCTAGGTTCACTCCACCCTCACCCTCGGGGTGTGCTGCTTTGCCAGCACGCACCAGCGGCCTGCCTCCACGTGTCCTTGCTTGCACCTTCCCCTTCTGCTTCTGGAAATTCTGCCCGTCATTCCAAGGCCAAACTCAAATTCCTGTCCACGAAGCCTCCTCTGCATGCCCGGAGTCAAAACCAGCCTCTTCCTCTTCTGGGCTTTCACAGGGCTCTGTGCGTCTGCAAATGCACTTAGCAAGTCCTGCCGCGTCTTTGGATTAGCTGTGCAGTTTGTTGCCTCTGTATCCCCAGTATCCTTAAGAGCAGCAACCCTGTGTTGTTTATCTTTGACAGAGGTTGGCAAACTGCAGCTTACAGGCCAGAACCTGTCCACTGCCTGCTTTTGTAAGAAAAGCGTTGCTGGAACCTGGCCAAGCTTGTGTATCTGTGTGTTGCCCTGTGTGCTGTCTTAGTACGATGGCAGAGTTGAGTAGTTGCAAAAAGACCACATGGCCCTCAAAGTCTGAACAGTTTGCTATTTGGCCCTTTACAGAAAATGTTTGCCAAATCTTGATCTTTGCAACTCTCCCAATACTTAGCACAGAGTCTGACCATAGATGGGATAGGCTCAGGGCTCCATAGACTGGGGACACACACCCCTGAAAGATGAATACGGTACAGGCATCAGGGGAATCCTAAGGGCACAGAGTGCTGGAGGTGGGGTTTCGACGACCAGACGGAGCATAGTGGTCTGGAAAGTTACACAAGAGTGGACATATTCAGAGAGCTTAAGACTTGGGAGGGGCCATAGAGCTAGATCTTCCCACCAAAGGGACCTTTTTGACAGATGTGCAAACTGAAGCCCAGAGAGGGAAGGAGATTATTGTCTGGGGCGAAATATAGCATCCGAGTTCAGTTTGGCTCTGCATCCAGATCTCCCAAGCTTGCATCCTGGCACCTACAATCTTGGGCAAGTTCCTGAGTCTCTCTGTGCCTCAGCTGTCTCATCTATAAAACGGGGGAGATAACTGAGCTTGTCTCAGGGGATGGTGGGGATCAACTGAGTCGATGTGAAACTCGTTCGAGCATTTCTAGGGCACTGGAAAGTCCACAAATGTTAGTACAGCTAACATGACAGCTAAAATCCAACTCTCCACTCTCAGTGTGGTGTTTTAGGTTAAACCTTAAAGCACAACTGGGGTATCTTAATGCCGGAAGCATGTTTGCTGGGCGGAACCGCGATTTCCTAGTACCATGCATGTCATGGTGGTCAGCCACTTACAGAGAACACGGTGCTCCGTGCTTGCTTGGCAGTGGGGTCCCAGAGTCCCTATTGCCTCTTCCATCTTTGTTTTAATGTCCTTTTGTTCCCCTTGGAGAGGAATATTTGACTGGATCAGGAGTAATAGTTTCCAGGGTTACCACTTACTGAGCACTCGCATGTACCAGACACTGCTATATACTGGTGTGTGTGATCTCATGAACTCTTTTCAGCACTTTGAGTTTTATTTTACTACCCCCACTTTACAGAGGTGGCAGCTGGCTCAGAGGTTAAGCAACTTCCCAAAGGTCACACAGCTGGCAAGTGGTAGAGCTGGGATTGGTCTCTCTGACTCTTAGAACACCTTCAAGCACATGTCTTGTCTTCAGCCTCAAAGCTGAGCAAAGTGTTCGAATCCAGTCGTTACCTCTATAACTTGCCTGACCTTGAACCTCTTTTCTTCATGGGTTATGGATTTCTCCTGGCACATGCACGGCATTGCCCTGAGGAACAGGAGGAAGATCTCCTGCTGGGGCCAGCAGTAGACCAGGAGTTAGGACAGCTCTCCAGGGCTGAATGCCCCCTGGGTTCTCTTGTCCTGGCTCTGTGTGACCTTGGGCCGGTCACTTCCCCTCTCTGGGACTCAGGAGCAAAAGACGGAAGTAGGACATACATGCCTTCTGCAAGCTCTGAACTATGCTTCTCCCTATAACACACTGGAAGCGTGAAGGTCTCTGCCAGCATCCCTGGGCACGCCATCCCGGCCTCGAGGATTTTACAAAAGCTCTCGGGTGGGAGGCGAGCGCTGTTCTATGGTGCCAGCCTTTGAGGCTTCTGGATAGTGCAGCCGTGTGCATGATCCTGGAGACACACGCCCTCATTGTCCTTGGAACTGGAACTGGGAACCCCCACCACAGCAGGCTGGCTGCCCCAGCCCCACAGCCTGCCAGCGGCCTCCCTCCCTCCCTCCCCTCTTGGGCAGGGCGGCCAAGCTGCCAGCTGCTAGCAAGGCCTATTGTTCGGCAGTGACAAGAAATGGCTGTGGAGCACAGCACCCTCCTGGAGAGAGGCTGGAGGCGGAAGGGGGAGGGTGGGGCGAGTTGGGGGAATGTCCCCGACACCGGCTTCCCTGGGGCGCTGGCCTGTGTGCCGGGCGGAGTCAGGGACAAACACACCGCTTGTGCTGGGTCTGTCCCCTCCTTCCTGAGGGCCTCACAGACTTCTTTTTCATTTGTCTTCTCGGGACGTGATGATGGGTGGAAGTGTGTGGCACTGTTTGCGTGGGTCGATGTAGAGAGTCAGGCCTCCTCTAGAAAAGGATTTATGGTCACTTACTTCCCAGCTGATGGCCTGCAAATAGTGCCAGGTGGCCGAGTGCATTTGAAAGAGGCTGCTCCTGTCAGTCCAGCCCATGCTCTGAGTGGAATGCACTCCCTGGGCCTGGAGAGGCTCCCGTGGAGTTGAGGATCCCGACGTTTGTGGGTAGCTTCATGGTGTCTGAGCGCCTCACACACATTCGCTTTCTTTTTCTTTCTTTTTTTTTTTTTTGAGACAAAGTCTCGCTCTGTAACCCAGGCCGGAGTGCAGTGGTGTGATCTTGGCTCACTGCAACCTCCACCTCCCAGGCCCTGGTTCAAGCAATTCTCCTGCCTCCGCCTCTGGAGTAACTGGGATTACAGGCACACACCACCATGCCAGCTAATTTTTGTATTTTTAATAGAGACGGGGTTTCACCATGTTGGCCAGGCTGGTCTTAAACTCCTGACCTCGTGATCCACCCGCCTCAGCCTCCCAAAGTGCTGGGATTACAGGCGGGAGCCACCGTGCCCGGCCCATTCGCTTTCTTTGATTCTCACCACAATTCTGGAGGAGGTGGCAGGAGAGGGAGGCTCTGTAGATGTGGGGACATGGAGGAGCAGAGGCCATGGGCCACTGAGTACAGGAGTGGCACAGATAGAAGAGCAGGTCCAGACCCGGGACCCTCCCTTTATCACCCTCAGGTGGCGGCTTTCGGGCTTAGAAAAAACAGCCAGAAATGTAATTATGAAAAAATCAAGGTCTATAAGTAAGCCATGGAGCCAGAAGTCACATACTCTCTTGGGGCTTTGTAACAGGGACAGGGTGGGAACTGACACCATTCTGAGCTTTGATTCTGTCCTTTCTGTCCTTGAGACCCCCTCTCCTCCCGCTGCCCCAAATACACACACAGTCATAGTGGAGGGGACAGAAGTGATACAGCTACGGGTGGCCACTGCCTTCCTCAAACATTCCACCTAAGACAGAGTTAGGCACTTCCTGTGTTCTTTCTGCTTTTTTTTTTTTTTTTTTTTTTGAGACAGGGTCTCATTCTGTCACCTAATGGCACAATCATAGCTTGCTATAGCCTCTAACTCCTGACCTCAAGCCATCCTCCCGCCTCAGCCTCCCAAAGTACTAGTACTACAGGCGTGAACCATGGCACCCAGCCAGCACTTGTGTTAATCCAGCTTTGAGACAAACCCCAGGTCCCCTTCCAACCACATTGCTGCCCCTAAGCCTTGCCAGTGCAGAAATTCTACAGCCCCCATGCTCACTGGCACACCTGCTCTCTCCCCACAGCCGCCCCCATCCTCTTTCTCCTTCCTCTTTCCCTGCCTCCCAGTCTCTCAAGCCTCTCTCCCGCTCCTGCCCTCCATCTCTGACTGTGTCTCTGGCTCTTACTCCCCTCCTCTCCCTTGCAGTGTCTGTCTCTGTCTCTCTCCTGCATTATTACTTGAAAGCAAGCTTCACTCTCGCAGAGCAACTGAGTCTCACCTTGGGAGCTGGGTGACACGGCCCCCTGCCCTCTCGAGGTCTGGGTTTTCTGGGTCTGACATGCTGGGCTCCAGCTTCTGGGCTTGGAGGCAGGTCTGGTGGGGCTGGGTGGCTCCAGGGCTCAGGTTCATTAAGGTCTGGGGTCCTCAGAGTCACCACAAGAGGGCCCCAGGACCCTCTGGGATGGAGAAGGGTGTCCAGGGCCTCAGTACTGCCCCCTGAGTACCTGGCTTCCCCATCTGGGGCTTCTTAGCCTGCAGGCTATGAGATCATTGGGGTTAAAAGTTTTCTATCTCTGTTTTCTGAGTTGCCCAAGAAGCTCTTGAGGCTGGGGAGACCACCTGTGGAAAGCACTTTGCTTTTACAGAAAGTGTGGGTGCTGAGCTGGGCTTTCTTTGGTCTCCCTTTCACAGATCCAAAAAGGGAAACCAAGGCCCTGAAAGGTGAGGCGAACTGTGCAAGGCAGCTGGAACCTGGGAGCTGGGGTCTGAGTGTGCCTGTGGCACTCCGCTCTGCCCCTGCTGGACACATTTCCCTGCTGTCCAGGGGACCCGGGCCTCACTGTGGGTTATCATAGAGATGCCACCATGCAGAAAGCTTAGACATGATCCCTGGCTTTCTCAGGGCTAGCCCAGAGGGGAATCAGGAACCAGGAATACTTTCTGGTCTCCAAACCCTAGTAGTCTGCTACTGTGGCCTGCCAGGCCCCTCAGCTTGGCTACAGAAGACAAGATGGTTAAGAGAGAGGATCTTTGGAAGAGAAAAGGGCTCACTCACACCCACTGAGGCCTATCCCCATGGGTCAAACCGGCCAGAGGATAGAAGGAACCTGTCTGACGGCCGGTAGCTGAGGAAGACTGGCTGGGGAGGCTGCGGGTCAGGGAGCTCTTCGGCCCATGAGCTCATTTCCCGGTGCGCCCATCTCAGCAGATGCACCACTACTTACCTAACTCATAATGCCCTTGAAGCCATTCTTGCCTTTCCCCTTTCCCACCCACACACACCCCATCAGCAAACCCGGTTTATTCTGCCTTCTGAATAGATGCAGGATCCACTGGCATCTCACCGTCCCCCCTGCCAGTCACCTCTCACCACAGCCTCCGTGCTGGCCTCCCTGCTCCCATCCTCGTTTGGATGTCTGTTCTCAAGACAGCATCCAGAGTGATGCTTTAGGAAATGAGTTAGCCGACCAGGTGTGGTGGCTCACGCCTGTAATCCCAGCACTTTGGGAGGCTGAGGCGGGCAGATCACTTGAGGTCAGGAGTTCGAGACCAGCCTGGCCAACATGGTGAAACGCTGTCTGTACTAAAGATACAAAAATTAGCTAGGCCTGATGGAGAGCACCTGTAATCCCAGCTACTCAAAAGGTTGAGGCAGGAGAAAAGCTTGAACCCAGGAAGCAGAGGTTGCAGTAAGCTGAGATCATGCCGCTGCACTCCAGCCTGGGCCATAGAGCGAGACTCTATCTCAGAAGAGAAAAAAAAAAAAAAGGAAAAGAAAAAAGAAATGAGTTAGCCCTGTGCTTCCAAATAGGAGCACCTGGGGATTTGTGAGGATGCAGAGTGTAATCAGCAGGTCTGGGAGGGGACCAACAGCCTGGGTGTTTGACAAGCTCTGCGTGTGTGGCGGTGCTGGCCCAGCATCAGATTATGCTCCTTCTGTGCTCCAAGCACTCCACGGACTTTTTTGGAGTAAAACCCAAAGTTCTTCTCCTGGCCTCTGTGGCCTTGGCTGCTTGTCCAGTCCCACTCCTCCCCTCTCTCCTACTCTCTGTTCCAGCCCCACCAACCTTCTTGCTGTTCCTCAAGCACACCTAGCATGTTCTTGCCTCTTGGCCTTTGCACACACTGTTCCCTCCGCCTGGCACCCTCTTCCTTCTCCCAGGCCACCTCCCAGGCCTTTCCCGACCGCCCTGCCTAAGTAGCAGCCTGTCACTCAGTAGCCCTTTCCTCTCCTTCTTTTTCTTCACAGCACGCATCCCTTCCTCGCAGTACACCTCTCTGTGTTTGTTTGATGATCATGTCTCCCTCACTGAATTGCAGAGCCTGGGAGGGCTGGAATGTGTGTGTTTGTGTGTGACTCTCTCCCCAGCCTGGCACAGGGCAGACCCTCAGTACTGCCTGCTGAGGAAATGCAAGATCCTGTTACATGCTAGGGCTCCAGGACCGACGCAGCAGATCTGGTGCCTGGCCTCTGCGTCATCTACAGCCTTGTTCCCCAGCAGGAGGACAGGCGTGGGGGTGACGAGTGGGAATAGCCATGGTGGATACTTCCTGACCGCTTCCTGTGTCAGCCCTGTGCTGAGGGTTTTCTGTGAATTACCTCATTTATTCTTCATTACAGCCCAGCTAGGAAGGCACTGCCATCATCGCTACCCCCCATTGGAGGGTGGCCTCCTACTTGCTGTCCCACAGCTCTTCAGGGCTCCCCTGTCTGCCCGGGGATCGGTGGCCTGACCTCGTTACCCTATCCTGCCCTGAGCCAAGGCACAGGCAACCTGCAGGGAGGGAAGCATCTAGCGCTTCCCTGTCCACTCCCCTGAGGCTGTGGCACCACAGCTGTCCCTGGGCACTGGATTAATCTGGCACCCCACCCAGATTAATCTGGGTGGGAGGGCGGGAAAGGGGTGTGGAGTACGGATGGCACCCCTGCAGGGAGGAGGTCTGGCGACATCATCCCAACCCAGGTCGTGGATTGAGATGATTTACGTGCTGGTGTTGGGAGAGACTTTTCCCCTTGCCCAGCCGAAGAAATGTTGCGCTGTCGCCTGGCCCCAAGTGGTGCTTTGGGCTCCCTCATGAGCACTCCAGGCCTCTGGCTGGGGAGAAGGGAGAGTTTGCTGGCAGCTGGTGCTGAGGGAGAGGGGCTGGCTGCTTCGACCTGCCCTGAAGGAGATGGGAGTAGGCAGCAGTTTTTTTGAAATTATTTTTCAAATGTTTATTAACAGGCTTTTAAGAAAGAGCACCTTTAGGTTTACAGAATTTTTTTTTAAAGTACAGAATTCTCATAAACCCCTTCCCCCAACCCCTCAAGTTTCCTCTATTAGTATTCTTTTTTTTTTTTTTTTTTTTTTTTTTTGAGACGGAGTCTTGCTCTGTTGCCCAGGCTGGAGTGCAATGGCACTATCTCCATTCACTGCAACCTCCACCTCCTGGGTTCAAGCGGTTCTCCTGCCTCAGCCTCCCAAGTAGCTGGGATTACAGGGATTACAGGCATGCATTACCATGCCTGGCTAATTTTTCATGGCTAATTTTTTGTATTTTTAGTAGAGACGGGGTTTCACCATTTTGGCCAGGTTGGTCTCGAACTCCTGACCTTGTGATCTGCCTGCCTCGGCCTCCCAAAAAGTGCTGGGATTAAAGGCGTGAGCCACCTCACCCACCTGGCCCCTAGTTTCCTCTGCTATTAACATTTTGTATTCATGTTTTACATTTGTTACAAGTGATGAGCCAATATTGATACATTATTATTATTGTTGTAGTTATTATTTTGAGACAAGGTCTCACTCTGTTGCCCAGGCTGGAGTGCAGTGGCATGATCACAGCTCACTGCAGCCTGGGCCTCCCAGGTTCAAGCGATCCTCCACCCTCTTGAGTAGATGGGACTACAGGCGCTCACAACCATGCCTGGCTAATTTTTCTTATTTTTTGTAAAGCTGAGATCTTGCTCTGTTGCCCAGGCTGGTCTTGAACTCCTGGGCTCAAACTAGCCTCCTGGCTCGGCCTCCCAAAGTGCTTTATATATTATTATCAGCTGAAGTTTATAGTTTATATCAGAGTTCACTTTTAGTGTTGTGCGTGCTATGGATTTTGACAAATGTATGACGGCCACGGTTATTACAGTGTCATCCAGAGGAGTTTCACTGCCCTGAATATCCTGTGTTCCCACTATTCATCCGTGGCCCTTCCCCAGGAACCTGGGCTACCTCTGATCTTTTCACTGTCTCCACAAGTTTGTCTTTTCCAGAATGTCAAATACTGGAATCCTACAGTATATAGCCTTTTCAGACTGGCTTATTTCACTTAGCATTACATATTTAAGGTTCTTTCATGACTTGATAGCTTGATTGTTTTTTAACCGTGAATAATATTTCATTGTCTGGGTGAACCACTATTTAACCTTTACCTGCTGAAGGATACATTGGTTCAAGTTTTTGCAATTTTTTGAATAAAGGTGCTGTAAACATTGATGTGCAGGCCTTAATGTGGACAGAAGTTTTCAGTTCATTTGGGTAAATTCCTAAGAGGGTGATCGCTGGATTATATGGTAAGAGTATGTTTAACTTTGCAAGAAACTCCCAAACTGCCTTCCAATGTGTCTGTATCATTTTGCATTCCCACCAGCAATGAATGAGAATTCTATTGCTCTTCAGCCACTTCAGCATTTGCTGTTGCCAGTGTTTGGGACTTTAGCCATTATAATAGGTGTGTAGTGGTATCTCATTGTTATTCTAATTTGCAATTCCCTAATGATGTATTATGTTGAGCATCTTTTCATATGTTTATTTGCCATCTGTATGCCTTTGGTGAGATGTCTGTTCAGATCTTTGCTCATTTTTAATTGAATTGTTTTCTTATTGTCGAAGGGTTCTTTGTGTGTACTTTGGATACCAGTCCTTTATCAGATACGTGTTCTGCTAATATTTTCTCCTAGTCTGTGACTTGTCTTTTCATTCTCTCAACAATGTCTTTTGCAGAGAAGTTTTTAATTTTAATGAAACTCAACTTGTCAATTTTTTTCTTTTATGTATCATACTTTTGGTGTTATATTTAAAATGTCATCACCAAACCCAAGGTCACCTAGATTTTCTTCTATGTTATCTTCTAGAATTTTTATAGTTTTGCCTTTATATTTAGATCTATAATCTATTTTGAATTTTTTCTGGGGGTGGAGTCTCACTCTGTGGCCCAGGCTAGAGTGCAGTGGTGCAATCATAACTCAGTGCAACCTCGACCTTCTGGGCACAAGCAATCCTCCCACCAAGGAACTAGGACTACAGGTGATCACAATAGCTTTTATAGTATGTCTTGAAATGGGGTAGTGTCAGCCCTCTGACTTTGTTTTCTCCTTCAATATTGTGTTAACTGTTCTCATCTTTTGCCTCTCTACATAAACTTAAGAATTGCTTTGCCAATATCCACAAAATAGGCTACTGGGAGTTGATTATGATTATATTGAATCTATAGATCAAGTTGGAAAGAACCGATATCTGAACAATATTGAGTCTCCCCATCCATGAACATGGAATATCTCTCTATTTATTTAGATCTTTGATTTATTTTACCAGCATTTTATTGTTTTACTCATATAGATTTTATACATGTTTTGTTAGATTTATACTAGAGTATTTCTTATTTTGAGGTGCTAATGTAAATGGTATTGTCTTTAATTTCAAATTGTAAAACATTCAACTTTTCAACATTCCAATCTGTTCACAATCTGGCCCTCGAAATTTATTTGTCCCACTGAACTCTCAACTCCTTCTCTAGCCAGGCCTGCCCTCCGAGCTCACTTTTTCCTATGTGTCCCTCACGCAGTACCCTGTCATTGCACCAGCCTTTCTGACTTGAGACTGCCACTCCAATCTCATCCTGCCTCCATTCCTTTGCATTAAATATGCTTAGCACCTCTATCTCTGTATTATGTTGAGCTCTCTGAAATTATATTTTTTAGACCAAAAAGGGTTAAATATCTAGTCCAGATGAGATTCTACTATGTCTCACTCCTTCTCATCCTCCAGTTCTCAGCTGAAATGCTGTCTCCTCAGAGTAGCCTTCTCTGACCACTCATCCCAGCCAGACATATCAGTCTGTTCTTCTCCAGCACTTCTCACCATCTAAAGCAAGGGTGTCTAATCTTTTGGCTTCCCTGGGCCACATGGAAAGAAGGAGAATTGTCTTGGGCCACACATAAAATACACTAATACTAATGTTAACTGATGAGCTAAAAAAAAAAAAAAAAAAATTTGCTAAAAAATCTCATAATGTTTGGCCAGGCGTGGTAGCTCATGCCTATAATCCCAGCACTTTGGGAGGACAAGGTGGGCGGATCACCTGAGGTCAGGAGTTCGAGACCAACCTGGCCAACATGGTGAAACTCTGTCTCTACTAAAAATACAAAAATTTAGCTGGGTATGGTGGCACATGCCTGTAATCCCAACTACTCAGGAGGCTGAGGCAGGACAATAGCTTGAACCTGGGAGGCGGAGGCTGCAGTGAGCTGAGATCATGCCACTCCACTCCAGCCTGGGTGACAGAGTGAGACTCCGTCTCCGGAAAAAAAAAAAAAAAAAAAAAAATTCTCATAATGTTTTAAGAAAGTTTATAGATTTGTGCTGGGCTGCATTCAAAGCTGTCCTGGGCTGCACGTGGCCTGCAGGCCACAGGTTGGACAAACTTGATCTAAAGCCATCTCATGTATTCATTTGCTTCCTTGTTTCTTACTGTTTTCCCTCCTCTAGCATATAAACCTTCTGATACCAGGGGCCTTGTCTTGATCAACAAGCCCCTCAGAGACCAGCTGGGTTGGAGACCCCAGATACTTGTCCCACCCTAGGGAAGGGGAAGCATCCCTTCACCCCGAACTTGACTGATGTTGTATTTCCAACGAGCTCTGTGTTTGGGAATGAAGCCTAATTTACCTGACATAGAACAATAGGGAAACATGATATTTCTGTCCCTAAGTATTGAGGACCAAATTCGTAACTCCATGATTGTGTGGTTGAATTGTAGCATGGATTGTTCAAATAAGGGATTCTGTTGGATGCAGAGGGACTGAGTGAGAATGAGCTCTGGCCCAGCAACACCCATTTGTTTCCTTGACTACCATCTCCTCCAGCCTGTTCTATGCCCAACAACAGAACAGGCTTCCTTACACCCATGGTGCTCCTCCAGCTCTGACTCTGATCCACAACTTCAGTGGCTCCCTATTGCCACAGAAAATGCTCATGCCCCTTCCCATACCTTCAAGGCCCTGCTCTCTCCTGCCCCACTGACCCCTCCTGGAGTCCCTGCAAAGAAGTCTCCTTCTTTCCCCTCTGTCCATCATTTGGAGCTCTGATTAAGCCCCACCTCCTCCAGGAACATTCCCCATCCTCCTGCAATATGGACCCCTGTGTGCCTCCTGTCAGTGTCCCAGTTAATCCATTCAGCTCTCAGGGTTTCTTTGAGAATTTCTGGGGCCTGTTTTAGAGCTCAGGCTCTGGAAGAACAGGAACCGAGTCCAGAAACAGAGAACCAGCTTGTGAATGTGACTTGTTGAAGTCAAAGGAAGAGAGGCTGACAGGCCTCCCAGCCAGAGAAGAACTTGGTAGAGGAAGTCTCTCCATGGGGACCAGACCCCCTAGAACACACCAGCTCAGAGAAGTCGGGTGTGGTGCCCTCGAGGGAGAATCCATGCAGCAGTTCCTCCCTGGCGTCCTCCCCTCCCCACCCTCAAGTGTGGAGCCAGAGCCCAACTGACTCAAGTGGCAAGAAAAAAATGCTCCCCTTGCCCCGCCCCCCCCCCCCACCAAGCTGCTGCACATCTGTGTCCAGACAAAGCCAGCTATTAATCCTTGCCTTTGTGTGAGTGTTTGGGTGTTGAATTCCACTTGGATCTGCTCGCTTTTGGAAGGGGAGATTGGAGGGGATTTAGTGAAGACAAAAGGAACCCACTATGGAGAATCGTGGGGGGCAGGGGAGCTAAGAAACCCAAGTGCATTCACTCTTAGCCTGGTGAGGGTCCTGGGAGTCCAACTTTAGCTAGAGCTGAGTGGGGAACCCAAAATTCCCAGGGTCTGAGTCCGGAAAAGGGACCACTCCCCAGAATAAAAATACCTGCTTCTCAGGGCCTGACAGCAGCCTGCTTTTCACTGCAGATGCTGCCCAGGGCAGTGGCCCCAGCCTAACAGGGCCTGACCCTTTCAGACTGGAGCAGCCCATTGCCCAAGTGAGTCCAAGGGGGAGAGACAGGAGGAAATAGGGACTAGGAAGGAGCCCGGAGCCTCAGAGACTGAGTCCAGATGGAGAGAGAATCTCAAAGCCACCAGAAATCCCCAGCTGAGTCAACAACACAGCAATAAAACCAGGGGGCCTGTGGCAATGTGGCTGCTCAAGGCCTGGGTTGGGCTCTCAGGAACAGTTCTTGGGTACCTGGTCCCAGGCAAAAGTTAAGTATTCAGGGAAAACAGTCCACACAAATTCTATCTTTGGCTCAAGCATCAAACACATAGAATAGCCCAGAACAGGATGACAGTGCATGCGTGCGTGCGTGTGTGTGTGTGTGTGTGTGTGTACAGGGTCTTAGAATGGTGGGCAAGTCTGTGGGCAACACCGCCCCAGCAGGTGTTGTTTGATTAACTTACTTAGCAGAAGCTCTGGTCTAGTTACCAGATTGCTAGGAGAGCAGGCTGGGGTATGAATTGAAACACCCTGACCTGCCCCTCCTACTTTGTTAATTTCATTTAGAAAATGAGATTTCCCCATCTGTGGGTGCTTGATTCTAAGCTCACCGAGTTGTCAAGTTACATCAAGTACAAGTGACTTCAACTCTATGTGGGTGCGGAGACACACCCCCCAAAGCTTCCTCCCCCTTTCCCCCTTACCTGAAATGTGTGGTCATGTCATGTCATGTCATTCATTAAATAGTTGGCCAAACTACTGCGCTGCAGGGCCCAGTTCTGGCTTAGCTGCTGGGCAGCAAATGCAAAATGTGGCCTATTGACACTTGTGTTCAACTAAGCTTCTGGGCTTATTTAACTGTGTTCTAAATAGTGCTTGTACATCCACAGCTATTTTATTCTTTCTCTACCTTTATTCTAAAAATAAAAGAGTAAAGTAGAGGCATTCATTCATTTACGCATCCATTCCTTCAGGAGAGGAGAAGGCAAGGCCGGCTCCAATGTTCTCCCGACTCTTTCTTGGTCTTTGGGGTAGGGAACTTGGGACTCAGAGCTGCTCCACCTGCTGTCGTAAAGGCACCCTCCTCCCATCACAGTTTCTGAGAACCTGGTCCCAGGCAACCCCACTCTGGAAGGCAGGGGAAGAATAGGAGGGGCCAGTTCCTGCCCCAGGGACTGTGGCCTCCTCTGAGTTAGGAAATGGACCCAGCTTCTCCAACTTCCAGATGGGGCCTTTTGGAAGCTCATACAGCCACTTCCATTCCTGATGTTGTCCGAGGGCCTCTGACTGTTGCTGAGCTGCCTCTGTGTCTGGTTGGCAGGCCCACGGCTGCACTGACCATGGAACTCTGCACCTGGTGTAGACCCCGCTCTGCGCTAAGGAGCCAGAGACCTTGCGGGCAGCTTCCCCTCTGGGCTGACAGAGAGGGGCTTGGAGGCATGGAGATGGTCATGGGGATTGATTGAGAGAATTGGTGAGTGTGGTGGTTTAGAATCCCCAGGTCCCACATTGTTGTAAGGCACAGAGGGCGACAAACAGTGGCAACATGAGCTTGGTGCCTTGGGCATCTCAGTTCTGCCACCACAAGTGGGCTGTGATGAATGGAACTGGGGTGAGAGGAAGGGTCAAGAATGGGCAACAGGACACTTAAGGGATGGTGTGACAGGGCAAATGGAGGAGAAGCTGGGGTCAGAAGTCCTAATCAAGTAACAGGTCTAGGCACAGAGTCCATGACAGGCGTTCTGGAGTCCGTGGCTCTGGGGCGTGGCTTCGCTCTCCACCTGCCCTCTGAGGATGGCTGCAGGTGGGCTTGCTACCATCACAGCCCGTGGGTAGGTAAGGGTCTGGCTTCCCAAATTAAACGCAGTCAGGGTGGCATTTACTGAGTGTTACGTGTCAGGCAATGTGCTAAGTCCTTGACATTGTACCATCTCAGTAAAGCCTCATAACCACCCATGAGGTCAATACTGTTATTATTCCCATTTGATAGCTGTGCACACAGTAGCTTGGAGAAGTCAAGGGCCTGATCTAAAGTCACATGGCTACACACCACTGGGGCCAGGATTTCGGAACCCAGGCTGCTCTCTACTCAGTTGAGGTTCTCTCAGACCTCTAGATCTTCCTCTTCCTCCCCAGCTCCACCTCCTTCAGCCTTTCACAGCCCAGCAGCATGGAAAGGGCCTGGAAGAGGAGGGAGAAGAAGTCAAGTTTGAGGCTATATTTTGGCTCCTTGGTCAAAGGTGGGGTGCGGAAATAAGGGTGGAGAGTCTGGGGATTTTCTGGAGATTTCGCTGCACCAAGATGTTGACCGTCTCCTCCCAGAAGAAAACAGATGAGCAAACTGCTCTGGAAAGTAAATTTTTTTTTTTTTTTTTTTTTTTTTTCTTTTTTGAGACGGAGTCTCGCTGTGTCGCCCAGGCTGGAGTGCAGTGGCCGGATCTCAGCTCACTGCAAGCTCTGCCTCCCAGGTTTTTACGCCATTCTCCTGCCTCAGCTTCCTGAGTAGCCGGGACTACAGGCGCCCACCACCTCGCCCGGCTCGTTTTTTGTATTTTTTAGTAGAGACGGGGTTTCACCGTGTTAGCCAGGATGGTCTCGAACTCCTGACCTCGTGATCCGCCCGTCTCGGCCTCCCAAAGTGCTGGGATTACAGGCTTGAGCCACCGCGCCCGGCGGAAAGTAAATTTTTTAAATTAAAAGTAAGTTTTTCCTTTTGGCAAACACAAATGCAGTATATCCTTTGCAGGGGAAAGCTAGAAAATACAGAGAAGCAAAAATAAAAATATAAAATACCTTTGTAGTACACAAAGGTGATGACTACTAAAATCTTGCTTTTTTTTTTTTTTTTTTTCTTTTTTTTTTACACAGGTTCTTACTCTGTCACCCATGCTGGAGTGCAGTGGTACAATCATGGCTCACTGTGACCTTGAACCCCTGGGCTTAAGGATCTTCCTGCCTCAGCCTCCCAAGTAGCTGAGACTACAGGTGTGTGCTATCATGCCTGGCTAATTTGCAAAAAAAAAAAAAAAAAGAAAGAAGGAAAGAAAAAAGAAAATAAAATTATAGAGACAGGGTCTGCCTACCTTGCCCAGGCTGGTCTTGAAGTCCTGGCCCCAATCAACCTTCCCTCCTTAGCCTCCTGAGTCTTTCCAGGATTACAAGTACGAGCCACCACATCTGGCCTGCATATATTTTTGCAAATTCTTTCCTAAGTACCGACACATACACACATATACTTTTCATATTCTTCTATTTTTTTTTACTTCTATTTCATGGAAGGACATTATTTTTTTAAAAGCAAAAATGCTATTATTTGGAAACTTTCTTTTTTCACTCAATAATTTATCTGAACATCTTCCCAAATCAGGACATATTCATCGACTCTATTACATTCAGTGATTGTGTGGCATCCTGTTTTATGGCAGCACCGTAATTCATTGAACTCATTTCCTAATGGTAGATATTTAGGAATTTCCAATTTTCTGTTCCTGCTAAGATTAACAGTTCTAGCTAAATCTCAGTGCATCCTTATAGAATCTTAATGTGAAATTGATGGATCTAAAGGTGTATATTGCCCAACTGCCCTCAGGAGAGATTGTAGCTATTTATTCTCACAGTGTTTGAGACTCGCCACAGCCCCACCCCCAACACACACACAAACGCGTTGTTGTTATTCATGGGAATATTCTTTCGTTAGGAAAAAAAAAGGGTTGACAACTTGATACATGAAATGCTATCTCATTATTGTTTTATTTAGCATTTCTTTAATTATTAATTGGGGTCAACAGGTTTTCATGTGCCCATTAGCCATTTTTATTTTGTCTTTGTGAATTGCCCATTCATGTCTTTTGTTCATTTCTCTGTTGGATATTCTTTCTAACACAGTTGTCTTATTTTAGGTGAGTCATTCTTAGCTCTGGCATATTAGAATCGCCTGGAAGACTTTTTAAAACACACACACCACACACACACGCACACATACACACACCCCACACACAAGGAAAGCAGGCAAGAAAGCGTCCCATCTCAAGATAAATATTTGGTGGGGCATGGGTATGAGTATTTTTTGAAGTGTTCTTGTGCTTCTAATTTGCAGCCGTGGTTGAAAACCACTGTTATAAATTAGATTTCTCCCACTGTCTGGCTCCAAATGCTTTCATGCAGAATCTATTCTCATTTTGTTGACACCCAGTTTTCTCTTATGAAAAATGGGCAGCAGAATTGCAAAGCAACACAGCACCCCCTCCCAAATTCTGCAAATCCCATGGGGGAGACCGAAGTTTCGGGAAGGAGGGTGAGACAGACGCTGTGGTCAGGCTGTTTGCCAGGTGGATTGGGAAAAATTAAAAGAGCTTTCTCAAGCAATGAGACTTGCCCTGTAGACAGTGTGAGCTCTCAGTGGAGGAGGAGAGAGCTGGGGTCTTATGGGACATTTGCTTCTCTGTTGCACCCATCTTCAGATACATAGCAATCTTACCCTTTCGAGGACTTCGAGGCTGAAGATGAGCACTTTACCTGAGGCAGTTCATCTCCTTTCGTGAGAGACTGGAGAAGTTTGGGCCCAAGGAACTGAGTCCTTCAGGAGACAACATGTCGTGACATCAGAGGAATCCCTTGGGGGTACAGGGACTCCTCCACCACTTCTAGCCCTCTTGAGGGATTTATGACATTCTCAAACTTACTTAAATTCATTTGTATTAAAACGCACAGGAGCCACTCCCCTTCCTCTTCACCTCTGTTCCACCTCAGAGCATGGGGTCCCACCTGGGGGACAGGATGAATGAAAGGGTCTTTCCAGTGTTCAGTCAGGAAGGTCCCTGGAAACCCCTAGGCTGGCTCAGTGCCCCTCCATGTTGGAGACTGCTGAGGCCTCGTGGAGGATGACAGCAAATTTGGGTCCTCCAGGTGCTGTTGCTCCTGAAGTTGGAAGAATATGGTCAACGGCCTGAATCCTGCTAGTCCACTTGGTGTCAGTGTGTGGTCCTGGGCCTCAGTTTCTGCATCTGTAAAATGGAGATAGTAATGTTGATAGTCAAGGTTACTAACAGGACTGAAAACACAGCACATACAACACTGTAGCTGCTTGATTAATGCCAGGGGTGCTCTGTGGAGGTCCTTTCATGCCCTCACCCTCTCCAGTCAGGGCTAAGGGTTTTGAGTTTAGCTCCAGACTCTCCATCCTTTCTTTTTTCTTCTGAGATGGAGTTTCACTCTCGTTGCCCAGGCTAGAGTGCAATGGCGTGATCTCAGCTCATCGCAACCTCCTCTGCCTCCCGAGTTCAAGCAATTCTCCTGCCTCAGCTTCCCAAGTAGCTGGGATTACAGGCATGCTCACCATGCCTGGCTAATTTTGTTAGAGGTGGGGTTTCACCATATTGGTCAGGCTGGTCTCAAACTCCCGACCTCAGGTGAGCCACCTGCCCTGGTTTCCCAAAGTGCTGGGATTACCCGCATGAGCCACTGTGCCCGTTGACTCTCCATCCTTTCATCCCCAAGTCATCCTCTACTCATTCCATTGCCTCAGGGGTACAAGAGGCAACCCCCACTCAACTGGTCCCCCAGCCTCCAGCACCGTGCAGCACCTATGCCAGAAGCTATGCCCCTTGGCTGGCATCCTCTATCCTCTCTCCCACCCTCTCCCTGTGAACCCCAAGCAACCTCAACCAGTTCCTCGCTACCCTTGCACTTTGCTGCCTAGACTTGACTTTAGACATTCTATTGTAAATTTAATTTTTATTGAGCACTTACTCTGTGCCAGGGACCATGTTTTGTATTCATTACCTTATTAATTACTCACAAAAACCTTTCATTATCCCATTTTACAGATGGGAAAGCCAGACTAGTTGGTGAAAACTGCCCAAAGCTACAGGGGCATCAGGGAGCAGAGCTGGTACTCTGACCCCATCCCGCTTTACTGACCTCCTAGGAAGCTTAGATTTCAGGGGATGTCCTCTGTCCCTCCCCTGAGCTCCCACTGCGTCCTACTCCTCTCTCTCTTCCACACTTGCCCCATCCTGCCCCACGCTGCGATTTTCTGGCTACCGCTTATCTCCACTGACCGTGATGAGTTCCTCCAAGGCAGAACACATGTCTTTGTAGTTTATTCATCTTTGAGTCTGGCACAATGCTTAGAACATTGCAGGTTCTTAAATTATTTTTCTAATTCAAAAGTAACACGTGCTCATTATGGAAAACAGAAAAAATAAAGCAGAAACCAAATATCACCTATGAACCCATCACCCAAAGAAAATCATTGTTAATATTTTGACAAACTTTCTTCCAGTCCTTTTTAAAAATATATTTTTCCTTAGGCAAATAATACGTATTTTGCATAAAGTAGGTATCATACAATACCATTTTCTACGCTGCTTTTCACCTCATATCACGAGCAATTCTCCATGTCATTAGAACTGTTTTGAAAATGGGATTTTTTGATGGCTGCAGATTGTTCTCGCATGTGACTGAGCACTCTTCTTTAAGCTCCTCCCACATTGTTGGGTTTTTCTGTTTGTTTCTGAGACGGAGTCTTGCTCCATTGCCCAGGCTGGAGTGCAGTGGCTAGATCTTGGCTCACTGCAACCTCTGCTTCCTGGGTTCAAGCAATTCTCCTGCCTCAGCCTCACAAGTAGCTGGGATAACAGGTGCCACGCCCGGCTAATTTTTTGTATTTTGGGTAGAGACGGAGTTTTGCCATGTTGGCCAGGCTGGTCTCGAACTCCACCCCCCTCCTCCCAAAGTGCTGTGATTCCAATTGTGAGCCACTGTGCCTGGCCTATTGTTGGTCATTTAAGGCCTCTCTGATTATTCCCATGGAAGAAATTCCTGAAGTAGAATTGCTGGGATAAAGAAAAGGAGTATGTCCAGGCTCTTGACAGCACAACTGGCCCTGAACAAACCCCTGCTCTATCAAACCCTCTCCCATCCTCCCCAAGCAGACCAGCCAGAAAGCCCCATCTTCTGGGGTCCTCCTCTCATCCCTAATCCCCAGCCCCCAACCCCCTACAACTCATTAAAAGGCTTAGAAGCAGGTGAGAGGGTCACCTGGAAGATGGTACTTGAGAGACCTGGCTGGCCTAGCCCAAATCTCCCCTCACTGTGATCTGTACTCCACCATCAGAATCACCCTGAGTCAAGGGCAGGGTGATTCCAAGGTTGTTGGCTGCAAAATGGACTTCTGGTGGGAGACACTGTGCAGTAAGCCAACAGTTCTTAACAAACCATGGCCTTAACCCTCCCTGTCACTAGGTTAGGAGCAGAGACTTGGGTCTCAGGAGATGGGACACATTATAGAGTTATGAATATGTTAAATTTTATTGTAAATATTATGTAAACATATTTTAAAATATTCTGGAAAAAAAGACAAAAAGTTATGGTCACATCTTTTGAATTATTCCACATTTTTTCTAGGTGGAAAAAGAACGGAAGTAGTTCCTTCCTATGAAATGGGAATAATCTTCAGTGAAGGTTGAAAGTATCTTCAAATGTATCCCAAACCTTCTGGGATAGATTTTCACTCAGCCTATAAATGACATCCATGAAGCAAGGGTCCATGTTCCCATGTGAGCCATGCCAGGTGCTGTGAGCCGCTCAGACCATCGACAATAGAGGGTCGGAGTGCTTTTTCAGCTCCATTGTCAACAACTTGGGAGGTAATCTAAACAGATACTAAGTGGATCAATCCTTTGAGGAAATCTGTGTCAATTTCCAAGTCACTCCTGGTCATCACCCAGGAAAGACCATTTTTATTAAAGAACCCCAGGGCTGCCTGCAGGAACCATTTTCCCTGTCTCACCAGTCAATAATCAGCAGGACACCCTGCTATTTGAGGGAACAAAGGCAGGGTCGCTGTCCACGAGGGGCTCAGTTCACCCTCCGGCTCTGTCCACCCTCCGGCGGGGTCTAGGCTCCAGAGCCAAGGTTCTCAAGCTTCCACAGCGTAAAAACCGCCTGGAGGTCCACAACACCCAGTCTGCTGGTGCAGGGGTTCTGATCCAGAAGGTCTCGGGTGGCTACAGGAGCCGCATATTTTTCCACCCAGGTCCCTGGGGATGCGGCTCTTGGCCCCAGAACTGGGCCCAGGAGGTCAGAGGGAGTGACCGCAAGGCGCGGCGCCGCGGGGAGACAGCCCGGGCTCAGATCCCAGGGTGGAGGCGGGGACGAGCGCCCGGCAGAAAGGGCGGGGGGCGCCGAGGCGCCTGGAGCGGCCGCCGGGCCTGGGGAGCGCGACGCGGAAGCCGCCAGAGGCCGGAAGCGGGGGCGCCCTCGAGCGGGCGGGCGGCGGCCCTGCGGCTCCGGGCGGTTCGGCGGGGCGCCGCGGCGCGGCCGCCCGCAAGCTCCCAGGCGCTGGTCCAGCCACCCCGGCCGGCTCGCGTGGCTCCGGGGGAGCGGCTGAGAGTGAAGCGCGGAGAGGGCGTTTCGGATGCTGCTGGGGCGGCAGCTCAGGTGGCCTCTGAAGAGGGAATGGAGCTTCCCCCTGCCCCCCAGAGCGCCCGCAGCCCCGGCCCCCCGCATCCTCGCGTCCTGAACCCAGCGGCCAGAGCCGGCCGGGCGCCCCCTCGGCTTTCCAGTCCTCGTGCGTCCCCCGGGGCCGAGGCGCAAGGAGGGACGGCCGGCTGAGGCCTCTCACGCCTTCGCTCCCGAGTGTCCAGGCGGATAGGGTCCCTGCCTCTCCAACCCCTCCTCTCTCCTGGCTTCCTGTCACCCGGGCACAGGGCGCTCCTCCTTGGCCACAAGAGACAGAAGTCTTCAAACGCACACCCCCACACCCCAACCCTCTCCAAACACACTCTGGGCGCTGGCCACTGGTTCTCCTTCCTCCTTCCTTCCTTCTTTTTTTTTTTTTTTTTTGATAGAGTCTTGCTCTGTCGCCCAGGCTGGAGTGCAGTGGCACGATCTCGGCTCACTGCAACCTCCGCCTCCCTGGTTCAAGCGATTCTCTTGCCTCAGCCTCCCAAGTAGCTGGGATTACAGGCGCCAACCACCACGCCCGGCTAATATTTTTGTATTTTTAGTAGAGACGGAGTTTCACCATGTTGGCCAGGCTAGTCTCAAACTACTGACCTCAAGTGATGCGCCCGCCTCGGCCTCCCAAAGTGCTGAGATTACAAGCGTGAGCCACCTCGCCTGGACCTTTTCTTCCTTTTTTTTTTTTTTTAAGAGAGGAAGATCCCGCCCCTTACCCAGGCTGGATTCGAACTCCGGGGCTTAAGCGATCCTCCCGCCTCAGCCTCTCCTGCAGCCAGGACTGCAGGCGCGCGCCACCACGCCCGGCATAGCCACCCGCGTTCTATCCCCAGCGCAGCTCCTTAGAGCTGATGACCTTTAACAGCTCACTTCACCTCCCTGTCCTCAGTTTCTCCTTCTTGAAAGGAACTGGGTTAGATGGGGATGGTTTCTGAGGCTCCTTCCAGCTCAATTGTCCACCTTAAAGGTGTAAGTGGCAGAGGGTGGAACACCCGGGTCTGGTTCAGGGAGGAGAGCTGGGGGTAAAGGCAGGCCAGGGACTGCGAGGTGGGTGGAAGAAAGGAAAACAGGAGGCAGGAGAGCGGGGCATGGAGGATACCTTTGCCAGCCTAGCCTAAGAGCAGGCTGGCAGAGCCCCAAGAGCCTATACTACGGAAGGCCCCCATGGGAATCCCCTCACTCTCTGGGTGCCTGAGTTTGCAGAAATCTGTTTGCCAGAGAATGAGGGAAGGAACAGGAAGGAACGTGCCGGCAGGACTGGAAAATCCAGCTGGGCAGGAGATAACTGCACCTCACACTGGAGGCTGAAGCTTTGCTTGGCTCTGCCCCTGTGTCACGTGTCAGTAAGGCTGCTAGACCCCAGGAAGCCGCGCCAAGGGAAGTGACTACTACCGGGCTGCAGGCTCCTGTGCAGAATGTCTAGTAGCCTTTATCTTTGGGGCCATACACATGTGCTTCCAAGACTGTAGGCAGATGACGTTCAATATAAATCCACTTTCCTATACATTTACTCAATGAGTTCAAAGATGCTTTTCGTTTACAAGCTTGGTGGCAGCTTCCAACACATTAACCCAAAGGCCTTCATGTTCTCCCCAGCCTACCACTTTGTCCCTCTGCAGAAAGGGAACCTCCTGCAAAATGTCCAGATGGTTCAGAGAAGTATATATAACAGGCCGGTTGCAAGTGGCAGGAACGTCCCTCTAAGGAGTTTAAAGACGTGTGTGTGTGTGTGTACATGCGTATGCATGTATATAATTTATTTTCTGCTCAAATAATTTTGGTAAAGGTAATTAACTAAAGGTAAATAACTAACCTTTACCAAGAGCAGGGATGTGGCTGGGCCCAGAATGCAAGACTCTCCAATAGCAGCTCCCAAGCTTAACAAGTTAAAGTCACACTGCAACTTTTCTCCAAAATTCTAGTTAAAGGCTGAGGCCGTCACCAAGCAATTGTTGCCAAGAACTCAGGATGTGGTTGGAGGGGCCTGCGCCAGAGGTCCACTTCTGAACCAATCAGCAGGGCCCGGGGGGTGGGCCATGTTCTGCTTACCTCACAGCTTCCACACCCTCAGGGTTTTGGGAACTGGAGGCAGGTGGACAGCCCCAGGAGTCATAATGAGAAGAAATGCTACCTCAGTGCAGTGGACGAACGTGCAAACCACACAGAAAGTTTGAAAAAGGTCTACTGTAGGCTTTGCTTTCTGGTTATGGCTCCAAGATACAAAGTGCCTCACACTCCGGCACTGATGAAGTCCATACGGTTCCTAGGTTGACACCCACCAGTCAGTCAATGGGAGAGCTGGGACCAGAGGGCTGACTTGACCTGTTCAGCAGGAGTGTCCAAGGCCTTTGTGGGTGGTGGTGCAGGTTGTGCGTGTGAATAATGAGGGCAGTTCATCATTACTCAGGACACAACACCTTGGCGATCTTCAGAAACATTAGAAACAGAGCTTCCAAAGTACCTACTCACACGCCACCTCTCTGGAGGTAATCGCTGTGCTGTGGCTCTTAATGAGCCACTCTCCACATGGCCTGAGGCCTGGCACTGTGGGGATTCCCTCTGTCCCTGAGTCATGGGCCTCTGCTACTGAACTGTGAATAGGGACTGGGTCAATGACAGCGGGACAGCTGGCCCAGGGAGCAGGGTTGGGGTGGGGGCTGCTGGGAAGCTGCCCTGTTAATCTCTCTCTGCCATAGAAGGCACTCCTTGGGTGACCCCTGTGACTTTGAGGCAGAACAGGGAAAGAGAGTGGGTGTTAACCTTGAGCCTAAGGCTCCTTCTCCATCTGTGGGACTGTAAGCCACCTCTCCTGGGCTGAGGGGCTCTGGAAGGAGGCTTGGCTGCTCCTCAGCACTTGGGGAACGGTTTTTCAGGCACACACACTTGAGCTCCATAACCTCCCAGATTCCCACCGCCCCTGCTTGACTCTTCGCCTGTCTCCCCTTCCCGGCATGACCCCCTCTGAATTCCTTTGACTGTTCTCTGGTTGTCAGTCTGACAGTGAGAGGTGTGTAAAGCATGAGGTGACCTTGGGCAAGTTGTTCAACCTTAGTGTTATCACCTGTAGAATGGAGAAAACAAGACTACACACTTTGGAGGTAATTGTATGTTCCAGTGAAATAACAGAGCTTGAGAGGTCCTGTAGGCACGTGGACCTGGAGCCAGACCCTCTGGGTTCAGATCTGTCCTGCCATGTGTTTTGGGGCAAGTTACTTTCCTGTGCCTTAGTTTTATCATCTGTAAAGTGAGATGAGAATAATGATACCTATTTCTTAGGACTCTTGGGAGATTCAATGAGCAAATACACAGAAAACACCTTGAACAGGGCCTGGCGCTAAATGCTGGGTGGAGAGCTAGCTATTATTGTCGTTGTCATAGAGCTTAATATTGTGCTGTGCATACAGGAAGCTCTCAAGAAATGATAACTCAGCAAAAGAAAATAAAACAAAACCCGAACCTGCCTCCTTCAGTCGGGCCTTGTCTCCTAAATGAGCCTGAGCTCCTGGGTGAGGCGTGGGCACAGCAGGAATTTCACACAGTTTTGATCGTGTATCCGAAGAGCTGCTGGACACTGTGTTTTTCTTACCCTTCTTTTTGGGGGTGGAGTGAGGCTGTCACAAACTCCCTTGGGAAACTGATGAAAGCTACAGACCCTCTCCCCAGAAAGGTGCTTGGAAGCAAATGTTCACAATATGTTGCACACAGTTTCAGGGGGTTCCTGGGCTCCTCGGGAGCGGGGCTGAGGAGCTCTGTTTTAGATGATGCACTGTGCCGTGTCTCATTTGTTGCTTTGATCCCAACAAAACACAAGCTAGCCCTGCTCCTTTGCTCATCGGTGAGTTGTACCCCAGCTTCCACCCTGGCTCCAGGGACTCTCCTTGATTCCTCTGCCCGGGCCCTCTGGCTCAGTACCAGCTCCAAGCTACAAAACTTGGCTGGGAGTTGAATGCAGAACCTGTTCAGCATTTGAAGGCTAAGAAAGAAAAAGGAGGAAAAAAGTAGACTCGACTTAGAAAAAAATCAGACAAAAGAAATCATCCTCCAAGCCAAGTGCTATAATTCACAGGGCTCATATTTGCTGAGTGAGACTAAATGGTATTTATGGCCAAGCGGCCCTGGATTCACCCTGGGTTGAGTGATCCAGGAGTTGCCCGAAGTCTGGTGGAGAGGGCGGGGCGGGCCTAAGGGCTGGAAGACCAGACACCTTGCACAGGGAGACTTTGTTGCTGTTCACAGATGATGTGGTTTTTGCCCTGCTTAATGTTAAGTGTAGTTTCAGAATTTTGTATGTGTTTCTGGGAAGATAATAGCCTCAAACTATATTACTTGGGGTAGATGATGTACTTAGAATTGGATTATTTGCCGTAGGGCCATTCGTTAATACACTCATTCATTCAAGGTTGATGAGGTGCCTTCTTTGTATGAAAGGCTGTTCTAGGCACTGGGGGTACAGTAGTGATTGTGGCAATAACGGTCCCTGTCCTAATTAAGTCGACAGTGTTGGCAGGAGAGACAAAGAACACAAAATAAACAGTAAATATATCTTGGATGATATTGTGTGCCAAGAAGAAAAATACAGTAGGCTGGGATCTAGAGAAGGTTGGGGGGCACACTTTCAGTGAATGGTCAGGAAAGGCTTCTTTTGCAGCAGAGGCTGAAGTGGGAAGGGAGGGAGTTCAGCACAGGTCTGAGGAAGGCCCCTCTGAGGAAGGAGGACCAGGTACCAGGTGACCAATCCTGATGGGGCTGGGATAGCCCAGTAGGAGTGATGACCCACAGGGTCAGTTCCCACTGCTGGGGGTTTCCAGATGACGAGGTTGTTGAGCACCCCCATGCTTATGGATACCATGAGAGGAAGCGTAGGAGATAGAGGGACAAGCTAAATGACACTAGGAGGAGACAATCAGATAAATCCAGAATGTGGGACATTCTATAAGACAACTAGCCTGATCTCTTCAAAAAATCCATTTAATGAAAAATAAAGGTGAAGCCATAAAAAAGAATGAGATCATGTCCTTTGCAGCAACTAGGGGCAGCTGGAAGCCATAATCCTAAGCAAATTAATGTGAGACAGAAAACCAAATACTACATGTTCTCATGTAAGTGGGAGCTGAACACTGGGTACTCATGGACATACATAAAGATGGCAACAATAGATACCAGAGACTACTAGAGAGGAGAGAGAGGGAGAAGGGGAAAGGTTGAAAAACTATTGCATACTATGTTCACTAGCTGGGTGGCAGGATCGTTCATACCCCAAACCTCACATTATACAATATACCCAGGTAGCAAGTCTGTACATATACCCCCTGAATCTAAAATAAAAGTTGAAATTATGAAGAAAAAGAAAAAGATAGGAGAACTGTTCTAGATGAAAAAAATACATACAACCAAATGAGATGTATTGTCCTTGAGCAGCCCCTGGTTTGAACACGCAAGCTGTAAAAGACATTTTAGGGACATTTGGGGGAATTCAAATATAGACTTCATTTCAAATGGGAGTCAGAAATTATGTTTAACTGTCTTAGGTGTGATAACAGTGTTGAGGTTAGATATGGAAAATCATCTCTTTATTTTGGATATGGTGTTGCTATGTGTGGGTGACATGGGAGAATGTCCATAATTTATTCTAAAAATTTTCAGCAAAATAAGTAAATAAAATCTAAGATATTTGAAGTTAGGGATGGCTTGAGGGAGGAAGATGAGATACCCTAAAGGACACCACTCACCTTCCTGGGCTTGGCCAGGTACCAGATGCTTGACAAACCCAAGGGTGAACACTCTGTGTGTTCGGGATGGAACACACAAACACCTGGCACACAGTAGGTGCTTAATAGAAGTTGAATGAATGGATGGATGGATAGTCTTTGTTGGGATTTACTTCCCAGGATGGGCCCTGGCTGATCACTCCCTCTGCACATGTTCACATCCTACCCACCTTGCAGGCCACCAGAAGACAATTAAAAACGTGGGCCCATCATAAGACAATTAAAAATGTGGACAGGTTGCCAAGGGTCACCTTTTATGGACATGCCTATGAGATCCCTCTGAGGTGTCTTTGGGTGATTCTGGGCCACATGGCTGTCTACCCAAACTGAGCCCCTTCCCAGCCTCCTGACGGGGCATACTTCTGTAGCCTCATCATTAAGTCAAGAGTAGGTTGCTCATAATCATTTGATCATGAACAGCTGACCTGGTGGTCCTCATTATTTCGTTGAATCAGGTGCTGCATCTTAAATACCCTAATGCCCTAAAAAGTTCCCAACTCAGGCAGTATACATCGTAGATACTCACTAAGATCTTGGTGCCCTAAACAATAACACGTAACGTTTATTGAGCACTTACTATTTCTAAGTGTTATGCTAAATGGTTGTTGATGTTGCTGTTATACCCTATGGAGATTCATGTGCTAAGGGTTTAGTGCTCTGGTCTGAATGTTTGTGTCTCCCTCAAAATTTATATGTTGAAACCAAATCCCCAATGTGGTGGTGTTAAGAGTTGGGACACCTGGGAGGTGTTAGGCCATGAGGGCAGAGCCCTTGTGAGTGGGATCAGTGCTCCTATAAAAGGGGCCTGGGCGGGTGCTTGCCCCTTCCTCCAGGTGAGGACGCTGTAGGAAGGCATCTGTGAAGCGGAGAGTGTACGTTTACCAGACGTGGAGTCTGCTGGCACCTTGATCTCGGACTTTGCAGCTTCCAGAACCGTAAGCAACACATTTCTGTTGTTTATAAATCATCCAGTCTAATGTATTTTGTTATAACAGCCCAAACAGATGAAGACAATGAGTTATCTCTAACTCCCCTAAGTAGGCTATTTTGGTATTTTTTACTTTAATTCCTAGCCACACTTTACATACTGGTCCATGGTCTCACAACAGAAGTGGCGGTGCCCTCATTCGAACTCTGGCTGCCACTTTTCTGCCTCTTTTCCCGGAGCAATGCACAGGCCACCTCTTCTGTGACTCTTGAGGGCTCAGGATTCCTCATGTCCTGGGGCTGGTGTATGTTTGAGGACAGTGGCCTAAGCAAGCCGTGAGCTGGCAGGGCCCCAGAGCTGCCTCATGCATAAAACACAGTTTCAGTTATGAGTTTTGTTTTCTACCAAGCGCCATGTTGAAATGATTATCTAAAATCACGCCTGCCCTTTCTTTCATGATCCTTCAGAAGCACACCACAAGACCATGAAAACTCGGGCAGATTGACAGGTGTCTCCTTTTACGGATGTGCCCGGGAGGACCCTCTCCCCAGAGGTCAGCCCTATGGAGGTGCGGCACCCACCCCGCTTCAGCAGGGAAAACCATCATGTCTTCAAGCACCTTTGGGTTTCTTGTCAGTCAGTGGGGAAAGGGATTCCCAGCAGGTCCCCAGGAGCATTTGCAGCCCGGACCCATCACCTTTTCTTCTCTTTGCTCTTCTGTTAGTGCTGGGTTGCCCTCCATTTCCCTTCAGTGGAGGCTGATATTAGATAAATACCAGCTGTCACCGGTGGGCTCTGCCCAGATTTTCTCTCCCTGATTGCATCCTTTCAACAGGTGTCTGGTGACACAGAGCCCATGTGGTCCTGTCTGCCTCACAGATGTTAGATTCCAGCAAAAAAAAAAAAAAAAGCCCACAACCCTGGGGTGGAAAAGAAGTGTCCAGATTTTACTGAAAATGAGGCTTTCTAGGGCTGCTGATGAAGCCGTTTTCTTTCCAAACATCTGAAACAGCAAAAGCAGATTGTAAATGAAGAGGGAGTTACAAGATAGTAGCTGAAGGGAAGCAACACCTGCCTGTCTTCTGGGTTGCAGCTGTTGCCGCATGGCCAGGACAGCAGTGGCCAGGAAAGCTGATTTAACAGGGTGGGGGAGAAGGGATCACCGTGGAATAGGGGTGCCAAGACAGATATTAGGTTAAGGGGAAGAGAGCTCAGGCGTCGTCTTTGAGCCAAGGGAAAGCATTTTATCTGACAAGAGCTTGAACTGGCCCATGCCATTCTCTGATTCCTACCCAGATCAAAGTTCAGACTCCCAAGGCAACTCAGCAGAAATGAAGTGAAATAAATGGCAACCCCACTCCCCCAATGCTTCCCCGGACTGAAGTGTTCTATGAGGAGCTGGACAGTCCTTCTGGAGACAGCAAGACTTCCCTCCTCCCACTGAGTAAAAATACCGATTTTGGTAAAACGTCTCCATTGAGCTGAGGGTCTCTTTTAAGCCATGGCTTGAATTTATTATGAGCTCAGTGGCTCATGCCTGTAATCCCAGCACTCTGGGAGGCTGAGGCGGGCAGATAACCTGAGATCAGGAGTTCAAGGCCAACCTGGCCAACATGGTGAAACTCCATCTCTACTAAAAAATATAAAAATTAGCTGGACGTGATGGTACACACCTGTAGTCCCAGCTACTTGGGAGGCTGAGGCAGGAGAGTCGCTTGAACCTGGGAGGTGGATGTTGCAGTAAGCCAAGATCGCACCACTGCACTCTAGCCTGGGCAACAGAGCAAGACTCCGTCTAAAAAAAAATTATTTTTGTAGAGACAGGGTCTCACTATGTTGCCCAGGCTGGTCTTGAACTCCTGGCCTTCAGCCATCTTCCTGCATCAGCCTCTCAAAGCGCTGGGATTACAGGTGTGAGCCACCGTGCCCGGGCTATGTGACTTGAATTGATAACAGGAGATCCCCCAGTGTGGCTTGCTTTGGCAGTAATCCTGCTGGGTTTGGGGGTCCTTGAGCCATGTTGGGAAGCCTGGTCCCAGAGCTACAAAGTCAGGAGCAACTCCACCTACCCTGCCTGCACCACCTCCAGCCCAAACTTGGAAGTCTTGCTTTGGATAACAGAAAAAAAAGGTGGGGGTTTGGGTATGGTGAGGCTGACAGTGGATGGGGCAGGTTTCCTTAGGAGCATGCCCTCAGGTGTTCCTGTGGCGTCACACTCAGCAACTGAGAGGCGTCTTTACTGATTTCCTCCAGCCATCCACTCGGGTCTCTCCTACAGTGCTGCGTACATACTTTTCAACCGGGGGGTTTCTGGTGCTGTGGGCTGTAGAGCTGTACCCTGGGAGTAGGATCACCCCATATCCAGTTCTTACCTGCTGGTTACACAAGGTAGGGATTGAGACAAAAGCCAACAGAAACAAATAGCTTTTGACAGAATGGAAACCCGAACGGTTTGGGGGATTGCTTCAGAGCTTGGAGAGCTGAGTTAGTGATTGATAGAATATGATATTTGGGGGGAAAATTTGGACAGGACTTGAGGTGAGGGTCACAATGTTTGCAGGCAGAGGCAAAGCACAGATTCAGGAAGGGTCCCTGTACATTCCCCTGAGGGGCTCATGCATAAACTGGTTTAGGAAGCAAACAAAATGAAAGTCTGCCCGTGCGCCAGGCACTGTGCCAGAGGACAGGGGACAAACATGAGCCCGATCCAGTCCCTGCTCTCAAGGAGTTCATGGCCTGAGGGAGAGAGACAAGCAAATCAGTCATCAGGAAGCAAGGTGAGAGGTGACATAACAGCCATCACCCCACTGAGGCTGATGCTCTGTGGCTAAGTGTTCAGGCTCTGATCCTTCAGATCTGGGCTCAAGACTTCTCTGCTTCCTGGCTCTGTGATCTTGGGGGAAGATACATCATGTCCTGTCTTGGTTTCCTTATCAGTAGAAGAGTTCAGGTACCTTTTAGGGTTACTGTGAGGATTAAGAGAGAGAATGTGAGGCCCAGTACCTGGCACTCAGCAGAGCTCTTAATAAATGTAAAGCAGTTTTATGATGAACATTACATGCTCAGAGAGATTTGCCAAGCAATCGCAGAGCTAGAGAGCCAGCTCTGTCTGTCGCGCTGGCCCAGAAAGGCTCCCTGAGGAAATGGGGCTGGCCGGCTGGGGAGAAAGGGTTTTCCCAAGAGACAAGCACGGGCCAGCCCTCAGTGGGCATTTGGTAACTAGCAAGGAGCTGGCAGGCCAGGTGGGAGCCTCCATGCAGAGAGGACTATCCCAGTGCTGTGGAACCTGCCAAGGAGCTGACTTTGTCCAGAGGGCAAGGGGGTGCCATGAAGGATGTTCAACAGGAAGAGAGCTTTCCATCGGCATAGTGGAAGGTTAAATTGGAGGTGGGACAGGCAGAGGAAGGTCAATGTGAGGCTGTTACAATAATCATGTAAGGATGATGAAGGCTTGAAGAGAGAGGCAATGGATACTTAGGAGGTGTCATTGACAGGACTCCAGGTCAATAGGATTAGGAGTGAGGAAGGGGAGCAGGCTGAGAGTGAACCTGAAGTGTGACAAATGGAGCAAGGGCCGTCTTAAGGCCAGGGGCATGGTGGGGTTGGGTGGAGGGTTGAAAGGCTGTGAGTACTTGCTTTTGTGGTGCACATGTTTAATTGCAGGAGTGTCTTGGGGACATCTAGGTGGGGATGGCCATAGGGCCGACAGAATAGTGGTGCAGGGCTGGGCACAGTGGCTCACACCTGTAATCCTAGGACTTTGGGAGGCCAAGGTGGGCACATCACTTGAGGCCAGGAGTTCGATACCAGCCTGGCCAACACGGGGAAACCCCATCTCTACCAAAAGTACAAAAATTAGCCGGGCTTGGTAGCATGCAGCTGTAGTCTCAGCTACTTGGGAGGCTGAGGCAGGAGAATCCTTGAACCTGGGAGGCGGAGGTCGCAGTGAGCCAAGACTGTGCCACTGAACTTCAGCCTGGGCAACAGAGTGAGAGGCTGTCTCAAAGAAAAAAAAAAAAAAAAAAAGGTGGCATAGCTCAGGGGGAGAGGCAAAGATGAGGATCTCCATTGAGATCATCATTAGCTGTTTTGATCAAGGATTCTGTAGAGGAAACACTGGGTAGGAGATGACAGCAGCCCTTCTTCTAAGGTAGACACAGCGCAGATCACAAAAGATCTCATTTTCCCTCCTTGACCCTTTTGTTCTTTGTGACTCTAGTCCCTGACCTTCAGGGGAGGGGTGGTGAGGCGGGAGAGGAACACGAGCTCTGGTCGAAAGAAGAGCTGGGAGCGAGCAAGCGAAAGGCTTTGAAGTCACAGTTTACAACAATAGTGACCAGTATTTTGTTCCCTAAATCCTGGTTTTTTGAAAACTGAAGGAAGGGAGCAGTTTTTGAAAGAGGTAAATTTGAAATAACATTAGGTAAAGTGATATGCAGCATTCTCACAGATGGTCCAGGCTGAAAAGATAACTGAAATGACAGATAATTGAAACAAAGCAGATCCCTTCAGGGCAACTTTAAGACAACCATATCCTCCTCCTATCTGCATCATTAACGACAGAACACTCATCTGGATGAATGAAAATAAACAGTTGTTTATTGAGGGCTTTCTATATGCCAGTGATGATATGGATCATCATTTAATCTCCCATCCTGATTAGATGTCATTTTATCTTCTACTTGTTTTATCATCCTTATGCTGCTTTTGGAGAACTAGTCAGTTTTTTTGTTTGTTTGTTTGTTTTTAAAGACAAGTCTCAGCCGGGTGCGATGGCTCACACCTGTAATCCCAGCACGTGGGGAGGCTGAGGCCAGTGGATCATGAGGTCAGGAGTTCGAGACCAGCCTGACCAACATGGTGAAACCCTGTCTCTACTAAAAATACAAAAATTAGCCAGGGGTGGTGGCACACGCCTGTAATCCCAGCTACTCTGGAGGCTGAGGCAGGAGAATCGCTTGAACCCAGGAGGTGGAGGTTACAGTGAGCCAAGATCTCGCCACTGCACTCCAGTCTGGGCAACAGAGGGGGAGACTCCGTCTCAAACAAACAAACAAACAAACAAAACAAAACGAAAGAAAACGGAGTCTCACTATGTTGCTCAGGCTGGTCTCGAACTCCTGGGCACAAGTGATCCTCCTGCCTCGGCCTTCTGAGTAACCAGGACTACAGGTGTGTGCCACCAGGCCAGGCAGCCACAGAAATGTTTAAGCTGCATGAGGTTTTGGGGAGCGTCTGTAAAAATGCTCAGGATGGCCCATGAGATGCCACAGGTGTAATGTGATTGGATTTGGCAAGGCTTCACCTGTTCTTATGACTGGTGGGCAAGATGAAGAAATGTGGGCATCACTGGGTTGAGAAGCCGCACCCAGGGTCTTCCTGGCACACTGGATGTCTTACTGGTCAACATTTTGTGTCAGTGATTTGGATTATGAAGGATGTTTATCAATCTGTGGATGACAGAGCAGAGGAAGGAGGGCAAGTGTGTGTGTTGATGGTACAATGAAGATTTGATGAGATGAACAGGCTGAAACAATGGTCTAAAGCTGACCAAAAAAAGCTGGAAAACGATCAATATAAAACCCTGCTTTTAGGCTCTAAAAACTCAATGACACCAGGAGATGAGAGATGAGAGAAAAAATCTGTTTTGATGGCAGTTAGGGGGAAAAGACTGTTCACACAGTGAGCTAAAGAGGCAATATTGTTGCCATAAACAGTAATGCAATTTTAGGCTACATTAAAAATAGTGTCTGAAATAAAACGAGCCCCATGCCAGTGATGAGATGACATCTAGCTCTGTCAGGGGAGCACATTTTAAGAGGAACTTTGGCAAACTGGACGATGTCCAGAAAAGAATAATGTGTGTAAGAAAGGCCTGGAAACCATGTCATCATGGGAGGTTTGGTAGGAGGAGGAGCATCATAGTGATCTTCAGATATTCATGGAAAAGAGTCTAGGTTCATCCCTGTGGCTTGAGAGAAGGTAACTTGAACCAATGCTCAACCGGTTATGGGAAATCAGGTTTCCACTCAAGGTCCTAACAATCTGTGCTGCCAACCAAGTGTGTGTATGTGTGTGTGCATCGGAGGTGGGCAAGGAGACTTCCTGGTGAAGTCCTGAGCCCGTGCAGTGTCCCTGCAAATGTTCGGGCAAAAGCTGGCCAGCCAGCTATTCAGATGGGGGTGTGGGGATGCAGGAGGGTATAAACAAAAAAGCTAAGAGTCAGGGAAACTGGATTCAGGTCCTGCCCCTGGTTATAGATATGTAATGATGTGCCAGTCAGTTTTCTTATTTAGGCTTCAATTTCTTCAGCTATGAGTATTGAGTCATCTTTGGTTTTCAACTTTTGGTAGCAATGGAACGTTTCTATTACATGAAATCTTCTGCAATCACCTTTCCCCTCCCTAAATATAGAAGCCCCATGTGTTATTATTGGACACACCCTGACTACAGGTGCCAAGGCCTCCTGGCACTGCTGCGGGGTTCCTGGGAGTAGTTTGGAAAGCGCTGAACCAGCTGATCTTCCAGCCCTAAAATTCTATTCTTTAAGGTTTTCTCCTACCTTAGTTTTTGATTCTATAGACTCCAATCCCTCATTTTATGAAGTACCTGGTGCTTAAAAAAGGGATTTATCCAAGATCTTACAACTGGTTAGTGGCAGGGCTGTATTTAACACACAACTCCCACTCCAATTCAGCGCTCCTTTCATCTTGTCAGGCTGCCCCTACTTCTACCGGGGACTTGTCTTAGCACTTGTTCCCCCACGGTCACAGGAAATCCTGTACTGCCCTCTACAGATCCTTTCCCTTTTGGAAAAGCATGAGCAAGGCAATAAATCTAGCCTGGGGCATTGCAGCCTGAGAAAATGATCTCGGAATTCATTTCTCTATGCGTTATCTCAAGGAAATATATGAGCTGAGAAATAAAACATAGGTGTGGCTCAGACTACTGGTTGCCCTACATGATCTGTTCTCTTCTTCCTTAAAACTAGATTCCCCTTCTTTTAGATGGCCACCCAGAATAGAGGTATTTCCCAGCCTCTGTTGCAGCTAGATAGGAACCTGCAGTGAAGTTCTGGCCAACAGATTATAACTGGAAATACTGTGTATGCCCTATGGAAAGTCTCCTTCATGGGAAGGAGAGTCCCCTCTTCACTCTTTCTATCCTGATGGCTGGAATATAGGCATGAAGGCCATAACCTTAATGGTCACCTTGGACCAGAGGGTAGAAACCATGTGTTGAGAATAGTGAAACAACAAGCTGGTAAGAACTTCAGGAGGTGATCATAGGAAGCCCCTTACCAGCCCTAGACTGGAGGGAAATAAAATTCCACTGTTTAAGCCACCATTACCATTTTCATCTACTCTGTCATTGGTTATAAGGTAGCATTACTTAATACGTCGCTAAGAAAAAGAAACCACAGCCAATTAAAGACAACCCATCCAATTGTATGATGCATTCCAATTTCAGAGAAGTTAAAATGTGACAAAAGGATGAGTCTTATTACATGAAATGCAGTATTTTGGGTTTTTGTTACTCACAGTCAGGCCTAATCCTAATTGATTCAAAAAACATGAAGGCATGAAAAGATGACAAATTCTATATAAAGAACACAATCGTGAAGAAGGAAGAACAAGCTTCTCTATTAAAAAAAAAAAAAAACTCATAAAAATAGTACTGATGTGACTCAACGAAAGTTTTCTCCCGTGCTTCCCAGTCTGGCTTGGATTAACCTGGGGAATTATGTATGGCTCTCGGGACTTGGGCATCCAGTGGGATGAAGCTGCGGGATGAATGAGCTGGTTTTAAGATATAGAGGACCCAAAACTGTTTGCTGAGCCCCAGTGTAGGATTTGGCTTTTTGGGGCTCCTACTCCTTAGTTTCTTCCCCTCTCAACTCTGCAGGATCTTCCTGGTTGACTTTAAGATAGATGTGCAGCTGCTGATGACCGAGACAAGCTTGGAAGCGACAGGCTGCCCCTTAGCTGAGATCCCAGGAAGGTGCTCAAAGCTCTTCCTGACAGCCACTGCTATTGTATAGTTTAAACCTGGTCTGGCACAAAGCTGACCATTTTTTGGTCTTCAGTACTGAAGCATTAACTTTAAGCTATGATGATCCAATATTAATGTACCTGTTATGAAATCATCAAAGACTAAAAGGAAAGTCTGGCTTAAGCCACTTTCATAACGAAGGCCCACTTAACAATTTTAAAATGCCAAGTTACTCTATTATTATTTAGTGACCCTTTCTCCTGTGGCTGCTTCTTGAATCTACTGGGACTCCAGGAGCTTTCACAGAGTTCCCTGATGCTATGCTCTGGCTGCCACTCATTGACTGTTTACTCATGTGACAAACATCTTATTAAATACATCCATTATTTATACATCAACCTCATGAGGTAGGAGATCACTCCCATTTTTATGGATAATTCGGGCTCAGAGAAGTTGATTAATTTTCTCATGGTAACACAGTTAACATGTGGGCTGTGAACTTAGGTTGGTGAAACTTGCCATTAAGTTGTAAGGTACTACAGAAGTAGCCCTTTATGTTTCAATTACTGAAACATGAAAAATTCTGCTAAGGAATTTTCTGAGTCATCTTTTTCCATCCAAAAGGTTTGTGGGATACTAAAAACTTGTGATTATTTTGAAGGAAAGCTTTCTCTGAAAAAGACCAAACTTTTTTAAAAAAAATAGTTGGGGAAATGGTGGGATATGGACTGGATAGGCATCTTGTCACTCCAGGTCGTACTTACATTACACTCACGCATGCGTTCCAATGGCCAGTGTAATCCCCTGGCAACACAAGAATCTGTCAGTGACAGAGATGCAGGCGTTCCACTGGCACATTCCCAGAGTGGATGAGGCCGACTGTCAGCTGACTGCCTGTTCCTGATGCAATGTCATGTGACTTTTTGCTGAAACAATATCTAATAATCTAAAATTACTTTTTAGACTTTTTCTGTCTACCTTCACGCTTATATATTCTTGGAAAGAAAAAAAATCCCTGCAAATCCCAATTTAACCTTGCCAATATTCTGATGAAGATACATTATAATGAATCATGGGAATTTCTTTACCGATCTCATGTTCTATATAAAAACAAACAGCTCAGGTACTAAAAGTACTGATCCAATTCTTATAGGCCAGATTCTAATTCTTCCTGGCTTCAACAAAGTAGAAGCCCTACCAAATGATTTTCTCTGGATTGAAATATGTTAATATTCAATAAAACTTCTGATTCAAACTCATTACATTTTTCCTCACATACCAAAGGACAAAGACACCAGGCTAAATTTCTTTTAAATTATTTTATTTTTGTGTAAGCTAAAAGGAAATTTACACACTGAAATTTCAAAAGACCTTGGGCATGCACATTAACCTTGTTAGAGGTTCTTCTACATGTCTCTCTTTTTTCCATAGGAATTTCCCCAAACATTTAAAACCCATAGTTTTCACTGTATATACAGCCTAAACCATAGCAATCTATGATTATGTCATTTTACACTGTGCAAAATCCTCAAAAAATAGTGGTACAATAGAACAAAAAAATCAGTAACAAGTAAATTCCATTGTAAGACATTCATATAATTTGGTCCTTCTCCGAATCAAACTGATTTTAAACAGACACAATCTCTTTAAACCCCTCCAATCAAGTTCTGACAGTGATCCATACCCTATAACAAAAGAGCAATTGATTAAGTACCTTGCAAAAGGCCAAACAGCACTACGCCAGATTGAAAAGATTAAAAAAGCCCCAAAATGTTAACAAAAGCCAGATCTGAAACCCATCATACACAAAATTAAAAACCAATTAAATGGGGGACTTTGGAGCTTATTTATGATAGCAAAAGTAATTCCACATGTAATATGAAAAATCAAGAGGACAGTCAATGCAATCTGAAAAGACTGAAGGGGATTTCAGACAGTGAAGATTTGAGGTTTTTTTTTTTATTTCAAAAGTTTTGTAAGAAGGACACCACCAGTGTATTTCACAAAGACATAAATGTATACACCCCAGCAACACAAAAAGAATAAATCTTCAAAAATGTTTACCCCCGATTATTTACATTTTTCTAATATAAATTTAGGACTTCAGTATGTAAATAAATATACATTACTATGTATACCTTTCTAGTGCGGCTTACCAACAAATCAGCTGAACTTGAATTTTTTGTTTTTAATTAGAGCAGGTATGCTTTTGATGGTAGGGAAGGGATGGGAAAAAGGAAAAGCAATAGTAACCGTCCAATTCACATCAGTTATCAGTCTGCTTTTTCTTGAGAGCTTGTGGAAGGTGTTAACGTGGCTGGGAACATCAACACCTTGGCATGCATGAACGTTAAGTCAGGAAGGCCAGCGATCACCTTGATAGCTTCTTCACTCAGGTGCTCTTCTCTTTTCGGTTTCCTATTGACAAATGGAAAAAGACAAGTGTGTTAATGTGACTTTGCCGTAGGTCAAATGGAAGAAAATCCACTCTCAAGGTAGACAGTTAGCAATCTGAGGGGACTTGAGTATTTTTTCCTCTGCTAATTCCTGAATCTTGTAATACTTTTGTGTAGTGTGCTTTCTGTGCCAAATGCCAAATCTTCATGAAGAGTGACACGTGGCCTATTTATGTTCATTAAAGCTAGGCATGCACACACAGATACTCACATGCATACCTGGACAGCTCGTGTACTTTTTAGGCTTTACATTACACGAGAAGCATCTACCCAGGCATAATTTTAAAATGTTACTAAGCAGAAATATAATGCTGAAGCCTTAGTAACACTCCACCTAACTGGATTTCTCCCTGTCCCTCCACCCCCTAAAACAACCTCAGCATGAAACAAAGTATGTCCGGAGCAAGACTAAGTCATTTTAACCTCAGGCTTTATTCCCAGTGGGGAATTCCAGGAGAGAAAGCTCTCAGCTCACTAAGACCCAGTCTCAGCCTGTTGGGATGCAAACAGCAGGTCCAAAAGCAGCAGCATTCAGGGCTGGTTGCTGGTGTTATGCATGTACACAGGCAGGACGGAACTCTGGGAGAGGGAAATCTTTAAATCCTATGGGTCCTGTAGATGAAGTATATTTTGCTGCACTGGGCCCCGATATGAGAAATAAGCAGTTTAGTGCCTAGCACAGACATGAAAACCCCTGGTGACCCAGGTCTACTCAGCAGGTGAGCCACAGAAAATGCCAAATGAGCCTCAAATTGAGCACATGATTGCAATTCAAACTTTATTTTTTCCGTGACATTAAATATATTGAAGGAATAGTTACACAGATTATTAACTTTAGACCAAAGATCATTTCAAATTGTTCATTATAAAAAGCCTAATTCTCTTTTATGGTAAAGGACAGCTGGTATTCTTAGATGTGACACAAGTTATTTCTTTGACCTAAATGTTTCCTTTTTCCTTGGATGGGGTGCAGGAAGCCAGGAGGTAAAGCAAGAAAGGAACGGTAGCTACAGGCTTTTTTATTCCTAGGACTTTTCTGTTACCATGTTGAACCCAGACTGAAAAAATTTTATAGAATGAATAAAAAATCCAATGACGTTTAGGACTAAAGTTCTTCAAAAGGGAAAAAGCATCAAGCATATAGCAGATGAACCAAATACTGCATTCAGTACTAGCTTCTTAGAAGAATGAAAGAGCAATCCAACATTTTTTTCTGATGAAAATCTACATTTTAAATTGCAGTTAAATAGTGGCAAAACTATTATGTGGATGTTTGATGGGGAACTGGATATCTGCATCATTCCAAAGTAAAACCAGATACATGACAATTGAAAACCTGGGACTGTATAATGGAAAAGGTCAGCTTCTCACCAATCATCACTCTCAGCACCACTAACAATGGAGTCAACTAGATGTATGGACCTTCTGATGTGATACAACACCTAGGATGCATTCTAGCCAAAATATTTACCCTGAATTCAGCAAGCCTTTAGATATAATTTCCAATTTACAGGAAAATAGGGAGATACATAACACAGTAAATATTACTTTAAGGAAGCAAACAGACAAATCCAGAGTTTTTAGGACATTCCGCAGGACACCCAGACTAATCTTTATACAAGCTACTGTTATTAAACAGAAAACAGAAGAAATGAGGAGATATGCTAGGTTAAAAGGGACTTAAGAGCCTTAACAGCCAGGTACAATAGTCTTCAATTGAATACTGGTTTGTACAAAGCCGAGAAAGGATAGTTGGAGAAATCTGAATATAGCCTAGGTAGATGAAATGAAAACTCACTGAAATTGACAGATGGAGACCACTAAGACTAGGTTCAATTCACTATGGACATAAAATCTCATTTTTGGTAGAACCCCTTCCCACATATATATTTGCATAGAAAAAGATCTGAAAGAATATACACTAAGGAGTTTAGTGATCCTGAATGGTAAGAATGTGATACTTTCATTTTTAATTTTTTTTGGTCTGGATTTCCTAACTTTCTAAAATATACTTTACTACTTCTATAATGATAAACGGTTATTTAAAACAATAGTGAATCAAAGTGCACCTAATTGGACTTCCCTATTTGTGGAGTACAGTTTGGGTGTAGGAACAGAGAGCAAAAAATAAGTTTTTACCTAAGAAACAGTTGGTAATTATTCTAGGGTTTTAAATAATTGCTTTATTTCAGAGGCAATATGAAATTATATATTAAAATAAAAACAAGTTTACACAGTTTTAGTTTGTGCATTTATCTATAGTCATTGTGGATGGCTGTGAGCTAGTCTTCTTAGAATATGGAAAGAAGTAAACACTTAACACTTAAGGAGAATTTGAAAATAAAAAGTTGCCATCATTTCTCAAAGGTAGTGACCTAATTTTGATCTATATTCTCTCTAGTGAAGATGTATCCTTTTTGTCAATAGATTATAATCGAGAGTCCAGGAAAAAACATGATCAATTGTGTTTTAATTCTTGTTTTTGACAAATGTGCCAAGACCTTTCAGTGGTGGAAATTTTTCAACAGTGTTCAGACAGCTGGATATCCACCTGCAAAAGAATGAATGTGGACTCCTACCTCATACCATATACAGAAATTAATTCAAAATGGATTAAAGACGTAAATGTAAGAGTTGAAACTATAAAACTCTTAGGAGAAAATCTAGGTATAAATCTTTGTGATCATGAATTGGGCAATGATTTCTTACATATGACACCTAAATCACAAGAAAAATCAGATCTTATCAAAATTAAAAGCTTTTGTGTGTCAAAGAATACTATCAAGATAATGAAAAGACAACCTGCCGAACTGGAGAAGATGTCTTCAAATCATTTCTCTGATAAAGGCTTAGTATCCAGAATATACTTAAAAATCTTACAACCTAACAATAAAAAGACAAATTATCCAATTAAAATATAGGCAAATGGCTGGGCACAGTGGCTCATGCCTGTAATCCCAATACTTTGGGAGGCTGAGGAGGGAGATCGCTTGAGCTCAAGAGTTCAAGACCAGCCTGGGGCAACATACGGAGACTTTGTCTCTACTAAAACAAAACAAAACAAAACAAAGGCAAAGGATCTGAATAGATATTTCTCCACAGAAGATATACAAATAGTCGATAAACACATGAAAAGATGCTCAATATCATTAGCTATCAGGGAAATGCAAACCAAAATGTCAATGAGATACCACTTCAAACCGATGGCTATAACCAAAAAGACAGTAACAAGTGTTGTAAGAATGTGGAGAAGTTGGAATGTATGTTATTAGTGGGAACGTAAAATGGTGCCATCACTTTGGAAAAGTTTGGCAGTTTCCCCAAAAAGTTAAGAGTTCCTATATGACCCAGCAATTCCACTCCTAAGAGAGTGGGAAACATCTGTCCACACAAAAACTTATACACAAATGTTCATAGCAGCATTACTCATAATCGTCAAAAAGTGAAAACAACCCAATTATCAACTGATTAACAGATAAGCAAAATGTGCTATGTCCAGTGAAATATTGTGCAGCCAAATACGGATACATGCTACAAATATGGATACATACTACAACATGAATGAACTTGAGAACAGAATGCTAAGCAAAACCCAGACACAAAAGGCTGCAGACTGTAGAATTCCATCCTTGTGAAATAACCAGAAAAGACAAATCCATAGAGACAGAAAGCAGATTAGTAGTTGCCAGGGCCTGGGGAACGAGAGGGATAAGGAGTGACTGCTAATGGGTACAGGGTTTCTTTTTGGGATGATAAAAATGTTTTGAAATTAGATAGTGATGATGGTTGCACGACTTTGTGAATATACTAAAAACCAGTGAACTGAACACTTGAGTTAATTACAAATTTTTATCTCAATAAAAAGGCCTAAAAAGAATAAAAGATCTATTATTTTTGGCACTATTTCTTTGACCTGTACAAACTTCAGTTACAGGTCTATGGCTACTAACTAGCTGTCACTAGTTAGTAGTGATTTACAATAGGAAGTAATTTTCCTCCATATTAGGAAAGGTAGGCAAGAAGATGGAACTATTTTAAAACTAAGAACTTGCATATCTTTAAAAAACTCAAAGTGAGAAGTCACTTTCACAACTTGTGTTCCAAAAGAGAAGAGCCCATATACGTTCCCTGACACATTCAAAGGCACTTAGTAAAGAATACTGGTTATTGTTTGGTCCATGTCCATTCTCCTCTACCTTGACCACTGTTTTAACTCCTTCTTACCCTACAGTCTATCACAATGCCTTTTCACTTTATCTTCTGCTTACTGTCAATAGCCAAGAAGATTTTGCTGAGCTTTTTTGCAGTTCACTTTATTCAAGAGAAAAATGAAAGAAAACCTAAAAATAAGATATTAAAAATGCTTTCTGAAATTATGCCACAAGCCTCTCTGCTCTATACAATTGAGAATCACTCGTTGGGACATTTTACAGTATTTTAATACTTGTGGGCATTTGTATTTACCATTTTCAAATGACATTTCTCAAAACAGAAAATACAAAGTTGGCAACTTGTTCTCTCCAATTTTTGTTTTAAATATGATGCTGGACAGGTCCTAGCGAGTAACTCAATACAGAATTAGCAGACGTTAACTCCAGGATACATGATAAGTTCATTCCCTATTAGTATAGAACAAGAGAAAAAATAGCTTCTTAAAGTGATAGGGCTTGGAAGAGTTCTCTAGATTCAGCATGTTTCAAAGATGAGTTAAAGAATCAGGAGAGCCTAACGTGGTTTAGAGCTCCTCCTAATGGCACAAAATGAATTCTCATCATTGCGATGTTCAAAACTATAGTTCTTTGGTCAGTGAGAATGCAGGGAAAACAAAGTGAGGAAAGAGTAGAACTGTCCTAGAAGGGGTTGTCCTAAAAATAGCAGGGGGAAATCCAAACAATAAAAGCATCCTTTTTTATTTTTAAGTCAAATGTGCGTTAGCTTTTAGTTAACACATACAAATTTCTCATCCATTTTTTTCTATGAGAGGAGTTTCAATTTGAAGAAGTGATTTATTTGGAAAGAGAAAAAATTAGAAAAAAAAAAATCCACATAGCCACATTTACAAGTAGGTTCATTGAAGAGGAGGCTTTGGCAGTGCCAGGTGGCATACTGTAAAGAGATGGGGCAATGAGCACAATGGAGAGAACTGGCAGACAAACAAGGATTTACATGCTACAAAGCCATTCTAGGGAAAAGTTAAAGGTAGTCTACAATTATGAAATGTATAATAATGTATTTCATCATTATATGTATTGGTAACAAGAAAAATCTGGGGGAATAAAAGCACACACGGTTTTTTTTTTTTTTTTTTTCTTTTGAGACGGAGTCTCGCTCTATCGCCCAGGCTGGAGTGCAGTGGCCGGATCTCAGGTCACTGCAAGCTCCACGTCCCGGGTTTACGCCATTCTCTGGCCTCAGCCTCCCGAGTAGCTGGGACTACAGGCGCCCGCCCGCCATCTCGCCCGGCTAGTTTTTTGTATTTTTTAGTAGAGACGGGGTTTCACTGTGTTAGCCAGGATGGTCTTGATCTCCTGACCTCGCGATCCGCCCGTCTCGGCCTCCCAAAGTGCTGGGATTACAGGCTTGAGCCACCGCGCCCGGCCTAAGCACACAAAGTTTTAAACGACAATGTGATAATTCAAGCTAAAGTTAAGAGTGATGAACATTTATTACTCACAATAAAAAAGGCTTTTTAAAATTGATGTTTTTCTATAGAAGAATCTATTTAAAATATAAACCTGAATTTAACATGTGATTGGCATGTATTTATTCAGGAGAAAGAGCTATAAGACTTCTTTCAAAGTGGGCAACCAATGGGTAAATAGTTCCACTTTAAAACGCTGATGAATCACGGATTGAGACAGCAGAGCTGGTGTGCCAATCAACCAGTATTTGCTTTTGCACTAGTGATTTCCTGGTTCAGAATGACATCTTCCTGTTAGAAACTGGCTCAGTCTCATGGTTAACAGTAATTCAAAGCAATGGATTGTACCAGCCTAATCATATGAAACTAAAGATTTTCTGAATCCCAAACACATGGCCCGAGTGACATTCCGTGCCTTTAGTTCCAACATAGGGAGATGGTAGTTACTTTTCTATAGGACATGCCTCTGAAGGGGCTTCTGGTAAAGTAAGGCTTTACCTCCCAAATCAGAGGTGCACGTCAATGAAAATTCCAAGAACCATCTTAGCCTGCAAGTAAAAAGATCAGCCTAGGTGACTCCAGGATTATAAAACTGGGTTCTCAAAGATGATCTTCTCAGCAATTATGAAGAGAAAGGGAGAGTGTTTCTATAATGGCCTTATGATCACAATACTTAATGAGAATTAGTCTCTACAAAGAGGAGGCGGGAGGGGGGAAGAAAACCACGTCTGTCAGCCTTGGCCAATCTCTTATGAAATAATCCTGTTCTATTAAGTTCATAATTAAACCTAATTTGATAATATTTTCTGGACTTGGGCATCAACTGACTTTTATAAAGCAAGTTGTAATACAATATATTGAAATGCTGCCAACTTAACGTGCTTTTTCCTTTGGGCCATTTTGTCTCAGAATTCAAAATGTGGGTACAATTGACACTAACTGTTTACCTGGTAGATGTGCTTGTCTTCTCTACTGTAGACATGAGTCTCGCAAATGCATCAGTCACTTTGAGGCTTGAGGTGGAGATTTCCAGCTTAGAAGTTGTTAACTCATACAACTCCGGATCCACACCTTATAGTATAAAATGATAGTTAGTGATGGTAGGCTGCAGTGGGTTACCCAGTTAGCCACAATCCAAGATGCAAAAGGCAATATTCTGTAAACATCTGAGTCTTTTACAAACAGAACTATCTTCAGAACACTGGAATACTGCATTTATTTTTTAAATTATGTACTCTACTTTTTGGAGTTTTTATAAAACAGGAAAATACTTTTCAAATTCCATTTTGGAATGAATATATCCTTAAGCTAGCATTTATGCAGCAGATGCTAACCAAATATTTCTAAAATTTCTATCTGCTATCGAAAACTCCCTCAATTTGGATCAGGAAGGGATATAAAATTATCAATGTTTTATAAAAAGAATGCACATGATATGACATCCCATTTTTCAATTAACTAATCTCATTTAAAAAATTTTCCTGTTTCCTCACCTCCTTATTTTTTCTCTATTTTCTTCCACTGAAAAAGATTTAGAAGCTAATATAAAGTCTCAAACATGGTAAATGATCTGGTTCGTTTAAATATATTTTGACTAAGGACTAATCATAAACATATACCACATAGTTCTTTCTTCAGGTTAGAGGTGGGGAGGGTAAAAGATTTTCAGAAAAGGTGAGTAAAAGTACCACTTTTGGACAAAATGAAAATTCTTGTCTATAGGGTTAATTATATTTCTGTAGTCTCATATCTGAATCTGGTAGTCATTAGTTCAAATATCTTGTTAGAGTAATTCAAAAGGAAGCTCAGAGGGTTAGATTTATTGCAAAAATTGATTTAAAAAATCTCCCCCATCTGACTTCATTAAAATATACATATAACTTTGCATATTTCTCATGTAATACAGATTTATAGCAATGATGACAACAATAACATGGAAAAGAACAGTTTAAATATTTTAAACTTAAGTTACACTTTGGATAATAAAGATATTCAGAGTAAAAAAAAAAAAGTTTTTAATCCTACACTCTCCTGGTACCAGCAAATAACTTGAGAAAAAAAGTTCATGAGTTGCAGGGTGTAACAGCAAAGCAAAATTTTAAGGAAGAATGTCTTAGTTTCTGAAGTTTTTACTTATTATTTCTTTTAAAAAAAATGCCCTGTAAGATCAGCAGATAAAGTTATATATAAGTTATATATAAATGCATATATTTAGAGTAACAAGTTTTTTCCTTTTAAGATACTTAGCAAATTAAAAAATCAGAAACTCACTTCTATTAACCAACTTTACAGAAGTAAACAGATCTCAGATGTTTACAGAAATCAGACAAGCAAAAGCGACTTCCACAGTTACGAAGTCTAACGAGGGAGGAAGGCTATAGAAAATGTATGTTGACTCTCCCAAGTTCTCAATATTTCATTAAGGTACAGTTTCAAAATATACTTTAAAAGGACTTTCCTTTGTGTTCCTGTAATAAGAATATGGGTTGCAATTAAAATGTAAAAAATTGTATATGTCTGTAAAGGGACCAAATGAGCCCAAAGTACTTCCCTCTCTCTAAAGGCTAGATTCCAGCAACCACAAAATTTACGTTGCTGTCTAGTGTATAGGGCAGAATAAATAACTGCATTCTGACTGGCAATAGGAAAGTGCTAGTAAAAACTTAGTTGGGTTTATAAAATACTGGCCACTTGGCTGTCAAACAGTAAAGTGGCAGATTAATAAAAAAAGACAACAAAATCACACCCCCAAATAACTACCACCACACCAAACCCCCCCCCCAAACTATGGTTAGATTTTTCAAAAACAAGACAACTATTTACTATAATAATTGGAGAGTAATTTTTTTAATGGAAGGTCTTTTTTTTTTTTTTTTTAACAGAGCCTTAATGAGGCATAGTTTAGTTACATTACTAAAGCTAGCCAACCAAGTTCTATGCCAACCTCCTAAGTCTCACACACAAAATAATTAACCGCAAGCTAAGACGAAATGACTTTCCCAGAAACAAGTCAGAAAAAATGCAAGCAAGTGGTGAAATGGAATACTAAGGAAGGTGTTGATACCTGTAGCTTGATGGTAAGTTTTAACAAAACCCAATAGCAATAAAAAGAAGCCAAAGCAAATATATAGTAATCAAATTTATATAGCAGCTAGAGCATATTAATGAAAATATTGAACAAAAATATTTAAAAGGCTCCAAAGTAATGAGAACTGCATTTGACCATGCTGATTTCACTTCCATTACAGCTCTAAGCTTCTGAAACCGCTTGCTCTTCTTGCAGCTGTGTACACTGAGCCTGATTATCAGGTCATTTCTGTACTTCTTTATATAGCCACGTTATTTGTGCTCCTATGAATGGTTTTTAAATGAGTTTGAAATGTAACCAAAAATTAAATTTAAACCAGGTTTTTAGGGACCCAAAAGAAAAACAGTGACCTCATTCAAATGATAATACAGTTTATGACAAAACAAAGCTGACAGCAAATTTAAAATGGGAGCTTAATTCTTGGGAATATAGTAACAAAAGGATATACATGTTTTTGGTTGTCCCTCCCACCCCCCAGTAAGTATTCTAAAATGTCAGACAATTAGCTTACCCAGGTCATTGCATAGATCAAATGTAAATTTAGAAGTAATTTAAGTAAATAGTACAATAGCATTTTGAAGTCAAAACCAGACAGATTGGTTTTTCATATGCTTGCAAAATCTTGAAAACAGTAAGAACAATCAGGGGCTTGGATTTGAGGAATCCAGTCACTCTATACCAAATGACCTTGGAACTTCCCTGCAGCAGAATCAGATTTCCATAAACAAATCTCAAGGGCTTCCTGGGTCCCAGGTTCACTCTGAGCTGACTATTAGTCTCCCCCATCCATATCCCATCATGGCTGCTCAACTGTTGGAAGTGGGTGGTAGCACTATCTAGTGGAATAGCACAAAACCAGTGAATTTTCAGGAACCAGGCCAGTTGTGAAACTAGCCACTGGTGGGGACAGAAAGGGACTCTCACTATGCATTCTGGCATGGGCATCTATATGGCACCCCAACAGCTGTCTGGTGATCAATGGGCATGATTACCAGATCACATGTTGGGACGACAGTTATTAAAATAATATTGAATAAAATGTAAACATAAAAATGCCATTATAATTTTAATCTTTTATTCAGTTAGAAAATGACAAAGTACATTAGTCCTTTGGTCAATGAACTGAACTTTTGCAGGGCTGAACATTAACAGGCACTCCAGTAATTTTTAATTTCTAGCTTTTAGTATCTCATAGCAATTATTTTCTACTATTAACTTTTGTAACATTTTTTTCCCCATGGAAAACTAACAGTATACTTTCTATTTAAGAGCTACATAAAAACAGAAATAGTTCTATATGGGACTATATACTTAGTGCTAGACTCCAACATTTTGGAACCTAATTATATATTTAGCAGCACTAATAAACAACTAATTGAATGCTGGAATTCGTAAAGGTTATATTATTACAGGCACTACAATGTAAAGTCATCTTTGTATACTAAAATATTCTATCTCTAAACTTGTATTTTTTTCAAATGGCTTTATAGAATATGCTTTTAAAAATAAGCATATAAAATATCACATTTTCCACTTAGAGGGAAAAAAAACCCAACAACCCTACCTTTAACTCTCTAAGGACATTAGGGATGTTTTATTCCTAGAAACTACTTTCAGCTTTGAATATTACACTTTGAGAAAGTTTTCCTTGAAATACATTTCACATAAGTCATTTTTTTTTTGTAATCAGATACTAGAAAATAACAGATGAAAGAAAAGTATTAAAAAGACATAGAGAATACAATCTACTTGTTTCCTTGTTTATAGGAAAGTCAAGTGATGTGGTCATGCTTTTAGTAAATAAACTGGAATTGTGGTTTTAACACTCTGCTGACCTGGGATTGTGGTGCTGCTGCTAGAGCTACTGTCATCCACGGGCCCAAAGAAATCAAGGTTCAGAAGAGTGGAACCTCCACTAGCTTGAAATTCAGTGACCGTGTTGGTAGGCAGCCACACAGAAGGTAAGCCAAGGGAGGAGGGGTTATGTGTAAAAAGGGGTAAGACACACACTTGAACATGCAGGTTATAATTAGTAATCATTACACATTTTAAAAATCAACATTAAAACAATGTGTACAGTATTAGTTTTTCATTACTAAGGACATTTCTAAAGTAACAGTTTAATTCAATGTACATTTTCTCATGTACAATGTAAAGAATGTAACACTTAGTAAGGTTTTAGGAGTTCAGTTCCTTCAATCAAAACTGGAAGCCATACCAGAAGGACCAAAAGGAAAGCGTACCCGTTAAAGGGAAACAATACTTTAATCTCAACCCAACATTAAAAATCGCTGTACATGCCCAAATCAATCTTTCATGTTAGTAATACTGGTTTCTAATGCTTTTTAAAAAGTGACAAAGTTGTCAGTTTCAGGACACGCACCAATATGTTTAGTTTAAAATAACATAATAAAGAATGTCATAACTACCCTACCCTGATGTGCAACCTCAAGCTGTACTGTTCCCCTTTAACTCTGAAACAGTAATCAGAAATAGTATACATTTTTAAAGAAGTTGTTTGTTAATAAAAAGCATGATGATTTGACTGAAGACACCAGACAACAGCAAAAAGTGCATCCAGGCTTTCCTTCAGCACTATATTAATTCAATTGGATGCTTTCCAGATATCCTAGGACCCCACTATAAGGCCAAGCTGATAGTGTCTTTTTACAATGGCAAAATAATTGCCGTTTAGACAATGACAGGTGTTTTAGACAATGGCTCGAACAACTTAAGCACAAGGAGTAAGACCAATTACATCTTGGGATCCACTTAAAACTTGTGGTGTCAACACTAGAAACTAGCATTGGTGTGTTACTTATTTTAAAAAGCCCACATTACATTACTGGAATAAGTTACTCCTTTTTGAGGATTTTCTTTTAAAGCCATAAGTGAAACCAATTATTTTTAGAACTGCCTACTAACATTTGGAGACACGCTTTAGAAAAGGATCGTGAAATTTATTTTCTATTTGCATATAGGTGCTCTATAAAATATTAAATCTAAAAGCTACTTTAAGTCAATAAACATGGATCTATGCACATTGTTTTTGGTTAAATAATTGTGCTTTGTGCTTTGAAGCAGCCTCTAGCCACAAGACTTTGCATCCAAGAAAATTCCATAAATTAAAACTTACAGAAAAAAATTCAAGGTAAATTGGTCCTAGCTAAAATTTTTTAAACTACCTAGATATTTGTAAAAAATAAAGAAGCTTACTTTTGACTTAAGATAAAGAAACTAAAATTTTACCTAACTACTATTACCTATATTTGGACATTAATACTGTTGATAATAGTAACGGCTGGTTTCTTGAGCAATTACTATTCAGAAAGAAAGCCTGAATTTCCAAAGATAAGAATAAGTTATGTTCAAACAAAAAAGGAAATCAGCAGAGAGAAGTTTGTCTGAACTTTGTAGCTTTCTTAACTCTAGCTCTGGTGCTAGAGGCTCTACGGAGAGACGTACCATCTAAAGGGTTAGTAAGGCCACTGCTACTCCAGTCAAACTGGACGGGTGGTAGAGACTCCTAGAGTTGAAAACCAAAAAATCAAAATTAATCAGTACAGGTTGTAGCAACGTAAAGAATCCTTTAAAAAAAAAATTATAGCAAGACCATTAGGCAACAAAGTACCTAAAGACAAAATTGGGATAATTTACAATTTCAGAAGGTTACCTGCAAATATTAGCACAAACTGAAATTGCAAAATTTACAAACAGTACAGGTTATTGACATTTAAAAAGCTGTATCTGGGAAATGAAATTATCTTTACATTTTTAAACAAATTTATGAGCTGATTCTATGCCAAGATTTCAATCTATTCTCAAATCGTGATTTAAACTATTGGTGTGATTACAATAAAAACATGGTATAAAATGAGAAGATTCAATGTCTAAGGTCTGTCTGGTTCCTTACAATTTTCCAAATTTTGAAGAAAATCATGGGCTAATAAATGAGACATTTTTAAAGTGTTGATTTAAAATATTTATTTATTTATTTATTTATTTATTTTTTTTTTTTTTTGAGACAGTCTCCCTCTGTCACCCAGGCTGGGGTGCAGTGGCCGGATCTCAGCTCACTGCAAGCTCCGCCTCCCGGGTTTACGCCATTCTCCTGCCTCAGCCTCCTGAGTAGCTGGGACTACAGGCGCCAGCCACCTCGCCCAGCTAGTTTTTTTGTATTTTTTAGTAGAGACGGGGTTTCACCATGTTAGCCAGGATGGTCTCGATCTCCTGACCTCGTGATCCGCCCGTCTCGGCCTCCCAAAGTGCTGGGATTACAGGCTTGAGCCACCGCGCCCGGCTAAAATATTTATTTTAATCAACTTCTTTAATTTAGAAATTACGTATTAGATACCAGAATTTAATTTTGGGTGTCATCCTTGTATAGGGGCCACGCTAATCTCCTCTGTACCTTGCCAATTTTAATAATGTGCTGCTGAAGTGAGCATAGAATTTTAAAAACAATACTAAAACAAAACTAAAGGGATGCTCAGGCCGGGCGCAGTGGCTCAAGCCTGTAATCCCAGAACTTCGGGATCCAAGGCGGGCGGATCACGAGGTCAGGAGATCGAGACCATCCTGGCTAACACAGTGAACCCCTGTCTCTACTGAAAATACAAAAAATTAGCCAGGCATCGTGGCACACGCCTGTAATCCCAGCTACTTGAGAGGCTGAGGCAGGAGAATAGCTTGAACCCGGGATGCGGAGGTTGCCGTGAGTCGAGATCGTGCCACTATTGACTACACTTCAGCCTGGGCGACAGAGTGAGACTCTGTCTCCAAAAAAAAAGAAAAAAAAAAACCACTATTCCAGGGGTTTAAATTTCGTAACTGTCAAACATATAAAATAAGCAAATGGTAAATTTAAGATGGAAGGCAGTGCAAAAACATCTTTAAAATGAGCATTCACACTTCATTTTAAGAATATTCTCACAAGAAAAAAATGTTGGTTTTTTTCTTTTCTTTTGGGGGTGGTAAAATAGGCTGTATTTTATTAGACTTTGTTATCGGTTTTTTTGGACATCACTTAACACTACACTTTATTGTAAGGCAGGCACTGTTAAAACTTTGTATTAATTTTTTTCTGGGTAGGTAAGGTCACTTGCTGTTTTCTATAGAAAAGGAGCATGAATCAGTTATTTTTGAAAAGTCTAATCCATGATATTATAATATGACTATCAGGATAACTGGGATACCAATGACAGGCAAATTAATTTAAGTATTTAGTTTCCAAAAATGAGGGCCAGACTGGAGCAAGGTATAAATTGAGTAAAATACTATAACATTAGTTAGTGGGTGCCAGGGCTAAGGGATGGTTGTGGGGCAGTGACTATGAAGGGTGTTCTTAATAGTGGTGGTGGTGGTTACATGAATCTATGTGATATGATATAGACCTATATACACATATTGTACCAATGTCATGTTCCTGGCTTTTACATTATAGTATATTATGTAAGATGTAACCATGGAGGAAACTGGTGAAGGGTGCAAGGGACTTCTCTGTACTATATTTGCAACTTCCTGTGAATCTATAATTATTTCAGATAAAAGTTAAAAAACTGCTGAAAACCTAGTTTATAACCTACCTACACAGCTAATAAATATTTAGAAAATATTTTCTTTAGCTGATCTTAAAAGGAAACAAACATCTCTAAGCATTCTAGCAGATTCAACTTACTCCACTTCTAGATCAGTGACACCTTTGCTCATAATCTACACTGAATGGACAAAATCTAGGTTTATGCAATAACAATTTCTGAATAAATGGAGCAAGTTCTTTCATGAACACATTCTATCTGAATGATGTCAAGTAGCTTTCATGAACACATTCTATCTGAATGATGTCAAGTAGCTGGGTGCTTAGAAATATTTCAATGATTTGCTGAAATCTGAGCTTCTCAAATAGGGTATGGTATTTAGAATACAGCCAAAATCATAATGAGGTGATACACATGAATCAACATTTAATGGAAATGAAAAAAGGTGAAAAACAGGATACCAAAGCAAAAAAAGATTAAAACTAATGATGTTCACAAGTATGGAAACTCAAGAGAAAGCATGAGAATGAAGCATTTTAAAACCACTTGAAGCAATGTGGTATGAATTATTACTACAGAGAAAACAGCACTAGGCAAATAAGGTCATAATAAAAAGAACAAAAACATGGAGACAGGAGACTTGGATTCTAGTCCTAGCAGTACCACTAATACATAGTTTTGGGTAAATCACTTAGACTTTCCAAATATGTTTTCTTGCTGTAAAAAGCGAGCATAGTGGCCAGGCACAGTGGCTCATGCCTGTAATCCCAACATTTTGGGAGGCCGAGGTGGGTGGATCACTTGAGGTCAGGAGTTCAAGGCCAGCCTAGGCAACATGGTGAAACCCATCTCCAATAAAAATATAAAAATCAGCCGGGTGTGGTGGCAGGTGCCTGCAATCCCAGCTCCTTGGGAGGCTGAGGTAGGAGAATCGCTTGAACCCAGGAGACAGAAGTTGCAGTGAGCTGAGACTGCACCATTGCACTCTAGCCTGGGCAA